>NC_050203.1:3935000-4270000 GCF_013141755.1 Anopheles stephensi
ATTTAGATGCTCCACTAGATCGACGGACAATTGCACACTAATACTAATTCACATCCTTTTCAAACACTTTCCACCTCAAACGTGTCACAACGAGCTCGTATTCACCATAGGGACGATGGAAACCTTAGCCTTTCGCTTGAGCAACAAAACTGCACTGGAAAACACACCCAAGTCCTCACCCTTACTCACACACACACACACACTTTCTTTGACACTTTTTACATCTCATATATTCAAGACGTTTCCTCTTTTTTTTTTTTTGGTTGACAAGCCAGTTAGATAACTTCTTAAACACTCACTGCATGATGAAGAAAGCAAAGGAAAGGAAGCGTTACGGCAAAAGCAAACACCAAAGAGCAGTCAAACAATCTCGGGCACAAAGTGACGAAGTGACTCAATATTCTTGTTTTACTTCAAACGCAATTCTGGTGCGATGTAATAATATCAGCCAGTTGCCGAGCCGTGATAGCATAGCAGACGGTTTTTGCTGGTGCTGTTGTCTGAAGTACCGCGCCGCCAGTGGTGGGGATTGGGTGTACATACGCCTACATGCACCTGGTTTAAATCCACTTCACCTTTATTTTCTTGGGATTTTAAAAGGATACGAAATCGGTTTTTTTGTGCTCAGCGCGAAAAGCATAATTGCAGGCTTAACCTGGTGCGACAAAAATCATTCCAAGAAAATGTAAAATGTGTGATAAAATATTTGGAAGTTATTTTATTCCGACACTTTTCTTATTATTGTGGGTTATAAGGACTGACATAAAAATCAAATAGTTCCACGATTGTTTATGACACTCTTCCATAACTTCTGTAATCAATTCTTCAAAGAGTTTATGAGTTTTTCGTTTGACTAATGTCAAATCAAAATCTGGCCACAGCATTCCACACTCTCTCCACGATTTTACCCTTTGCCATCCTTAATGTGATTGCACACACGCGTTTGCATCCGTCCTTACGTCTAGCGGACGTTAATAAGCCTTTCCACTCTCCCACACAGAGTGGACGATCGTGGTAGGCACGGTTTTCAACATTATTAAATTTCTTTTAATGTTTGTACACCTCACCAACCGCCCGACCCATGGACGCCTTTCATACGCTCAGCATCCTATCGAACATTTGTGGGTAACTCAGACGGTTATTTCAACCATCGTCCTTCATAAAACCCTCCATCAATCTGCAATGATGAACTGCGGGAAAAAGAGAAAGAGATAGAGAGAGAGAAAATAGAGCGAAAAAGTTTGATTAGTAAATTTCGTTTCAATTCCGGTTACGCTTGTGTGGTTTGTGCTTTTTTATTTATTTCCTTGCAGACAACTTTTCCCCCGACCAATCCCTTGTACTGTAAGCTAAGGTGAACAAACTCTTGTGCTGGTTGTTTTTTACCCATTCAACATTGGAAAAGCTTCTCTTTCACCACCACCACCATCACGAAGACAGCAGCTGGTACTAAATTAAAAGCAAAATATGCATGAACCGTGTGCGCCAGAGTGATGATTATTACAAACGGTTTTGCGTTCGTTCTTATTTTTTGCCCCGCCAGTTTTTCCCTCCAACCGGATGCGGAAGGGCTGTGAGTTTAGCCGCGGGCCAAAACAAAATACACCACCGTTCGACATGACGGCAACCATAACAAGGATGTCCTTTCTTGGCCTTCTGCCAACAGTTTCGTCTTCATTTGCATTCGAAATCGGAATTATTTCGCTACCGACTGGCCGGGTGGATGGGAAAAGTTGGTGAATTAATTAAACAACTTTTACACATGGCAAGCGTTTTCCGTTTCCTGCAAGGGGGGAATAAAAGCATATCGAAATGCCTTCTTGGGCAGTACACATGTTCCAGTGCGGAGTTAAGACCATCGTACAGCCATAAACGCAATAAGTGTGTTAGTCACACCGCTTGTTTATCTTAAACCGATGAGTTTAATTCAATATTTAACTTTTCCGAACCCTAACAAGTAAACGTGTTCATTTGGGAGGTTTTGGCTCAATTAGTTTGAAAATAAAATCATAAAATATTTAAATAAAACGCAACATATTAGCCTGCTACGATTCATGTAGCAAATTGCATACTTTCAGGCTGATTCAGGTGATGATACACGTATCATACGAGCTTCAAAGTCTAATTTAGAATGCTTTGGCGTTGTTCTCTCGATTTTTTTATGCAGACGGACTGTTAAGCACATTTCACTTCTCGGCCTCCATATAGGCCGCACATAACATAATTGGCTCCATATGTAACAGCATAGCAGATAGAGGCAACTTTACAATGGCCTTTGCTTGGTTTGTTTCCGTGTTGAATATTCTTCAAAAAATTGATTCTACCTTGACATATGCCACTATTTGCATTATGTAAATTGAATGTTCAAAAGCTATAAAATTGATTCTCCATCCGACAAACACACACAGCCCCAGCCATACGAATGTGATTTATTTCGATTAATTGCATCTCGCCCAACCAAACAAACACAAAACGGGCTGGCGGATGTGGTTACGGGAAAGGAAGGTGAAGCGTTCAGAAAGTAATTTCCTTTAATGACCGCAGTGAAAATGATTAATTTGCAACATCAATTAATTAGCTTCCATGTGGTCAATTTTTCCAGCAGCAACAAGCCCGTAGAGCTATGAAGGGCATGCAGTTGCATTTAAATGAATAATTGATTATTGTTGCTATTTTCAAAACTCTCTCTGTAATAAACGTTTGCAAACCTAAGCTTGAAATGATATACGATCAAATTAAAAATTCGTTTAGTAAATGAATTGCAAAACCCCACAAACATAACTACAATGTTGGTTGGTCGATGGCTGCATACGTTTCACAATAAATTCCCCCAAACGCACACACACACGTACAGAATTTTCCCACTCTCGATCTCACCGTAAACCAATTTTCCCACGTAGAGTAAACTCGTTTTAATCAATAACATTGCAGCTCAACAGTTGACCGCGCTTCCTGCTGCGATAATTGAATAGCAATTTTCCAATCCTCAAACAACAACTCAAAACCTCAAACCCCATTCGAAAGCTCCCCGGTTTCCTCAAACAATTGGAAAATGAAACACACACGCGTAGGTGTGCAGACCGTTTAATGTGGTTTGTGTAACTCGTTCACTTACAGCCACAGCACGAAACACGAAGCCGACCCCGAGGAATCGCGTGTGTAGGTAGGTAATGTCTTTGCAGGACTATGATTTATTTGCCCGGCCAGTTCGGAGCGGCTCGCTGACCATCATCAATTTGTCCGGCCCAAAACGCACCACCTTCCGACGGGCCGAATGATTGATTTGTTTTGAGGTACACGCGTCCAAAAATCCCTACGCAAGGAAAGCCGAGTTGAAGTGATCCCTTATTTACGGCACAGTTTATGATATTTGTCCGTGCTAAAATGCTTGTTGCTATTTGTCGCCGTTTTAGTGTCCGTTGTGAGGTTAGATGCGTTGTGCAATAAAAGCATTAAGCATCGTGTCTCCTACACGCTATTAGTCGAGAGCGAAAGTGCTCGAACAATTTGTGCGACGCCGCACGGAATTCGTGAGGACATTAATCATAACCTGGCTTAATCGTGTGTCAAAGGTTGACCGATTGTTTCCTTGCTCGAAGTTTATTCAAAACAACCGGGCAAGGCCTCAATCAATATGCTTTGCTCCTATCGATGTTAATATTATTCGCAGTCCATCCGCAAATCTAGACTTTATTTGCTTATCCCAAACATTAAAGCGTATTTCGTTACTGTAAATTGGCAGGTGTCAGCCCCCAATTAAACGATTACCACGCTGCTGACCTTCTTCCCCGCACTCACTGCTTTCAACATTTTAACTTCAAAGTTCTTCCACAAAATTGCTGATACTGTCAATCGACAAGCCTTTCGCAACCCGCCGAAGACACCGTCTTCCCCGTCTCGCCCCAGTCCTAGGGGCCGGATTTGATGGCTAAAATATTAATTATCCTTTATGACACGGACAACGATAACGTAGCAGAGAGCTAACTCCTGCTCACCGTAACGTCGGATGCGAAACTGTCACGGTGCTTCCAGCGAGCGTCATTTTTGAAGCGTAAAAAGGATCCTGTGCCCCACTGCTTTGCCTCCTGTGCATTGGATCATCGCGTGATGGTGCTTAATGATTTATGGTTTCCAGATAAGTTTCTACCATACCTCGGAGATGACGCGAGTGATAACCTCGCCCGAGAAGTAGCAAATAAAAGACAATGGCTGCGCGAGATAAAGGATTGAAGCTCACGGTCATGGTTCAATCAGTACGTTCAGTTGTGATCCCCGTTAAAATTTACTCATCAAAAATAAGTCGCGCTGTGTCAGCATGGGTGAAGTGGTTTAGGGATTTTTATTAGATTGTTCAATTCGCTGGAAATTGGCGATATGTTTGTAGATCCTCGAAGAAGGGCGCAAATCCCATTTAATAGGTGGCAAATCAAGCTGATCAGAGTGAAGTTTGAGGTTAATTGACGTGTGGATTGCATACTTCTAGGCGAACAGCTGGGACGGTATGAAATTATTCGTCAAACAATTCGTTAAGTACGTAACACAGTAATCCACATTTTATTTTTGTTCAACCGAAATACGAAAAGCTTCTTCCAAGCAGAAAAAGTAACTTCCATCCAGGGCAACATTACTTTATCTGCTCCATATACTCACACACACGCGAAGGGCCAACTGCCAGACGAGCACGTTAAGAAGTTTATTTTCCACTGGATGGTCAACCGTAACGATTTGTGTGCTTGATCCCAGCAAGCACGACACCGGACCTCACATACATACTTCATCGCACACAAAACGTGTCGCTGCTTTACCATGGTGCCGGATCGCACCGAAACCATGAGTGGACCCTGGATCCCGGGAGGACGCTAAGCAGATAAAGCAGCATGTGAAAAATTCTGCACTTCCATCAGCTGGCCAGGCAGCAGCCACGGGAAAATACTTAATGCTCTTAAAGTCCGATGAATTTCGTATGCAAGTCGCCGGCGGCTAAACCCATGGCGGCTGTCTACCTGTCGGACGGCAACACAAAAAAAAAACCGAAACGGAACGAGGTGCGATTCCACGTCCACCCATTCGAGAGTCCTCACAATCCTCAACAAGCCCCCAAAAAAAACGATGAGCTGAGCATTTGAAGCGAACCATAACAGTAGGGCCAGGCTTAGCTCTTCCCGGGGTTTCCCGGGGTCAGTTCAAAAATTGAGTGGAGTGAAATTTATGCAAACAGAAAATTAGTATTCCAACGATCCCGGGCATCTCACCTCGGCCGTCCGTGTGGAAATATTGTTCGAGATTTGAAGTCGAGGTCCGCAGCGCTATGCATCACTGACACGACACGGTGTGAAAGTGACGAGTACAGCTGGGCGGGAGGTTTGGTCCTGTAATCTTCGCTTCCATCGTAACGTATGATATGGCGTAGATATTGCTGCACACGATTCCTAGCAACTGCGGGCATTTGTCGCTAATGGAGGTGTTCCGTGGGACCAGCAGTAGAAAAAAAACATATATCCTCACCCAATTCAACGACGTCGGACAAACTTTGGCTCAATTTTACTTAAAAAACCTGTAGAGCCTTGGGGCGCATCAGCCCTCCGGTGATCCATTGCCTAATTGAAATTGAATAAGTAATGGAAAGTCTCCCACCACCGTCTGTCCCCGGCCGTCGGCTTGCAGTCAACCAGTTGTGCCAGGCGGGAATGGAGTCCTGGCCCGCGGGTGAAGGACTCCATTATGATTTCCATTTTAAACTTGATCCCCGTGATTTCCGCGGAATGGTTACAGAGCCAGGCTCTTACTCGCTCGTTCCGCCAGCCGTTCTACGAACCAAAGTTATATCCGGTGGATATCCGGAGAGGAAGCATTCCGGAGAGGAGCACTCCCGTCGATCAGGTGCTCTGTGGTCGGTGGAAGATTGCCACGACTTCCAAACGACTCGTATATCTTCCGATCGGAACAGGATGTGCTGCTGCACAATGGGGTTTTGCGAAGCGGAAGTGTGAAAATCGCCCCTCCCATTCTCTGTAAGAGTTCCCAACTCCAAGAGGTCCCGGACGTACGTACCCCGTCCAATTTACGAAAAACTTCTTGATCTTCCTAAAACCGGGAACGCGGGACGAAAAGTTAAACAAGTGAACACGGTTTTACGGTTAATGCTGTAACATCACCTGGGAAGGGCAGACAGTTGCGAGCTATGCAGAAGTTACCGGCTCAGTGCAGCAGTCCTCCACGACGAGGACAAATTCAAGGAAGGATGTGGTGACGCGTAGTTTCTACCCTGTCTGCTGCCACCTGCCGCGGATGCTTCATTCTCGCCAGCAAACAACGAGGAAACAGCGGAAAGCCATAAATAATAAAGAAAATTTAATAAACTACGTGAATATCTACCCTCGCGCGCTCAGAATTTCTTGACGGCAGGTTGCGGCCTCCGAGCGGCGACAAAGCGATGGGCCTGGTGCCTTTGCCCGAGGAGTGGCGAAAACTTTCTCCCGACCGTCAAAACGCACCTTTGCTCCGTGGAACCTGTCGCATGTGTACACTCAGCTACAAGCATACACACAGAGAGAAGCTCGACATCCAGGCTGGCAGGCAACGCCATCACTTGCCATTGGATCGATACACACGTTTAGTGAGCGCGAAAATGCTGAAAGCCAACGTAAACCACGTGCGCGACCTTTGCCAACTAAACCGCCGGGTGCTTTACCAGGAGGTTCGGATGTAACAGAAAGTGTAGCTGAGCGTAGCATACACAGCATCCGCTGCTGATGGACTTTACTTTACTCGGGGTGGTTGTTTGGAGACGAGAAAATGGAAAGCTTTTAAGCTAAGCGTAAAACCGTACACCGATGTACCGTGATGCTGTCAGCTGTTGCTGCTGCCGCTGCTGCTGTTGGGCTATAATATTTATTGACGATGCGGTTCATCGTTTGGCATAAAAGTTTCGCTTCTGTGTGTGTGTGTGTGTCCACAACAACTTGCAACGCTTTCGAACGATACTTCGAAAAACCGTTCCTTCACAGTACAAAATCATTACGATTGGAAAACATGGAAAGTTTTTCCCGGGAAAAAACAGTAAACAAGATTCGGTGCTCAAACAGTGCATGTGTTAGCAGGCTAGCATAAAACGGTTGCAATTTCCACATTCACCGACGAGAACGAGCCGTTGTTTACAGTCCTTATTCCGGTTCCCCGGATTTTCGTTTCGTTCGTTTCGTCCGCATTGATACTGACGCTGATTAATCAACTGCTGCCCTCGAGGGTGCCCAAATTAAAAGGAAACAAGTAGCGAAAAACAATTCTCCATGCTGCCCCGGAGTCTCAGGGCCCTTCTCATGCTCTGTGCAGTTGCCTTTGGAGTAGGTTGGCTACCACCGGGGTTCGTCCCAGTGTTTTCGCTAGTTCCGCCGAGGCAGTGTATGTTTTTCTTCCCATGTTTCTTCCCAGGAACGGGAAGCAAAACACAACCAGTATGGACATTGCGGTGAGCAGGGCAGAATCCGTGTGTGTGTGTGTGTGTGTGTGTGTATCTGCAACGAAGCATACTCGTTTTGGGGGATTTCTTTACGATATTTCCTCACCAACAACTAATTCAATTAGCTGCACGGGAGAATACAGTCGAAACGCAAAAAGGGCGCTTAAAGCGAGGGCAACAAGGATGTTTGGATGCTTGCATCTCAATGTCCGAATGCGTAAATGAATTAGGATTATCGATAACATATCGCTTTTTGTGAGAATGTAAATCTTTTACTAAAACATCATAAAAATCCAGCAGTAACAAATCTAACAATAAGCCCCTAAATGTATGCATTCGGTAGATTAAAACGCAAGGTAAAAGACAACCAGTGCATATGTCGGCTTAGAACCTAACAAATAGCCCCTAAATTTATACCTTCCGCACTACAAACTAAAGAAGACTAAATAAAATCCGTAGCAGAGAGAAATAAATGCCACCAACTTCGAGCAACAGCTATCAAGGACACCCAGAAGTGACAAACCATTAAATGGAGCTTACTTTTTTCGAAATAAACCCCCAGAAAAAAACATCTACCAATTGATTTATGCCTCTGGCATAACCATGTGCTCAAGCTCAAACTGCATCAGAAAATCGAACCCGACACGAGAGGACGCGTTCCATGCAAGTACCATTGTTGGCCGTTTACCCTTCGATTCAGTGCTGTTTCCTCCAGAACAACTTCAACCACGTACCCGAACGGCAAAAAAAAAAAACAGTCGACCTCCTGAGGCCAACAGGCCATAAATCTCTCATCAAAAATAGCTTTACACACTCGTACGGAAAGTTGTGCTTTGTGTTGGGTAAAAAGTCCAAGATGAAACAGAATTTAAAAAAAACAATCACCTTTCCTTACTTTCTTGTGGGCGTTGACGAGTAACGGGTTTGGAGTGGACAAACACATACACACACGTTACATCACACGCAATTTTGGAACGAAATTCAAGTTTTTTGTACGATTTTTGGCTTTTGTTTGCATAAATTAACCTTCGCTGAAGTAAAGTTTTGCATGTTTAATGGTGGCGCCTACCCCTCTAAATAAAACACACCCCACACTAACATACACACGCACACAAATCCACTTCTTAATCGCCAGACAATGATCGGCTTGAAGACGGCCTCTGCCGGTTGCTAAATATTTGCCCAAGTTATATTCGGCAAACACGCACAACTGCTTGTTTTCCTACTTGTTTGATTCTTGTTGGCAGATACAAAAAAATTCCCAAACAGTTTACCAAAAAGAAGATGAAAAAGCACCTCGCGGAGATGGATATGGGTTGGGCAGGACACGTCTGTCGGTCGAGCTGCATATTTCATTCGCGTAGGCCGAAGACGCACGTTTCGAAGCAAGCTGATACGTCTGCGTCTAGTCGAACCGGCCTACGGATAAAGCTGTCGTTTAACTGCTGTGCTTTAACAAGCGAAATTTGCAGCAATGACAAACTGTTTTGCAAGTAAACTACAAAATAAATCAACGTAAGAGGGGAATAAAAGTAAATTCTCACGCCACAGCCATTAAAATGTCACTTCCCAGCGCATGGTTGAGTGGCTGGCGATGATTCAACCTCATTATCCAACGACATCCATCGGCGACCGGATGACCACGATGGTTTAACGAAAAGGCGGGACGTCACATCGATCGCTTGCTTAATTAAACATCGTTGCCAGTCCCATGGCCAACCGAATCCTACCTCATCGCCAGCATCTTCCTGCAGAAGTTTATGAAAAAGAGTGCTCACTCCGTATCCCTTCGCTATGGTTTGATGCGTTCCGCACCGACCCGACAACGATGCGAAGGCCTTTCAGCTTTTTATTAGACCATAACGCTATGAACACCGTACGAGAAACTCCCAGCATGATGTTGTGGTTCTCACCACGAGTCCTTCCATCGAAAGGCAGCAGCAGGCAAAACCCGCGACTCATCAATTCGATAAATGTTACATTTCCTGCTCCTGTAGTATGCCTCTCGCTCCAGCCCGCACCATCCCCTGGACATGTCAAATCAAGACTGTAGATTAAATGATTCCCTACGGGAAATGGGGTTTGCTGCTAGATTTGGCGGCGCAGAATCGTCGCATGAAGAGATTAATTAATGAAGCTGTGATTACGCACCGACCGATCCGTGACGTTCGGCCATGGCCACAGTCGCGTGCGCTAATGTCAAATAATCATTTCCGCTTATCGAAGATGCCGTGGCCACATATGTGGCCCCGGATAAGGCCGTATCAAATTCCTAATTAGTACACGGTACCAATTAATTGTATGATAAAATTAAGGATATTAAACCGAACCGGGGCGAACCTCGAACAGGGCGTCTTAATAGCTGTTGACGGAAGTTTGATTTGGAAGATGACAGCTGGGAGCTATCGTGATACTATCTCGGGAGATGGTTGGAACACCACACCGACCGTAAACCACAATCCCTCTTATCTTTGTGGTTGATTCTTGTGGAAAATATTTTCCCTCTTCTTAACCTCCATACGAATCAGGCTTTTTCATTTTGCTAATTTTATGCTACAGATTGCATACTTTCAGGCGCCTATTTTTACTTCGATGCAAATTTCGTGCGAAACATACTTAAGTATGCAATTTGTAAGACAAAACACCGGCAATCACGCAATTTTTATGATAAAATTATTCAGGTTCAACCCCACCCTGGCGCAGGTACAGCAAGGTGGCCTGCTTTAGCAAGATTGTCAATAGAGTAAACATTCTTTTGTCATGCAAATACGGAGCAGCACAGCGAAGGTAGGAAGCAGTACGTCTTTTAAAAATATGCACGTCGGTCAAAATCGCGACAAAGTGGGGGAAAGCCGTCCCATTACACCTGCAACATAACGGTCACTGCCGTATGTTTAATGCAACGCGGAGCAGAACGAACAACAGCCACAACAAAAAAAACCCCATGGCTCCCCAACGTGCCGTTCTACGCTGATACATGTTTATGCTGGCCCGTTCGACGTTCTAGTCGCCAACCACGTTAGTGTCACCTGCAATCGTTTACGACCTACATACGGCGCCGGCACATTGCATCGTCGTGCAGCGAAATGGTGCACCAGCGCCATCATGGGAAGGTTTTAAGGCTTTTAATGCTTGTTCACGAATCCACCCCACTGCTGGGTAACGATCTGGATGGTGGGCATCGTACCCGGCGACGTTATTTCGACCCGATTCCACGGTACGGGGCTGTATCTAATGAAGCCTATGAGGCATAACTTCCGGATGAAATGTGCGGTCGTTGCTACTGGCTGCAGCTGAAGCGCGGATGCAGCCAAACGAGCACTTGAGAATGGCAGCGCTGGAGCACTGGAAGCTTCCCATCGTGGTGATTCGTGCACAGTGGTTGGAAACTAACGATCGAATAGGTACTTAAAATGTTGTTGGCAATGTAGAATATTTATATCTTTTGTTTCAGTACATAGCTTAGCCAGAAAAACATTTTTAATTATCCTGAATAAATTGGGTGATTTTAAAGCCTGAAAGTATGCAATCGATCAATGTGAAATTCACTACTGTCTGAAGATGCCTGAAGATCATTTTCTTTAACATCATCTGGGAAGAATTCCCAAATTTGTGCATTGCATACTTTTAGGCGCAAGCTCGAAACAATTTTTTGACCTCTCGACTGCCTTAGTGCCTCAACGAAAATCGACAATTTCACCCTAACTTTACGTGTGCTTCGGCAGGATTCACCGAGGACTTGAAAAACGCGAAATGGTACTAAGTAACTAATAAACCTTCCCAGCTGGTACGCTTACGCTTACGAAAACCTTGATGAACTTTTCCCATCCCTTTAGGCACTATCGTTCCCAAGCTAGCAGCCTGCTGGCGATATCCTATCCCGACCACAATCCGGCCGTTCCACCTATCGCCGCGGACTCCACCCAGTCCGCCGTAATGAATCGCTTCCCGGAACCATGCATCCTGCCGGGGAGCAAACGATGGCTATTTTCGGCGGGTGCGCGACTCAACCATATGTTTGAGTTCGCTTTTGCACCGACCATTTTTCGCCCGCAGGGTTAACGTCCAGCGGTCCAGTGTTCTCGGGTGCTGCTGCACCGCACACAACCTGCACGGAACCATCTAAAAATGTCCTTCGCAGCCGACCGGCGCTGTGGACCAGCTTACGGATTCGTGGATGGGACGAGGAAAAACTTGTTTGTCTTCCATCGGGAAAGTTGAAATTAGGTTAGCCGTCCATAAATAAAGTCCATCAAAAGTCTCTACGGGGGTTTTGCTTTCGGCGGAGGATGTGATGTGATGCCGAAAATGGTCAAAGTCTTTTACTTTTGACTAGATAGCCCTTTTCTTTGGCGCACATAAGATATAGTGGGGATACTATTTGGCGTTCATATCCTATTAGGGATCGAAGTGGATTCCATTCAATCGATACACTGAAGGTCAACGAGCGGGACTTGTTCGAAGATCATCTCGTGCAGAGGGACCTTGCGATGTACATCAGAAGTTTGTTTATTCTTTCAGAAGGAGAAAGAAAAACAAATTTGTCGAACAGATTGCATACTTTGCGGCTGATCTGAAAACTAAGCCAAAACTCCAATGAATTGAATCCTTTAGCCATATTTGTTAAATGTAACATTCTTTCCACAAAACTGGTTGCGTCTCTATTTATCTGCGTATCATAAATTGCACCAACCGCTTTCCAGCAACCCAATAGGTATCCGTTTTTCGTAATCAACCTCCTGCGGTTACGCTCAATTCTACAAACCACCAGGTGCCTCCATGGGTTGACGGTTCAAAATTTATATCTTCCCAGGCATGATACCCCGGCCTGTATCATTGGGATGCATGTTAAACTGTCAAAAAAGCCGAACCCAAACAAACGATAACCTTCTCCGCCACGCGGTCGGTCGGAACTTTTGGGCCGTATGCAAACCGCGTATGCTCACGTATGCCTATTCATTCCGTTGCGCGTCGGGGTCGAGGTTGGGTGGTTGGTGGCGTGGAAAGAAATTTAAAATTTATAGTCCGTCCCAGGATCAACGTTTCCGGCAATAAGCGTGAGACCTTGAGAGCTCCGGGCCGCTTCCGTTTGAATCGAAGCAGCGGGCACGGACCTGGGCAGTGGGATATAAAAGTGGAACTTTTTTCATCATCTTCGCTGCATGTGACAGGGTGAATTGTTTTTGAGTAAGGAAATAAGATTCCAGGTTGGTTAAGCCTGGGTGTTTGAGCGTTGAATTGGGCTTGAAATGGGCTCCTTGGCGATTGAAAATGAACAAACGTTCAGAGCACATTTAAATTACTATGTTATTCTGACGCTTTATTTAAATGTTCCAGTTCGTTACCTGATCCTGTTATAATTACGTGCGACAGTTTTTCTTTCGAAATTAAACCATACCATAGGGTTCCCAGTGCCCCGAACGGACTAGATTGGGATCGTTTCATCGTTTCCAAATCCTAATTGTCACCGATAGCATCAGATAGCTTCTACTAACAATCAGCAAAGGTCTCAATTACCTGCCACGATGAAATAGCGAATAGGAGGAAGGACACCCAAAAAAAGCCAGTAAGCAGCACGAGGGACCAAAACAACAACCCTTTTCTCGACATCCAATCTTTCCCTCCTCCAGTGTACACGTGTGCACCAACAGAATAGAGTTGGCCAGTGTTGTGTACACAAAAGCTCCTTGATCCTGCAACCATTTTCCACGCACACCTTCCCGCCGTCAGTATCATCAGCACCGTGGCTAAGAATGGGTCCCTTTGCGAAGCTCATTTCGCAGCCCAGCAAATAAAAATGGACTATCATGTACCTACCGACACACATACACACACACGGTGTGAGCCCCACCGCTCGATAGCATTATATTCAATGGCGTCCTGAGAGACCTAGGCCCGAGTTTTTTATTCGATTCAAGCCGACCCTTCGATTCCTCGATGGCCTCCAACGTTCTAATGAACCTGAGCTACACATCCCGGTGCCTATAGTTTTGATCTTCTACAAGGCGGAAAAAGTACAAACGAACCCCGAACGGGAAATTTCGAACGAAGAAGGTAAAGCCATTTACATTTGTTCATTTTCAATTTCGTCGTAATCCTGAATAAATTTGACTTCGTTTTGGCTTTGATTCGCCATTCCCTCGTGCGTCCGGTCGGGCAAATGGCCGGGCAGGGCACAACACGAGATGAAAAGCCCCGTGATCGTGATGATTCGATTCAATATGGAAGGAAAGTAGTACACTCCATCCATCCATCGCTTTCACGAGTTTCTTCACTTCATTTCGAGTGTTTGTGTTCTTTCTATGATCTTATTGCTATTCCTGGCACTTGCTTCATTTCTTCATGCGCCGACTGCACAGGAAGAGTTCTATTTTGGTCTCATTATCTGTCATTCTGTCTTTTCTTGGTTTGACCCAAAAAATGAGCAACTCAACGGGGAGTCCCTTTTTTTGTTTTCTTTGCTTCAAAAAACCTCTCAAAACGGATTGTTATTTCAGGTTCTGGTGCGCATTATTGATATCATTTCCTGTTAACGACTCTTGTGAACTTGTTGTCCAGAGATTTATTTTATAACGGTTCTCGTCCTTCATACAATTGTTTTGAGTAAACTTTACACATTTGGTAAACAAGTTTGATTTGTTCAAAATCTTGTAAAAATGTTGGATTGATCCTAATGGCAAACATTTGCATAACTTTTGGCGTTGCTTGTCTTGCATTTCGTACGCCTAAAGGTATGCAATTTCCTAGCAAAAACAGTTCAATATCCATTTTTGGTAGAACGTTAGCTGAAATACATTTGAACTGCAATAAATTCACGCTAATTCAGCTTTTTCCTGACATTGAAATACACTAGTAATAAAGACTTTTTCGCCCTTGCCACTCGATACGCTTTCTAACCGGTCGTCCAACGTTAGAAGACTTTGGTGACACACACACACACACAACAATTTCAAGTATGTCCCTAGTCGATATGTCTTCTTCCCTTGGCTGCCGGTTCAGTCGGGCTCCACTTTACGCTCAACTCAATTTACCCTCAAAATGCCATAATTTCGCCACATCCTACCCTTAGCGCCGGTGGTTGAAGCATCTGTCCCAGGGACGACGAAAGGCTTGTGAAATGCTTCGCGCCTCGCAGCCGGTTGCTTCCGGCCAAAATTCGAATGTCATCATGATGCCGTCGGAATTCCTTCCCAACATCTCGCTCGCTCTCTGTCGGTGGAATGTGCGTTCTAGCCATCGTTCGGCCAGGGGACTAAGAATCTTGCTGGTGGTGTGGAGAAATGTTTGGAGATAGGGTTCTTGGAAGGATGATTTTTTTTTTTTGGTTCGGGACCAAAAGAATGCGGCCCCTAATGGGAGCAACACCAAGCCAAAGAAGATCCACCATCAAACACGGAGTCAAGCGACGGTGTTGATGAAGCTAAAGGCAATGCGCGCTGGGCCAATCTTGGGTAACCCTAATTCAATTTTCCTACGGGACTAGCCCTAAAAGAGGGATTTTACTTAAACGTGGCCCGGGGTCTCCTCAAAAACCTCATTCTCTGTCCGTATTGTTGAAGGAAATGGCTAAATCATACAAATTGCATTATAGAACGTAGCTGTACGCTTCAAAATGGCTTATAATAAAAGGTAAAATATTTCTCTCAAAAATAAACTTATTCCGTTACTGCGGCAGTGTTCGTCGCGTGTGTGTATGTGTGATTTACTCGCATAGTGTACTTTTGCGTGAGTTCCCGATTGCTTGCACCGTTCACTTCATTACCGACTGTCAGCTATCATCGATATTCATCGATCGATCACCAGCCACCGGCTCCGAGATTCGTTGATTGAATTTTCCCGCATTAAGCGCATCATGTCGACTCGGGGCGCGCGCTCACGTTTGACAGCTCGCACCAATGGGCAATGACAGTTTTTGTGCCAGGTGAGCCAACCCCGTTCCTCGAATCAATTGGCCACTGCATGCACCGTGCGGTCGGAGCTGCAAAAGCGGTGCTGTCGGGCGGGGGAATTCCAGTGGGCCAGCCAGACTGATTGAAGGGAAGGATACCGAACAGAACAACCCAGGTACCATTTCGTTCCCTTTTAATTCCACTGACGCAGTACATTAATTGTACGGAGCAAAAAACGAAATCATCTTTCGAAGTAACCCACGGTACCGATCACATTGAATGCGTCGTTTTATGGCTCCTATTTATGCACCTTTTACGGCAATCTTCCACGGTACGGTTGAGTAGGCAGGCAGTAGAAAGTAATTGGGGAGAAGGAAAAAATCATTTGTATACATTCCGGCGTTGTAAAAGTGTACCGTCGATATCGAGTCTGACGGTAGTGGCCCAGCGTTATCTGTATGATTCTTTAGAGACAATGGTACGTCAGTAGTGGTCCTTGTGGACAGTAGATTGTCAGGAGTAAACGTGGAAGTTGTTTTTGTGCAATAAAGGAACGTTTTAGATATTACTGTCAAAGGCTTTTCAATGGCGCGTGGCAAAGGTAAAACACGCGGAAGACAATCAGTTGGTAGTTGATAGTTTTTCTCGTAAATTCGATTCAATTGAGGGCCCGAGGTACTTTAGCGTTTGTCGTACAAATTATGCCATGAGGTTTGATAATGATGGCTGTTAATTCCTCAACCTCATTTTACCACACAAAAAGGGATATTGTTAAGCGCATTGCATAGCTTTTATGGGACTTTATAAACCTTTTGTGTTTGATTCTTCTCCTCCCAACTGATACAAACCTCACCGCCCAGACAAATGCAGGTTAATTCCTAGCATCAAATCGTCTAAATAATTGAGGTGAAATTTTCCAACCACTTAGATCTCCATTCTTCAATGCAAATCTGCTCTCAATTTCTGTCCACGAGTGAGTTATTTGTATTCTTTTCCATCCGTCGCTTCGTGTTTACGATCATATCTCATTAGGTCCACCCTGGAGGGAGCGAGGGGAGGAAAATGAATTATCCCTAACATCATTTTCGCCGCATCGTTCGTCCGTTAGCATCCATCAAAGGGCATTTAGCGTGGATAAACGCCGTCGATCGTCCAGCGATGAAGCGCGGGAGAGGAGGATAGAGATAAAAAAACGGCCAGCACACTTCATAACAAAGGCATCCTCGACTCCTCGCAGCCATTAAGCCAGAACTTCCGAGAATGATTTTTGCTAGCCCCCGCAGCAAAAAAAAACGCACGCAAAATCCACCTCTTCCCGATCGATGCTGTCAGAGCCGTCGTACCATCGGCGTTTTGGGCGAAGAATTTAATTAAAGCGAAAGCAATTAAAGCTAAACGAGTTAATGAAACGGGTGATGGTCGCCATTGAACTTCACGCTGCTGCGTAAAGGAACACCGGCACTCGGTACACTATGCAAACGATTGGACGGATGGCACGGTGGTGGCTGCTGCGCCTAAATCGAGGCAAACGAAAAAAAAATCTGCCCATCGTAAGGAAGTGGATAAAACGCACGAACCGCGGTTGGGAATCACTTCAAAATCAATCTCTTCCCGAGTGGAGTATCGTACGCTGGCCAATGGAAAATGGATTTTTTCCCTCGGAAAGAGTTAGTTTGATCCCTTTTTTATCGCATTTTGGATGAGTTTCGCCAAGCCAGTTAACTACCGCTCCAGTACGGAGCCGTGCCGAAAAAGTGGTTTTTAGTAACAGTTGGTGAACGTCCGCCAAGACTCGCCCGGTACTCGAACTGCAAAACCCACGGCCACACCACGGCCGTCCGCTATCGAGACGGGAAGTCGGCCGCATTTTGCCTCGGTTTAAAAAGCCCCAACGATGACGCCGACATGCGAACTCTCTCGTCCACAGCACAAACAGCAACAGGCAGCCCTCGCGCTGCGTCGTCGTCGGAGGGTGGGTTTTGTTGTTTGCAAAGCAGGTTTGGTGTTGTGGTGGTTGTTGTTTTTTTTTTGCGAAGGCGGTCGCGAGCTAAACTCGTTCGACTGCTTACACCCCCATACGGACACGCACACGCCGACCGGCGACGATGATCTTGTGCATGGGTAATCGAAGTTTGCATGCTTCTCCCTTAAATCACATAAAGCCTCACAGCAACTGGCACGGCGGTAGTGGTGAGGTCGCAGAATGTGGAGCGCGTGCCGTGCGTGGCGCGTTAATCCACCGATGACCTTAATGACATCATAATACACATCGCGGCAACGATCGCCGACTGTCAACAAACCTGTGCAGCTTCTTCCCAGTGAAGGTGTCTCCAAACGGATTGCCGTCTGATGTGGCGAACCGTCTGGTTGGTTACTTTATGATAATTATGGGCCGTTCATTGACTTGCCAAATGAAGTGCTGAAGCATTCTGCTTAGAAGTTGGAGAGTTTTGGTTGAATTAATCGCTAACCAAATATTGACACTTCTCAAAACGGGACTCAGACGCTTATGGCAATTGTTTCCTTTATCGGAGACTTGTCTTCTCCAGATGAGAATACCGGAATCTTTTAATAAGTTATCTAATGAAAGATCATTTAACTATTTGATTTGTTATTCGGTTCTTATATTTTATTCTTAAAGTTGATTCTTTTTAATTTCTTTAAATATTCCTCTATTCTCGTAAAGTTGTCATAACTTTACACACTTTAAAACCTCTACAGCAGTCATAAAACGATCCCCAGGTGACATCCCTGGTCGTGTTGAAACAATTAACAACGTGCTACATTCATTTATTGCAATTGTTACGCATTTCTTGATTCAGATTAATGAGACTAAATTATTCATCGCAAAAAAAAGGAGAGATAGCTCCAGCCACCCAGCCACCGCTTCCGAGGAAACTCTTTCCCACACAACGGCTTAAGTCATCTCGGAAAAAGGTAAAGCAAATCACACCAAGCCACAAAGAAAGAAGCGCAAAGAAAGGAAAGCTCTAGGTGTAATGATTAGATATTCAGCCGGGGGAACTGTTTGGGCGAGCTTAAAGCACAGGAACCGTGGCAGATGCTGAATAAATTATGACCGGACACAAAGCACAGTGCGCGAATCGGGTGGTGAAAGTGTTTTTTCCCCCGATGAAATGCTGTCTAATCATACCTTTTTTTGTGCGTGCGTTTTATTCATCTACATTTAGGCGCTGAAGAAACAGCAGAAGAACATTTCGAGTCGCGATTTTTGTATCGCTTTTCTATTTTCGTTTTTATATTCATCATTCTGTCGTCTGCCCAAGTTTCAATCGCTGAGCAAAAGCGCTTTCCTCGATCTGATTTATTTTAATCGAAGTCTTTATCAAATGTTTCCCGCTGCTACAACTTCTTTCCCACCCAACAGCTGCTCATTTATCATCATAAAGCATATTGCCGAGCAGGCCCCAAAAGAGCAGGTCCCAAGGAAGGAAAACGAGACCCTATCCATCCACCTTTTCCTACGACATTGTTTGCTGCAGCTTTAAATAATCTCTTCCAAATGTGCCTTCTCAATCTCATCAATATTGAACGTCACCCGTGAGGGATCCAGCCCAGCCAACCTTAGCTTTATGCTGTCCTTCGAAGAAGCATCTTGCAGCTGGTAGTATAAAGCTCATCCGCTTACGACACAAGCGACCGTTTTTCCTGCAGACAAGTTCTTGGCCAAAATTAAGATGCTGCCATACTTTTTATCTTTTAAAGCTGCCAAATGCGGAGCAACAAATCTTTGACGCGCTCGGGAAGCGCTCTCTCGGGCTCGGGTTCCCTTCATTCCGAATCCGATTCAACTGCCCTTTTATTGCACTGCTGCAAACGCGCAAAACCACTTGCAAGTGAGGTTCTTACAGAGCACAAGAAGCGGTCCGGGAACGGAAAAACAGGTTCACCTACTCACTCACTGTGTTGTACGCGTATTAATACGTTCCTGCCATGCCGTGTTCACCACGCACGGAACCACCAGCAGCACCCCTAAGAACCTTGGCATTAACTTCCGACCACAGATCGCAGCACCAGTCGGGGTAGATAAATCGATTCGATCACAACACTGACACAAAACGCTTTTTTTCGCCCTGTCCGCTTAAAAGATGCTATATTTTACAGTCTGCTTCTCACGTGCGACTGCCAGCCAGAACACACCCACCCCAGGATGGTCTATTAAAGTCGAATAATATTCCCGCAAAACAGGGAACCGTCTCACTGGGAATAGCAGATAACCCGCGCGCTAAAAAGAACCTTCCGAGACGCACACACACTACATTATTCACGTGCGTCTCTGCAGTAATTGATATGGATGGGACCTATATCTAGCTCTGAACTCTATAGATGCTGGTCACAGTCTCACACGCACACACACACTAGTAAACGTTTTGGGGAAATAAAGGTGAAACGACCACCTTTTGGACGGGGAAGTCGCGCCAAACTTACCCGGAAAAAAAGTAATGTTGAGGGGCTAACACGCTAACGAGCTACCCAAAGGATGATCCGGCTGGAACCAGGCTGGCGGATGCCGGAGGACACAACCGACAGGCCCAACAGTGTTAATTATGAATCACGCTGTCAACGACACAACATTGTGACGAGCTTAGCACTGGATGGATGTATGTTGCTCAGGGATGTCACTTTGAATGTTTTTACCTAGATCTTGTAATGTTTTTAGCCACTTTTGCTTCAATATTTTTCTAATTTAAATTTGAAACACTTGATTTCTAAATTTATTTCATTTTTTACACCATATTCAACACTAAGTTGCGCTTTAAAACTGAATCACACACTAGGCTTTTTTGCACCCTGCACACCACTTCTTGGAGGAAAATTTGTATTCACCAGATAACGATGCTGTGTCCCGCGCGCCCGGAAGCGCCCAACGTTTAATAACTTTGATTTACCGTCGCAATTAGATCGAATGTTGTACTTAGCTTAGCTTGCGGGGATAATGGAGGTTGGCTGCTGAGCAGCAAAAAGGTGAAAGAATCTATCGTTTAACCTTAACCACCACGCAAGGTGACCAAAGCGAGCATCGATTGGCCGTTTGCACCGTCGATAGGGTTCTCTAACCATAAAACTGACCTTTCCTGTTCCTGAGATTCGTACCAGGGTTTGGGGTAGGGTGAAGAGGTTAACTACACACAAAAAAGCCACAACACAATCACACGTCGAATGGCACCCGGAAGTGAATTAAAATTTCATCAAATTACCAAAAACACGCACGCACCCACACACACACGCAGCCAGTACACAACCAGAAAACGCAAACTGCACCGTCGTTGTCGTTAAACCGAACTAACCGAACCAGCTCTCCCTGGTGTGGCACCGTTCGGTACGGCAGAGCCAGCACCAGTTGCTGCTGAGCCCCTTTTGTAACGCACACACGGTAACGCACAGGTAACGCTTTACCACACGGACACGAAGCAGCAACGTTCAGGCAGGCCCGCGTGTCGGTCTACACCGGGCGCGCGTTCAGATACAACTGAGAGCAACCGCTAGCGGCGGCCCCCACTATAGCAGCTGGCGCGAGCGTGTCAAACCAAAGGGCGACCGAACGAAAAAATTAATAAAACCGGACGGGCGCTACGATCCGGACCACCGTTGCCCGGATTGCAGTAGGCGCGCAATACCGTGCCATCCGAACGTGTCGGACGCTTCGTGAGCTTGCACACCGACGAACCCGAACAGCTTGCCCGTCGTCGTCGTCGTTGGCGTCGTCGGGTTTTGATAAGATTTATCCTGCGTGTTTCTGCGTATCGCTGCTCTCGGTGCGATTCCTGGGGCTGGCTGAGGGCTCAAACATTCAACAGGGTTGAAAACAAAGCGTGTCTGGCGACCGGATCCTTGCGCGAGAGTGAGTGCTGTGTGAGAGAACAGTTGTGTTGTAAGGAAAATGGCGAGAGACAATGCTCCTTTGCTCGTGGATTTTGATAACGAAATTTGAAATCGTGCAGAATACAATATTTTCTGAAGATTTCTTTCGAAAACTACCAAATCTATTTAATATTTTTTAAATGTTAAGTGTTGTTGTGAAATTGTAAAAAAATAATTTTAAAATGTTCATTGAATGTGTGATTTTTATTCCCTGCGCCTGAATGTATGCAAGCACTGATTTTAACATAATGACTTCATAATTGGGAGCCTGCATGAATCATTTCTTTGCATGACAACAGGCGTTCGTTTCCAAGACGGGTTTGCGCTTAATCAGTTAAGAGACAAGGAAAGGTATTTTTCGCCACGGTTAGTTCACATCTTCAACTGTCCTTACCTCATATTCAGACGATAGTTCAATGCATTAAAACAGGCATTAGCTACTAGAGGACTGGTTTAGAAATAATGTCCCTCACAAGAACCACTGTGCCAACAAGTCTCGTCTATATCCATTTCCGGAAAGTACTCTGTAACTCCAGCTAGAGCCACTCACTCTCTCGAAGCGAGTTGTAAGCGTAGCGCAAAACTCTCCCGTAGAATTCTAGGTCGTGAGCGAACCATCTGGCTCCAGCTACAGGTGAAATTCATCACCGAGGGCTCATTCAACCCGTTCATGGTCGGTGTGGCGTTAGCATTATGTTTAAGAATGTTTTAAGCTCCATGTGATTCAATTAAACTCCCGTTTTCCAGCTTTATGTTGTTGTTCTACTGTAGAATATTTAATCAAAAAGATAAGCAGGAAGCATCAGAAGAAATGGCGGAAATCACGTCGCAACACGGAACCGTCTGTCCAGTTCCCAATCATCAGCATTCCAGGAATTCGCATCACCTTTCGCGCATCGCTACTTGTCTTTCCTAGAACGTGCGACAGACACGCGTTCCTATTTCTCACCGTGGAAATCCGCCCATTAATCTGCAGGCTTTTCCGGTTCTACCTGTACGTACCCTCTCGACATTCCGTCAGCTGCACGCAAGGACGACACAAGCGTCATCAACTGGCGACGCAAAGCGGAGAGTGTCCGTGTGGCCAAAGATTGACAAGGTTGGTGGATCCATTTCCCGCGCACGGCTTCGCCACCAAACAAACCAACCACACAAAGAAGTACGGTAGACAAACAGCCACTAGAAAGGGGACTGCGAGGGATTAATTCTTCATAACAAAAGTTGCCTTCATCATCTCCCGTGGTCTGCCACTCGAAACCGCGGACCACGGTCCACGGAGCTACCGTGAGCGGTTGGGCTGTAGCCGTGCCGTAGGAAATCATTATGCTTTAAATAAATAATCAACCACAATCGAAAGACGTTGAGTGAGGTGTGTTTGTTTCAGTCCCTATTTGTGGTGGTGGTGGCACTGGCTTCACGGCTTCGCCCCGACCATAGCACGGACCTAATGTGGTGCTAAACGGTCTGAAGTCGTTAAAGAAAACATGGTTCCGAGGAAAAGCGGACGAGCAAAATATCATCACAATATGGGGAGGGGGAGAACTATAGCGCCATAGAAACTAGGACAAACGTTGGAAGTGTGTGGTAAAAACATTCACACATCTTGGCCATGGAAGCACACCGCCCGACTAACACTAACCTTGAGTCGCAGCACTCATTTATATGCAGTGAGAGACAAAAAACAAACGCACACCCACACAACTTTACAACAAAGTAAAAAGCTAGCTCGCTACAGGATAACAATGCTTTTAAGTAGAAGGGCTCGTCAAAAGGACGATGACGTAGCACGGCGTAACGGTTGTGGGAAAAGGGGCCCGCGCTTTCCGTGGGAAACGAACACTAAGCGAAGTTTTGCGGGATTTTAAAAAGTGCTGTGCTGTCTTTATTGATTTTACTAACACCGCAAATGCGGCTGTTGGTGGTTGAATTTATCACCTGGATCAGTGGTTGGAGGTGCTTGCTCATTGTTAATCTGTTGCTTCCACTTTTTTAGGATTATGGTTGGTATTCTTGATTGATTTTAAAGAAAGTGTGAAAATAGTATTACATTTAGCGCTTATTTACACCAGTCACCCCGATAAATATTTAACAAATCCTCAAAACGTGTTGGCTGGGATTGCATACTTTCAGGCGAGAAAAAATAAATAACCAATTTTATAGCACATCGCCTAAATATATGCAATTTGCATGATTTCATTAACATCAACAGCTATTTTTCCTGTTGAAATTGTGATCATTTCTCGTACTTTGCCGGGGAAGAAAATGTCTATTTGAAATTCCAACCTGTATTACGAATCCAAACAGTAAAAATGCTGAAATAAACCCTTTTTCTCTAAGCATCGGAAAACCCCCCAAAACCCCACAATAACCACACCAACTCTTCGAACATCACATTCCACAGGTGTAACGCATACCGATCGAAAAAGCTGTCAACTTTTCCCATTCCTATAGCCTCAATACCTAGGTAAAGTTGTTTAAAAAGTTAAATTACAGCTTGTACCTTTCGTTAAAGCAAGAAAGGTACTGTCAAAACTGTGTCCACTTTATTAGGAATTCAGTGGGCCCGACCCAACAACATCAATCAACTGATACCCGAAGACAGCAGGAAATAACAAAAAAAGGGGGATAAAAAGGGATACTTTAAGTTTTTTTTTCCCAAAGTCGTTGCATTGTTTCGGATGATATTGTTAGCGGGTGGGTTTAATCCGGGTTTTGTCCAAAAAAAAAGACAGGCAAAAAAGAATAAAAAATATTCTAAAGTAAATTAACTACCAAGCTCAAATAGAAACGTTCAGGACACTCTTTTGAATCATTAAAGCCAACAACACAAGATGTTCCAAAACTGTCGTTGAGACGTTCCGAGTTCTCTCCACTAGTTCCCAACTAACCGCCAAAAACTTATCTCCATTCTAACAGATTGACAAACTTTAGAGTTTCCACTCGATCCACGGCGATCCATGCAGCAGCTTGAACCAGCCCTTACATCGCCATCGCCCATCGGAACAAAGCACGCCGCTTCAATATCTCACCGGCAAACGGAATGGGACGGTTTGCTTTTCCACGTTAGATCGCATTAATAATAGTTGTCGCCCGTGGCGAGTGGCAAAACCGTCAGAAGAACGTCGTCTGTCACGCTCCTGTTCAGTTCAGGCCGATGCACCGAATTCTTCGAAGTGGAACTCCAGCGCTGAAGATGTTCTGATGCGACTGACAAGTCATAAAACAACTGCTCCACTTCACTCCAAACTAACGCAGCCACCACTTAATAGGAAAATGGCGTCCGCTGACGCCCACCCACCGACAATGATCGTTCCCAGCGATTGCCGAGCGCAGCAGCATCCTTTCGCCCCCGACAGCATATTTTCAAACAAAGCGAGCGTACGCTGTTTTGGTTCACTACTCTTCGTCACTACATTTCGCCAGGAAACGGTGGCACCGGCAGCAAGGAATCTCACTTTAATTCTCCTGGCAAATCATCCCGGCCCAGGATTCCACCCGGCTCTTGTCCCGGGTAGGTCCGGAAAAATGATGACGGCCCTTGCTTCACGGTGGCAAAACTTTCCGCACTAACATTTCTGTAAACTTTCGTATTTCATCCTTTTTAGATGGCAACTTTCTTGCATCGGTCGGCAAGCCTACACGGAGGGGCAACCGGGAATCGGGGTTGTTGCTGGAGGTGCATTGTTGTTTATGAAACTTATGGAATTTTGATCCCGCCGCTCGAGATTTGCTGTTTTCTGCTCGGGAAGGAACTACTATGCTTTCTGAGGAAGGTTGAAGAAGAATTTTGCTGAGCAGAGAGAGAGAAAGCAGTTCTCATTATTCTTTGCCACAAATTATCTGTTATGAAAATAAATAACAATTTTAGTTGGGGCGGGGGGGGGGGCGTCCAGTTTGACTATTCTTTTCACATTGTATTAGCCAGGAAGGGCTGCTTACTGCTGTGTTCGCTGCGAATCAGAACGTATTTCAATCAAACAAAACACTCTCACCCTATTTTCCGTCAACCCGTTCAAGATCTTCTTTTCGTGATCTCTTCTAAAAAAAAAAGACGACTTCAACATTATGATGAGATCCTACACAAATTTCATTATAGAATCCATTTCCCCCTTTTAACGCCAAAACACGGTGAGTGGCACTGAGAATAGAAAACGTTATTTTTATCCCTTCAGAACCATCCCACGTTGAATGAAAATTTAAAATGCTTATCATCTGTTCCAGTAATTGCACAGGAAAAACGGGGCAGCAAAACCTTCTCGACGCATCCTACCATTGGATTATGAAATTATGCATTTAATTCCTTAAACCGGAAGTGCTACCTAAAGCAAAGCCGCCCCAGCAGATGGGTTTCGGTTTGGCAGGGGTTTTCTTTTTGTGTGCAATGCAATTTCTCTTCGTCAGCCTGTGGTGGCCACTTTGGGTTTGTGGAGCTGTCAGCTGCGATTGTGCTAAAAATGGGAAGGGTATTGCAGAGAATCGCTTTTCTTCCCATGGCCTGGCTTTTGTAGCCGAGGAGAAACTAATGATATCGTAAAAAGATTGTTACGAACACGTTTCAAATTAGTTTTTGTGGTTTCAGTCAAGAAAAAGGGGTTGATGCTGTTTAGACGCGCTTCGGAAATAAGGGAAAACAAGGGAAACATGTTATTTGCATACTTTTAGGGGTAATTAACAAATTTTGAATAAATGTGCCTAAATGTATGCAATCCACGAAACACTTCGAAATAATGTTCAGGAATGTTCTGCAGCTGCCATTCAAACACATTTACAACGCACTTTGGACGGAATACATTCACATGAAGAGTACATTTATTGATTTATCCACCATTTGCCATCGTCGGCACATTCATTTCAATTATGGCACCTTGGGCCAACGCACCAATTCCATCCGACAAATCTTTTCTACGAATTCTTAACACAGCAGATGCTCTTTGCCTCCATTGCGCGTCTAAATTACACTTATTATCTGAT
The DNA here is from genome assembly GCF_013141755.1 of Anopheles stephensi. Taxonomy (NCBI): domain Eukaryota; kingdom Metazoa; phylum Arthropoda; class Insecta; order Diptera; family Culicidae; genus Anopheles; species Anopheles stephensi. The sequence goes on from NC_050203.1 coordinate 3,961,203, forward strand.
GACACCATTGAAGCGGGGAAGGATTGATTTCCCTTTCACCCGTAGCATAGATATCGAAAAGCAATTCGCCCAGCAAAAACCTAGATCTTTTTACTCCGTCCAAAGTCTTCGCACAGTCATCGCGGCTGCAAAACCAGACCCGTTTGCTCTGGCGAAACTTTATCGAACAAGTAATTGAACCAAGAAGAATCTGGTCCTCGCCGTACCCCACCACGACGACGATGGTAAAGACGACGTTTCGACTTCGACTCGACGGTGCTTGATGTTCGACAATTCGACATTCTTCGATACCCGGCGCGGTGCTGCATGTTCGGGGTGCCGTTTCCTGCAGCCGGGCACACCGAAGCACAAACAACGTAGAATAAAGTAATTACATTCTCATTTGGAATGGTAGATAAACTTTTCCGAGCACGTACCGAATACCCTCTTGCCGCGCGGTGGCTTGCTTGGTTGGTTGGTTGGTTGGCTGTAGAGAGGGTTGAATGTTGTGAACAAATTGTCTGAGGATCTATCAGCGACAGACGTGCGGCAGCTGTATCATCCTTCTTCTTCGAAGTTGGTGCTGCTGCTGCTGCTGCTCGACAATCGGTTTACGACAAATGAACGGGTTCGCGTCCAGAATCCCGGTGAAGACGCATCTCCAGCACTGGGTCGTTCGCTTGCCGAACACTTCACGCCATTTGACCGCACAGCCTTGCCTTCCACATCGCCCAAATCCAAGCCAGGTGTCTGTGGATGTCCGATCGTGACGTCTTCATGCAATCTCATTGGCTTTTCAGTGCACATCCGCAGAATAGAACCGATTACCTTGGGCAACAAAAGAGCTCTAGACAAATGTCAAAATGCGCCCGTTTTTTTTTGGCAGAATACATTTCAAACTATTTCTTGCTTAATGGCAGCGCAAGCTTTTCATTATTCAGTTTCAGAGGACAAACAAGCCGTTCGTAAATATTTTCTCTCTTGCACTATTCTATCCCCTAAATAACATCCCAGGTAGCTGGAACTGGAAGGAATGTTTGCCATCTTCAGACAGTCCATTCCACACAACTTAAAATGGATTCCTGCACCACCATTCGGTGCCGTGAGAAACCCTTGGCAGCTCAAAAAATGTAGCAAATTGTTGATTCTCTCGCCCATCCACCGTCCAATATCCAGTACCGTCCTTCATCTAGTCTTATCACTTCAAACATACCGCACGGATGCAATTTTTAGTTGTGCTGCTAAAGTTCCACCAAAAAGAAAAGAAGCAGCAGCAAATCTACCTTCTCCATCTTGTAACAAATATGAGCGCAGTTTCTGCAACAGTTCTTCTTTACAGCAGCGATGGCCGTACTGTGCTGGGTTCTGGCACTAAAATAAACTAAGCGAGCGAACCAGCCCGAAAGCGGACGTGAGTGCTGAACTGTGCTACCACCAAATGATGCACCGGAGAGTTTCCGGCTTCCCTATCCCAGTGATGGCGTCTTCCGTTCTTCAGTTCGTTTTTTAACTTGTGGCATTACGATCTGGGAGTAGGATTACTGCACCCCAGCTGGTGCATGGGGAAACGCCCGGCTGCAGGTAATGGTGTATGTGCGCTTCGAGAAAATGGCACAGATTAGTTCCCGAAAGCTGTTTGCTTTCGATTCATGGTGATTCGGTTCGGTGCGGGAGTCGTCGTTCGTTTAACCGAAGCATGGAAATGGAATCCTTTTACACTTCACAGAATCAGTTTTAACAAAAATTTTTGGGTGAAAAACGCATTGGCCGTGAAGAGTCAGCGAGTCTTTTAAAGACAGAAGTCGCATTGGCAACGTATAAGAAGGTTTAAAATAATTATCAGTCGGCTTGATGTATGAGTAAATACCAGCGCGAAACCTGCCCTGCAAACTGTTGCCTCTGCATCAGGTGATAATTTTCACACCATTTTCCACTCGACAGGGAAACAGTTTTTCCGGCCTTTGCAATGACGCACATGCAGCCATCGTCCGGCGTGGCAGCACAAAAGAAGTTCATTACGATGCTATAAACGACGCGTGAGTTCCACACTTTGATGCATTCGAGATTTAAGACACGTATCAAAAATGGTTTCTGTGTCCCCATTGCACGGTCACTACAAAGTTGCCACATTCGCCGCGTATAAATATGCACCATCGAATATGGATAGCTTGCGGACATTAACACCATGATTATGGCTTCCGCGCGAGAGTCAGGATGACGCAAGGATTCGAATGGGAATATGAGCTTTAATATAAATTGTGTTGGAGGTATTAAGTGTAAAGAATATTTCAGAGGTTTTAAAACAATTTTCTATGTTAATAAAGTAGTTTTATTACCTAGCACTAGGAAAAGAAAGTATGTGAGATGCAAATTGCATAATTTCAGGCGTTGCTTCATACAAAGCTGATTTGGTCCTTTCTATCCGATGAGATCTACTTCGAATCTTTTATTATAAGTTATTCCTTTAAAAAAAAACTCCAGTATTAAAACTTCCTTATTATGCTCTCCTCAATAGAACGGCGTATCACTGTATAGGATTAAATAATATTTTCCCTTTCCTGCAGCACATCAAAAGGAACAGCATTTCCCTGACCATTGCCCACGACACACTCAACGAAATTATATTCCCAGCCATACCAACACACACACACACACATACACACACGGAAAGCTTTATGCGTACCGGAACGCGCGCTAGTGTACGTCCCGATCCGCTAATTCATGCGGCCATAATTTGCTTTAATCTAAATGCTAATCAGCACCCTCGCCCGAGCTGCACCACCGGAAAGCAACCGGAAGTGGGCAAATGGGTAAGAATTAAACACCGGACTTGGCTCACATTGCTCCATTCCCATCAGCCGGCCCGTCGTGTAGCATTGCAACAGTCAACAGGTTAGCGCATTAGAAGGTTCGCGTGTCAATTTGTGCCAAGGAGAGCAAGCAAAGTGCAATTAGTGTGTGTCCTGGGTCGGGTAAAAAGTGTGCTATAATTTTACGTATTAATGCGCGGGCACATCATTTTACTTTAAATGTTACCGACTACTATTCCAACTTTAATTCCGTAATAAATGGTGAATATGGGGATAACTAAAACGAGGCAGCAGCCCCTAACGTGTTGAAAATGTAAAATGTAGAATCCATAACTATAAACTGACCGAAGGGGGACTTAAAGCAACACAAAAAAGACACACACACACACATACACCGAATACGGCCAACGCCAGGATAATGTATTGCAAATACATTGCAGCACTCTTCAAACTCATTCTGCTTAATGTAATCCTGCCCGTCTCTGCTTGCGGCTCCAGTTGTGGCTTACGGGACAAAGGCATGCACCTGGCACCAGTCAGTCGTGTAGGTGGAACTGTGTTGGAAAAAAATCTAATTAAACGCTTTCCAGGTTCAAACTGAGACAACCACAAAAAAAAACAAGCGCAGAAAAGGTCACAGATTCTATCTGCTTCCGTTGCGTTTGCTTGCTGTACAATGAACATGTACCATGCAGAGGGCAATATGGTTTCATACCGATTCCATCGATATGGCGATTGCTAATGCAAATGGAGCAGAATGCAAAGTCAAAATAGTAAAATACAGCGTGGATGCATAAAGCGTGTGATATGATATCCAGCAAATGCCAGATGCTCACCAGACACGTCAGGAATTTAGCGTTGTAATCGTTATTTACCTCAGCATACGCATAGCTTGCGTCGGACCCGGACACAGTCGATGTGCGCAATTGATTGGAATATTGAAGCTTCTGGCTCCGGTTACTGGTGGAGCATGGTTACATTGCCTGCATGGCTGGAAATTATGATGTTTTAATACTGTGCGGATAATAAAATAAAACGCGACCCAGTGCGAGCGTAAAATCTCCACCAAGGTGTGTTGCTGCTGGTGTGATTGAGCTGGAACGTACTTTATGCAGTTCAATAAACACGCAAGCACAGACAGGTCGCAGATGGGGCAGATGGATCAGGTAAAAACCTACAGCAGAGGGGAAAAAACTCCATTTAAAAAAAAACATACCGAAGATTGCATACTTTCAGGAGCATTTTAATGGGACGCCTAAAGTTATGCAAAATATTTCATACGTGAGGTATCGTTTCTTTGTCTGCATTATTTGGTGGTAAATTCAAATAAAACGAACACAATATGTGAAAATGTGTACAAAAATACTATTTTACGCCACATTTCTCAACCACCAGATCGAAGCGTGTGAAACTCATTGTTCCGGTTGATTAACAACGCTTCACCAGGCTGCCGTAACAGCTGACACGCGCCTGTTGCGAGGCGTTACTCACTAACGGCACCCGTCAAATAACAGCTATCGACAGTGGCACACACGGTGTACGAGATGTACCGAGCCGAATCGAATACGGCCCGCCAAGGAAAAGCAATCAATGAAGCACAGCACATCATAAACCACCTGTAAGCAGGATCGTCCGCACGGTTCACAGCTATAAATTTCGAAACCTGGTGCTGGTTGCTGCCAGGCCTAACGAACTTGGAGTAATCCCATTTCAGCGGGCTTAACAATTCAGCGAGCGCATCTTCATCCTCAACCGGGCCGAGTAGGGGTGCTGCTATCCTCACAAATCAAGGCATAATTCGCCTTTAAATCATGTTATCGTTGCCTAACGCGTTGCCTAATTCGGTTAGCATCCGCCCAAAACCATCAGGCACATCCGAAAGTTGAACCTAGCGCCCGGATGTTTGCTATTTTCTTACGCTCGGCAAATACAGAGCACAAGCACCTTCCCTTGATGCCCCCCTCCCTGATGGAACAGTAGTTCCAATACAACACCGTATAATCCGCCACCGGTTAATCCTTTTATGCCACTTTAAAGCTCCGGGTTTCCCCTGTTTCCAGCCGTCACGGTCGGGTCCACCGCCACTAAACTACGGTTCAAAGACATCGCACCAACACTCGAGCATCCACCTTGGTTCTTGACGGATGCGCACGGTTAAGCAAATTAAGATAATCGTTTATTTACTTTAGATCTGGCCATCGAGCGATAAGAAGGTTTTGGGGGGGAGGGCGCCACCAAACGTGCCCCAGTCTTCGCCTTTGAAGAGCGTCCTAAAACAACAAAAGCCATCCCTCGCCGTACGGTATGTGTCTCTGGGCGCACTCCGGAACGATGAGAGCTAAATGTTTCGATCATCAAAAGTGTCGGGCCACTGTTTGCCGTTCATTAGTTGCAGTGTTTGTAGTATCGATGGCTTAATTTTTCAAGAAGCTACATAGATTGGGGATACACTGCATACATTCCCGGGGATGGAGCTGTCATGTGGTAGATTTCAGTTGAAAATGGGAAAGCTACCACATCGTGTACTGGAATACTAAGAACATGCCTTTCTGGGATGGGATTTTTCCGTGGAGGAATCTACATGTACCGTGCGCTTACATCTCAAATGATGAGCTACAAAACCTACACTCTGTTTCCAGAAGTGAAAGTAGCTCAAGTGCGCTCCATAATGCAGTTTAGTTTTCCCTCCACTGACGAAATTTTCCTAGAACTGGAAAATAGTATTTTAAATATTAATATATTACACTGTTGACTGAAAATTGCATAAGTTAATTGGTATTCATCACCAAATAGAATACATTCAGACGAATTTCTCTTTAATCCGACAGTTAGTATACTGAATTTCCCTGAGCAGGACCTTTTCAAACGTTTGTTACTCACTGTCTATAAACCTATCAGCAGGAACGAGAACTGCATTTCGGCTGCATCATGTTCCAGGCAGCTGCTCTCTTATTACATCAAGCTACACAACCTCCCACAGCTACATGTACAACATGCTACGTTCGCGAACGTGCGTTGTCGAATCTGTTCTACCACAAAAGGAAGGTTCTTCGCAGGAAGCTTTTTCCAGATGTACGGTGGAAACCAACCGTTCCTAGGATGGTTTCTGTAAAACCTTCACGGTGACGAAATCGAACGTAATTACGAGTAGCGTCAGCTAATGGAGAACTAGGACGAACCCGTAGAAAGCAAAACCCGAACCGATGTGTGCGATGAGTCACGGAAAGGACAACTGGAGAGTGAGAATTCAAGAAAAAAAACCTCCTGACCTTATCCGAAACTCCCCAACTTCTATTGTGTCTTCCTCCTTTCTTTATGCGTTCCTTTCTGCGTACTGTCCACAGGGTTCTGATGACAAAATGAATCCCTAATGGAAAATTATCGAACATCAACTTGTGCTTTCTTTCTACCTTTCTGCCAGGGCTACCGGTGCGAGGCTCGCTTTATCCATTCCGGGTGGATAAAGACAAAGCAAAGGGAGTCAACAATTAGGACACTAATCCTCGGATGATACTGACGGCGCCGGCCAGGGACAGAAACTTTTCACCGTGAAAACAGGGCAGGACAGCACCCAGCACCAACAAACGCACACCGAGCGGGACGTAACAAGGCCCTCATGATTCAGTTTTAAAAGTTCTGGTCCAAATGTTCAGCCAGGGATGGTTCGGTATCGAAGGATACTGGGCCCGTGCCGGTGCTCTAGCTGCAGCCGATGTATCCAATTTTTTGCGGACCACTAAACCGTGGATCGGCTAAAACTTCGACACCATAATTCGACACCGATTGGAAACGGACACCGGAAAGTTGAAATTACTTTCCCATTACTTTGAAGAATGTCTCCATCGTGGGTGATATTGGGACAGGCACCGGAAAAAAATGGGTCTTAAGTGGGTTTCACTGAGGGTTCCGATACAGCAAAAAAATGTCCTCCTAGCAACTAATTTGCTATATGGAGCTCCAGGAAGTATTCGAGGAAGTTACCATAAGTTACCGATAGGAATTTAAAGCTGAATGATCACAAGAAATGCTGTGAAAAATACTAGTAGCTTGGTAAAACTTACTTTTTAATAAAAACGCTTAAAGTTATGCAGTACGCATTACATAAGCTCAATAAACATTTTTGTTACCAACTAATAAGTGATTTAATAGTTTGGTTAATTTAGTTTAAAACATAATTCATCGATTGGGAAGGAAAACGACAAAGAATAGAAGTAGAGCTGCAGAAACGAAAAGGCGTAAATCATCTTTCTTCTACTATTTCCCTGTCATTCTCTCTCGCACTGTTCCGAGTTCCGTCCAGTGTTCTAAAAATACAAACTTTACCCATTAATTAATCCTATTCAGAGAGCATTCATCAGTATCAGACATCCACTGTTGGATCTGCAATCAGGCACTTCTAATTGCTGGCGATTCTTTGAAAACCCCAGGTGGGATGAGTGAAGGAAAATTTCCTGTTCGCATTTAATTTCTTCTCCATCAAAAAAAAAAAACTTCGTACAACTTAATAGTTATTCTGTACTTGGACGATACTTACCGCTCACAATTAAAAACTTACCATTACTTTTTGATAGCCTTCCCTTGGCTCGTTTAACTGGGTGATATCGAAAAATAGATTTGTACAAAACATCACCTACTTATCCGCCCTTGTGATGAAGGTCATTTAGTGCCCGTACAAATGAGCAACCAAACCAACCAAACCCCGGCCATTTTGGGTTTCTTTACACGTGGATCCCACCAGCTCATTGACTCATTGACGGTGGGGGAAAAAAGAAGAAAAAAACACAGATGTTGTTCAAAGGCTTTACATTTGTTTACGCACCCTGGCATAAACGATGTGCCCGATGATACCTGGGAACGCCTGGCTAGCTTTTCATTTCCTTCCTCATTGATCCGTAACTAATGACTGCTACTGGTGTTGATGCTGCTGGCTGACCCTGAGCTCCCTTTAGGTGACTATGGCAAGCGTCGAGCGAACTGCGAATGTTTAGAGCAGCAACAACAACAACAACCATCACACACACCTTTCAAAGCAAAAAAAAGGGACGTACAAGAAAAGCTGTTTGCTTTGGATAACCTTAAAACCCCCCTGACCGGCAAAATCTGCTTTGAAAGGACTTCTGCACTATTGCTTTTCCATTTGCGAAAAGAATCGAGAGGGTTTTTAGCTGGAGTGTTTCCATTCGAGAATGTTATGTTTGTTGTTTCGAGAACAGTTCACTCGAAATAGAACCTGATCTAAATTATTTGTTAATGCAGCCGTTGTGAAAGACTCGCATTTACCATATTGATTGTACTGAAACAATTGTTTAAATGAAGCTCATTTTAAATATTTAGGTTGTCAAATGATTGTTATGTCTAACTTAATACTGAGCTTGTATAAAATCGTTTATTTGGAATACATTTCGAAGTTTTCAACTCAATTCCCGCCACAGTGAGAAGCGCATTTTACACTCACACACTCTTACATACGAAAAGCTCAGCTCGAACGCTTCAAGAAACGCTTCGGTGGTACATGCAAAACGTTTTACTGTAAATTAAAAACAATTGCATTGGAATAACGGGTAAATGAAACCAAAACAATCAAATAATCAATCCAATTACCTTTCCACACATGTTTGCAATGATTTTCACGAAAAATACCAAAATAATTCACAAACCCCAAAATAAATTCTGTTTGCAGAACTCAACCCAACTTGCTAAACATGCCCCCAAACTGGCTGTCACTTTGACAACGAAAGCTATCCATCAACCAATAACAATAATAACAAGAACAGCAAGAAGATAATTTTCAATCATGAAGATGGCTGACGGTTCCACAATTTTGCGACGAAACAGACCCGGAACAAAGGCAAAGGTACGTAAAACGGACGGCTCAAATGCGAAAACAACTTCCCAAGAACCGAATCTCACCCGGGGTGTAGTTGGATTTCGCATCCCCCACCCGTAAGCGCCCCAAAACCAGCGCCCAACTTTCGCCACTGGCTTCCGTTGTGTTGTGATGAGAAAGTGAACTTCCCCTTCCACAGCAGCGTATAATGGGATCGATCGGTGCTGCTATCAGTGCAGACGGAAGCAGCGCTCTAATTGTTTGTTATGCTTATGTTGATTGTAGGACTTTTCCAACTGGGCCGATGAAGTGTTCGAGGAGATGGATAGCACGCTTGCCGTGCAGCAGTACATCCAGCAGATGATCAAGAAGGACCCGTCGAATGTGGACCAAATTCTAACGATGCCAGACGGGCAGGACGAGGGTGTGTGGAAGTACGAGCACCTGAGGTAGGTGATGGCGGGAGAGTGTGGTTGGAAAACCTCCAGCTCGCAACACAGTCCAGGCTGTTTCGCAATGCTCGTAGCGTTACGTTAACAACCGCCCTCCACCCGCTGGGTGGTGGCCGTCAATGTTTCTTGTTTTGCAGACAATTTTGCATGGAATTGAACGGGCTCGCGGTGCGGCTACAGACGCAGTGCTTTCCGGCCACCTGCACCCAGATGACCGCCACCGAGCAGTGGATTTTCCTGTGTGCGGCACACAAAACGCCCAAAGAGTGTCCGGCCATCGATTACACCCGACACACGCTCGATGGTGCTGCATGCTTGTTGAATAGTAATAAGTATTTCCCCAGCAGGTAAGCTTCTTCCGGGTGGAGAAAACAAAACCGCTTGTCCTCGCGATGTGCTCATACATTTTGCTTTTGCTTCCCCTCAGGGTGTCCATCAAAGATTCGTCGGTAGCGAAGCTAGGTTCGGTGTGTCGCCGGGTGTATCGAATTTTCTCGCACGCCTACTTCCACCATCGGCGAATATTCAACGAGTTCGAGGACGAGACATCGCTCTGTCTCCGGTTTACCAACTTCGTCACGAAGTACACGCTCATGTCGAAGGAAAATCTGATCGTTCCCATTCCGGAATGTGAGCTGACGCCCGGCGAAAGTGAAGCCTAAACCTGCAACTCGGCTAACGCCAAGGGCGCGCAGTGAGCGCGTGTGTCAGTGTAGTGTCATTGTTCGTCATTTTTTGAATGCGACTATTCGATGTGAACAAACCAGCAGTAGCTATCACAACCTTCTCTCCGCACACGGCGATTCTCAACGGCCGTCGATCGTCGTCGCACACTCCCTGCACGGTGGGGTTCGGTAGATCGGAGCCACAGCAAACGGGGGTGGGGAACAGTATTTGTTTAACATAGCGAAACCAACCAACTGTGCGCGGCCGCCACACGAGGGATTGCAACAATCTTTTTAGTAATCGTATTTCCGTGTTGTAGAATCCATACTATATAGTTCCCGACTCTACACGTGTGTGTGTGTGTGCGTGCGTGCTACATGAAGCAAAAGAAAAACGGAATCCGGACGGCTAGAAAGGCTAGACGTGTGTTGTACGGCGGTGGTGGTAGTTGATCATGTGTGCGAATATATAATGAACAAAACAAAAACAAATCCCAGCAACAACTTTATAGCAAAGGATATTAAAAACAAAACAAAAGCAAAACATTTACATAAAGGAACACTCATAATGTAATGAACATACCTATACATATGATACGTGTATAAATAGTGAAGCTATTATTTAATTGAACAAATTCACAACAAGAAAACACATACACACAGACAAACAGACACAATAATAGGTGCGCGCAGTATGGAGGAACACAGATAGCGGACACTATGTAAGCGTTTCCGGAAGAGGAAAGGGAACACGCGAACCAAAAGCATCGTACCGATTAGCGAAGCGAATCTTAACAAAGCATATAACCGTCAAATGCCACGGTTTTACTTTCCTTGCGAGATTGAAGTTAGCGAGCGTTAAAGCATACCGATCGATCCTCATGTTCAAAGCAATAATGAAAGCCACACTCGGTACGAAAGGGAAGAGGGACGAGTTTTGACGAAGCGTTTCAACAAACAAAACAAAACATATAATGCTACTCAATGGACAAATGGGCAAAAAAGGGGTGCACGTTTCGCATTACCACCACCACGTGTGAAGGATCCGGGTAAGGATTTGAAGGATTTTTTGGATTTTTGTTTGACAATCGAATTTCATTAATTTTAACCTCAGCTTACACTTGCTCTCGAACGAATTACTTTTACACGCCATTTCGATACGCATTTCCCCAAACCATCACACCTCCGAGATTCATGTAAGGAGAAGGAGTTCGAGACAACTCGCAACAACAGTCATTCATTCACGTATGCCAATAGGGAAACTGTCCACCACAGTGCTACGTCAGCGTCGTCAAGAATCATCAAGCGAAATCATAGCCAGAGCGTCAGAATGACCGCGAAACATTGCAGCGTAGGAACGGCATACAGAACTCGTTAATCAATGCAAAACTACTACGGTAAAGCGAAATATTCAAACAAAACAAGAAGAAGGAAAACCAACGTTTAAATAAAGCTCTATACAATTACACGAAAGGAAGTACAGTACGTGAATTAGCAGGTAATAAAAATTCATTTATCCAATACTTTCACGAAAAAAGGGGGCGAGTGTTATTGAAACTTTACTTCTTCATGCATCGGTGTAAGATCCTTACTGTGGATCTCCATTGTCGGTTTTATTCTCTCCGCCAGCCGCACCACCACCACCACCACCACTATGTTCACCCACCTCAGTAACGTTCGACTTCTTCCGATTGTTGCCATCCTTCTGCTTGCCCTTGTTCCGCGGGTTTCCAGCACCATCACCACCTCCGCCATCCTTAGGCTTGCCGCCTTTTCCCTTATTTTTCTTCTCCCGGTTCGCACCATTGCTGGTGCCAGCAGCCTCCTCCCCACCATTCGAATAGGGTCGATTCGCTTTCTTGTTTAGCTGAGGTCCGGTAAAGTAGTTGCCCTTCTTATCGCCACCCTCCTTCGGGCGCGGTCCTTTCGCACGCTTGCTAGGACTTCCATCGGCGGGTCCGAGACCGGCCCCGGTCCAGAAACCGCCCTGTGTCTTGGAATGCTGGTAGCCCGGCACCTTTGGATCGATCTCGTCCAGTGAGGTGATGATGTGCACGCAGGGAATATTTCGTTTGGCTACGATCGGCTCCAATCCACTCTCCTGGGGGACCCAAAACTCTTGAACTCTGGAAATTGAAAAAGAAAATCCCGTTTGAACAATCTCATCGCATTGGTTGCATTGTTTTTCTCGCCATAAATTACGCACGTTTTGAAGCAAATCCGCGTGACCTGGTGCAGCTCAAAGTGTCGCTTCATTATCTCCGCACAGCTTATCGTCTTGCCAACTCCACCATCCGAACCGCTCCACACCACCGTACGATACGTACCGTCCTCCAGCGCCTTTTTCGCATGCTCGACCAGATTCATTACCGCCGAACCGCCCTTCACCTGCATCCAGAGAAACTGGTCCGGTAGCACACCAGCCGGAAACTGGTCATGTGACATTTCCTCCTCCACGTTCTTGCCCTTGTTGTAGTGCATCATTTTTGTCCTGAAATGGAAAAAGGGGAAAACAGAAAATCGTCGGCCATTAAAAACCCAAAAGCTTCACAACCATCACAACAACCTCCGGCGGCGGTATCGGAGACGAGCTCGATCGATTGAAAGCCGGTAGCGACAATTGGTCCACCGACACATCCGTCGTATCCGGGCGTCATCGGAGTGTGGACTGTTGGAATGTTACGAGGAATGTTTTCTACATTCCAGCAAAGCGGTCAATGCTGCTGATGAACCCTTTCACACCGTGAAGCGGTGATGGACGAATGTCGTTGAACGTTAATCGGGGAGAAGAAGGAAAAAAATTGCTTCACATTGAAGATACAGCAGCGGGTTTAAATGAATTCATTCAAAACGGTTAACTTTCGTCTTTAAACAAACAAATGTGATGACGTGCAAGCACCATTGTCCTTTTTGCGTCATTGCGAGCAAATTGATCGAAGCCAACTCAGAGCAGCTCCGGAGACAGCTGAACGAAGACTTAATTTCTCTTCGTCTGCTGATTCAATTTTACCGCAATGGAGCTCGATTGGATTATTCAATTCTAACGCCTCTGCAACTAGGGAGGCCGAAGGAGGAATGATGGGTAACAGAAAGTTCCATCAATTGGGCAATTTCATTTCGACCCTTATTTGGTCACAGAAAGAAGGACAACCAATTTTCGATTCCCAGCTAAGGACTAAGTAAACTAAGTTCCCATCCACCAATGTAACATGAGGTTCTTAAAATGGTGGGACTCATGAAAATATTGTTTAGTACGAGCTGCTCAACTTTTTAAAGGGCCATTTTACCACTGTTAGAGTTCAATTTACGTCTGACCAATACCTTGGCGTCGTTAAAAAAACCTAGATTCTTCCAATACTTTTAGTATAACTTCCTGGAGACCAAGCGTCAAGAATTAAGTTCTCCATTCTCTTATACTTAAACCCGAACCCGCTAATGACATTCTGATTCCATCCGACGAACCCTTGAACAGTGGTAAACATCATTATAGTAATCTTACTGACCATTTACTTCCATTTTCTTGCCCACACGTTTACGCCACACTCGAAGGACACTCCATCCGAGCAGGCACCAGCACAAGTGTTCTTGCAGTTGATGCGTAATTTAATTGATCCACAGCCACAGCCTCACAGAACCCGAACACTCAATCGTCTTCATCTCTCAAGCGAACCGAGTAAGGATAAAAATTAACAGCCAAGCAGCAATATGATTTTCCCTCTTTGCTTGAGCAATTGACACCAACATCTTCAACGCGTTGACGCGTCTTGACTGTGGCTGACAACACACCACACCACAAAGCATAGAGCAAGGAGGTACAAAGGCGGTGTTGTAAGAGTTTTCCCACGACCTCGATCGATGTTCGTACAGCTTTCTTGTGCTCGTATAAAAGGAAATAAATTATTCTTGTACCCCGCAGTTGGAAAAAGGGGAAAAAACGAACCGGAAAACTGGGTATGTGTGACGAATACGCCAAACACAATTTTCCATCAAACCCGAACCTTATCGCTTATCATAGTGAAATCGCGCCTCCCATTGATATCGCTTTTCGGTTTTCCATTTTACTCGTTTTTTCCTTTGCTTGCAATTGCGGTCACCAGGATCTCGAAATCGATCCCGGACGCGATGCTCCGTCACGTTGAGAGTGGACGGTTGCGAGGCGTTGGTGCTGCACTTGGCTGGTGGATGAATTAATTTTCCCATCGACAACTTTCATCATATTCGCTTCGAGCCGCACACAGGACGATAGCATTTCCCGATCCGGGTCGGGTTGATGAAGGAACAACGCGCGTGTAATCGGGTGGCTGTACCATTGTTGTGCTGCGTGGTTCGTATTTTTTGCCTGGGTTCTCTCTTTATATTCATACAGCAGCGGAGGTGGGATCTGTGGCTCTGTCGGGTTCGGTTATTCCAGTCCGATATGCGTTGCGCTGTTCGAACTTTCGTCGCGGCTTCCTACTGCTCCCCGGCACTCTTCGTCAAAGTTATGCCAAAGGCGTGAAAGAATTTCATTCAGAAATATCTCGCACCATTCTTCATTGCTGGGGTTTGCTGTCATATGGGGCGCAGCGACCGCTATTGGCAAGACGGCGCATAGAGTGCCGGGACGATAGGACGTTTGGATTGAAATCAGTCTATAGGCAAGTTGGTAAAAGGCATCCTTCCCGCTCATAATTGTACTACAATGTGTGAGGTTTAATATTTTCACACATAGACATTGCTGAGAATGATCCCAAACTTGAGGCTTGCCTTGGGAAATTTCGACAAGTTGATATCGTGTCAGGAAGAGTCCTGTGACGTCTGTCGCCGTTTTCTTCTAGCTGATGAAGGAAGCCAGAATACTGTTGTAATATCGGGAAGGATACATCGAGCTAAAGGAGTAACTTAAATGAAACATAGACGAAGAACGCTTTCGGCAGTAACAACGCTTTGATGGAATTCAGTATAAAATCATTTCCCTTTCCAAACATGCCACGTGCCACAACCATTCAACGCGGATCAAGATTGATGGCTGTAATTAACTATCAATAATAAGTGTAATTTTCTCCCCTCAACGATAATTATGAACGATAATAAAGAGCAGAAATTTTAATTTCCCAACCGATCGACCATCTTTTGTTCTCGCTGCCTTTTTGTTATGAACCCATTTTCACGTTAATCTGTATCAATATACAGAAAAAAAATCACTCCATGCAAAACATGACCAATCAATCCCCATCCCTATCTCGTTATGTGCGTGTGTGTTTTAATGAGTGTTCACACATCCATTAAAAAGAACTCACAGTGTGGGGTTTGGGAAATTTTACCAATAAGCTTCACCCATCCGCGGGCTACAAGATTTACGGGCAGCAACGGGGCTTGTGGGACACACTCCCCCCGAGGTTAAGTGTTGAATTGGCGAGACCCGGTGATTGAAAGTTAATTGATTCGATGTAAATAACGTGGAACGTGTCTAGCGGGGGATGGTTTGAACCGCAATCATGTCGATTTTTGTTTTTCAGCATGTGTCTCGTGGCAGCGCGAATGCATTTCTGCCACGTGTTGTAAAAAGGTCGCAAAACAAAGGGGGCCGTTGTAATGCGGGAACGAACGATGTGCCGCATTGACCGCCCGAAAAAAGTTGGTTCTACAGGATCCCCCCCCTCAACGTGTCTACCGTACCGGGAAGACGATTTTAATTAAGCCGGCTAACTTTCTCTTCGCATTTCGAAACTGAATCTGCGTCAGGGTTCGTTGGTGAACATTATTGAACAGCAAAATAAAAAAAAAGCAGGATTGCATAGTTTTAGGCGTTTTAAAACGGAAGCTGTTTTTCAGTACACTTTATTACTAAATTTACGCCTAAATGTATGCAATTTGACTAATACATTCTTAATCGGCGTGGTTTATTTGTTAACCTATCAGAAGCACATTCTATTACAAACCGTAGTTCACATCTTTCCACTGCAACAATCAACAGGTTGCAGATTGCACACAACTGTTACACGAAGCTACCGGCAAAGGCCATCTACCGCAGCGAAAATCATGCATTCACACCGAGCAGAACCGCATTATCGCTAACGGCGTGCAGCATAAAATCACATTCCATTCATTAGACGAAGCGAGATGGGTACGAGAAAGAGATAGATCGGCAAACTCTTTCTACTAAAGTTCTCCTACGCGACCAAAGCGTCCTACGCGTCTGCGTACTGTTAGGGTCCTATCCGGTGAGGCTAAGTATCCTCACACTTTCTTCCTTGCTCGCCCAAGGACTATAATGACGTCAGCGTGCAAGCAGCAAGGATCAAAGAACTCAGCACTAGAATCCGATGAGAAGGCTATTTTCCATTGATCGTCGCAGGTGTTTTGGGGGGGGGGGGAGAAGGTGCTGAATGTACAGGTTTACTGCAACCCTTTTTATTATGCTTTACTGTCACACGACACAACGGATAAATATCTCTCACGCAAAGGTTCGATTGGAAGAATCATCGCTTGCCAATGCTCCCACAGTAAGCTGAGTGGTGGAATAGAGCAAGACCAGGTCGATATTGGTTTCCGTCCGTCCGATTGGTAAAAGGGTGCTGGAATGCATTCCCGTTTTTATCCCTCAACCCGAAAAACGGCGGACTGTTGCGCGCGTCGTCCGTATGTGCCAAGCTTCAAACACCAGAATGTGCTACGCGCTGGAATGTGGCGCCGTTTCGAACCGTGCTCAAAACCTTCCAGCTGCTCCGTCGTGGACGCCGATGGAGCGAAAGGAACCTACGAGCGAGCCACCGAGCGATAGCTCCATTTCGTTTTTTCTGGCCCGCCCGCCCGAAGTGTTTCACAATTAGAATGCGTTTCGCATTATCCTTTCCCATTACATAGTCTAACACCGAGCACTGTGCCGGGTAGTGGCGGTGATGGATAGAGAGAGGTTGCTAGAATCCTTTCGACTCCACAGCGCCAATCTTGCATTTCCGCGAGAGCCCATCAGCACGATGATGATGATGATGATGGGCAGGAAAGGAGAAAAAAGCCTTGTGGGGATGAAAAACCACCAAAGAGCAAAAAGGATCTAGCCTGACCGACAGAACGGCAAACGGCTCAGTTACCAGCGGGAAGTCGAAGCGTTCGGTTCAGCAGTCCGGTAAAAGGATCCTAACGCAGCAGATCCCTACAGCAGTAGCCCAGAAGTGAATTCTAGGTGGGCTTCAACAAAAACCACTGATCGGAAGCTTCAGTGCTCCAGGTTCATTAGCGGTTTACTAACGGCGTTCTATGCGCTCAATTCCGTGGCAGTGAAGTGGTAGTGAAGCGTTGCAAGTGCATTTATTTACCAAAAACGCCCTGTGTGTGGTACGTGAACTTTAGGCTCTTAACTGTGAATTTGAATTGTGAAGTGAAGAGTTTACAGATAAATAATCTAGTATATATGTAGTTTAAGAAACTAAAACAGTGGCATTAGAAGAATAAATATAACACGGCACATCGATATGTGTAAGAGTAATGCCTGAATGTAGAAGAAGTCAGTAAGCTTCAACAGTTTAATTGAAATAGAAGATATTTTATGTAACAAACTAAAGGAAGTATATTAATAAGAAAAATATTAGATCAAAAATATTAAAATGTGTCAAGTTTTTAAATTGATAAGACTATTTCCATAGTATAATCAGCATTACATTGAGTAAAACTAAAACAGTGATCAACTTTCGAAGCCAAATAGACCCAGAATACGTTATGGTTTAGTGTCTAAAGCAGTGACTAAGCGCTTCACAGACACAGCAGTGCATATCTATCTAATGTGGTTGTAAAAGTTATAATTAAACAATTGAATGCAGGTTTTCTCCATGACGCACTAGCTTCAGAAGAATCGGATAGAAATCCATCAAGTTTGGCCCACGGTCATCAACCACCAGGATTATTCGGCTAGTTGAGTAACAGTAGACGGCTAATAAAATGGTCCTATAGTTTCGTGGAACTTGCACCCCCGGTCGGTGACTATCGTCCAGATGTGCATACTACTATATCGAGGCTTGTTGCCAGTTGGTCGATTGTTTTATAGGGTCTTTAGCATCGTTCGGTAGCAGATCGTGGCAGGATTAATTACTAACCACTACGGCTCGGTCAGCGCTAGCTGTTTACAGTTCCGGAAGAATCTCAGTAATTCGATACCCATGGTCCCATAGGAACAACGCCATAACAATCGCGAGATTACGGATGAACTGTGTGTTGTCCCTTTTTGACGCTTGATTACTTTCAGCAGATTTCGAAATCGCCCATCTAGAGCACCCAATATGGACAGCAAAGAGTTCCGACGCCGCGGTACCGAGATGGTCGAGTACATCTGCAACTATCTGGAAACGCTCGAGCAGCGGCGTGTTACACCGTGCGTGGAGCCGGGCTACCTCCGGCACCAGCTGCCGGACGAAGCGCCGGAAGAACCGGAACCGTGGGAAAAGATCATGCAGGATGTGGAGGATAAGATTATGCCGGGCGTTACGCACTGGCAGCATCCGCGCTTTCATGCGTACTTTCCGTCCGGGAACTCGTTCCCCTCGATACTGGGCGACATGCTGAGCGATGGGATCGGTTGCATCGGGTTTTCCTGGGCGGCCAGCCCGGCCTGTACCGAGCTGGAGACGATCGTGCTTGATTGGTTGGGTAAGTTGACGTGCCACCGATACACCAATTGACCTTTTTGCACCTCTCCTCACGAATCCGCAACGATCGCGAATAAGATCAAATGGTGCTGCTGTGGCTGATCGTATCGAAGCGTTTACTGTAAAGCGTTTATTGTTTTTAATTACGCTTCGTTGAACGATAGCCGGCGGCGTACGGCACACGTCACAGCCGAAGAGTGACGTCCGCAGACGGATGACGTTGCTGTCGAATGCTTAGTAACCCGCCAATCGGCCGATCGGTGATCGCTTCGACGAGGGAGGTGTGTTCGAAACCACACAAGCGAACGCATGCGAATCGAAATACATCATACACATTTCACAAACGACGCACTCCGCCATCGTCGTCAGTAAAACAACACACACGATACCACGAGCGCGGGACCAGGGAGGCTTGCTTGCTAGGTTCAGCAAGGTCAGCCAGCCGTATATGCAAGGAATCGAATATTTTTAGACCAAACTTTTGCGCCAAAAATAGCTCCCGGTGCAGGTTGCGTTGCTCGTACGGGCCTTCGCATCATTCGACACCAATTATTTAAACAAACTCCCTGAATTGAGCTTTTTTTTCTCGCTGCTACTGCTCCCTACTACGATTGACCACCAGAACTGCTGCCACCCCGTCTTCAGCCTCGAACACGCTCGCACCAAACCTCTCAATTTCAGCATTCGATTCCGAAGTGATGACGAGCAGCAACAAATCGTGGCCGAATTCGCGTTGGTATTTTAGAAGCGCGTGTCAGCAGGATGAAGATTAACGGCTGTAACGGGCGTGGAAACAATTTATGGCCGACGACAAACAAGTCTGTTTGGACATGTTTTACTAATTTGTGGCAAATTATGGGTAAATAATAAGGAACACATGCAACTTCGTTGGGAATCGCTGGGCGGTGCTATCGGGTTTATGTAAATAGACCACTTACTGGCCCATTAGAAGTTGAATGTTGTGATGAAGTATCGTTTTAAAATTCCATCTCCATTTTATAGCAAATATCTCATTCTCAATATCTCCTTCAAAGGTCACCCATTTCCTGCCGAGCTATTCCACATCGCTCACCGTCTATGATCACATCCACAGATATCCTCATATTAACATGTACATTTGAAAAATAATTGAAATTCTTCGCACATGATTCATAGAACTCACGCACAGATGCTTGGCTTCGATCGTAAACGCCTACGACCCCAAGAGGGAGCAATCCATTCAATCGTCAGTAACCGAATCCTACCACATACTACCATCGGGTACCGTCGTCTCGGAATGTTCGCCCAAAAATCTTGCCTCCTTCCCAGCGGATCCGAGAACCGCAAGCTATCAAAAGACACCGAGACGCCAGCAAGCGACACACGTTCGCCTGCCGTTCGCCGCTCATTACCATAAATAATCGATGATAGAGTAGCACCGAATGTAAATCGACCGTGCGCGGTGTGGCAAAAAGTTAAGCAGAGCGTATTACAATTTGCTTTCACGACTCCTAGGCGCGCACGCTCTCGCCACGCTTTCCACGTTCCACTTGTTGCGTCGCACGGGTGCAACATTTTTCATGGAGTGAGCCGGAAAAATAAAACATCCCGGAGACGTTTACAAGAATGATGAAATTTTAACCACTTGTTACTCCATTAACATCATCCAACGCCAACTGGAATTATCCCGCCTTACGGAACCGGGGTGGTCTTCCGAGGATGATAAATTACGTTTTAATTAGATCTAAGCGGTGGTGGAAGTTTTTCATTTTCCCCGTCACACTTCAAGAAACCGCGAGTCGATGGCACTCTGAAAACCCTATTTCGGACAGCCTGTCCCTTGAGTGCCCAGAAGCGTAAGAGGAACTAAAATTGAATCGTGATCTACTACTCTCACCTCGATAAACACAAATTAGCGAAGTAGTTACGAGGGTACCTACACAATTTAGATGCATCCCTTAAGGACAATCAACCACCGCTGCAAGAATGGACATTTAATATAGTAAATAGTTTATCTGACGCTTCTGTCTCTCCTGCTCCTAGGCAAAGCGATTGGACTTCCGGACTCATTCCTTGCCCTTAAGCCAGGCAGTCGTGGCGGTGGCGTTATACAGGTAATCAAGTTATTTATTCCAGCTGTTTTACTAGACGTGTATCCCCAATTGCTATCCCAATTTTCCAGACGTCCGCGTCCGAGTGCGTGCTGGTTACGATGCTGGCCGCTCGGGCCCAAGCCATCAAGTATCTGAAGCAGCAGCACCCGTTCGTCGAGGAAGGCCACCTGTTGTCCAAGCTGATGGCGTACTGCTCGAAGGAAGCGCACAGCTGCGTGGAGAAAGCGGCCATGATTAGCTTCGTGAAGTTGCGCATCCTAGAACCGGATGAAAAGTGTTGCCTGCGTGCGGACACACTGATAAAGGTGAGTGAAACAGCCGCGAATACTGCCTTTTTTGGAGATTTGGTTGAAGAAGCAACACATCCCCAACGCGCTTACGCAGCGGATCCAAAAACGTGTCCATGACACCATCCGGCTACGGTAAACAAGAAGCGGAGCGATGTTCAAAAGGTGGAATTTGGATCGGTTTTCACGCGTCCTCGGAAAATGCTTCACCCCAACCTAGCCGCCGGAGCTGGGATGTTATTGGCGGCGTGTACGGTGTAAACATTGGGACTGGCGTTGTGACTCATAGGACGCTAACGTAACGTCCTATCTTTCCCCTATCCGATTATAAAATCTCAACAATTACCCTTCTTCTTCTGCTGAATATATTTATGTTTAATGCTTCGAAACAGCAACAATTTTATACTCTTAATCGATTAAACGTGCCTTAAAATTGAGCACAACTCGGGCATGCGTCAGTCCGAGTTTCCCGACGTCGCCTTTCGATGCTCGTCCAGTACTCGGCGTGCCTGTTGCTGACCATGCTCGAACCCGGCAGCAAACCCTTTCCGGTAGCCCTCGTCAAAATTGCGCTGATTATGCACTTCCTGCCCGGTAACGACACCATCCGAGAAGGCGAGCTTAATGAGTGGTTCCGCACGTCGTTTCGCGTCTCGTTTTGATATCTCAAAGTCCTCCTCCCGATCCATTTGCCTTTTTTTTTGGGTAATCATGTTGAATGGAAAATAAAACAGAAAGGAAAGATCAATGGGAGAGAGGATTGTGATTAAAGTATGCTTTCAATCAAATGTACTTAAAGAGAGGCTGCCTTTTGTCCTAAGACTTCTGGGTTTGAGTTTCATTGATTTTGAATTTGGACATTATTTGTAAGTGCAAAGGGATGATTTATTAACGGCTGCAAAATTAGCATCGCCTTAGGGCACAAACTCATCCGATCCCTAAACATTTGAATAGGCCGTTTCCAGACAACCTTTTCGTAGAACGAGTTTTAGCAAAGTCTTGTTGACAACTTTTACTCGCTGTATGTCACGTTACAAAATAACCCAAACACATCAAAAGCACATTAAACGATGGGATGAGAAATAAATACGTGCCGATACAAACAAAAACCACAACCAAAGTCCATCATCAGGTCAACCGGAAAGGTTAATAGCAAAACCGTCAGTTTAATCATAAATTTACTTAGCATCGCTACTCTTCCATCAGGGCGTCAATACGGCCCTAGTACGGCGGCGAATAGTCAATACGGCGAAGATTTTACGAGGATTCTGTCCTGCACAGAAATAAATTCTACACGAACCTTACTTCGCACAGCGACACAATAAAACATCGCTGCACGTCAGTCAACGCTCATAAAGGCATACTTTTCGAACGTCTACAACATGTAATTTGTCCATAACAATGACATGGAGTTTATACTTTAACAGAAAGATCTTAGCTGCACCTGCCAAGGTTGCATGGCTAGAGCCTATAGCCCATTCCTCATCCTACTCTTAATATTGTCCCGTATTTCGTGCGACTTCCAATCCCCAGGCAATGGAGGAAGACGAACAGCAAGGCTTGATACCGTTCTTCGTGTCGACCACGCTCGGAACAACGGGTTCGTGCGCATTCGACGATCTGGGCGAGATCGGCGAGGCACTGCAACGGTTCCCAAGCGTTTGGCTGCACGTCGATGCCGCCTACGCCGGCAACGCGTTCATCTGCCCGGAGCTCAAGTACCTGCTGAAGGGCATCCAGTACGCGGATTCGTTCAACACCAACCCGAACAAGTGGCTGCTGACGAACTTCGACTGTTCGACGCTCTGGGTGCGCGATCGCATCCGCCTGACGTCGGCGCTGGTCGTCGATCCGCTTTATCTGCAGCACGGCTATACCGATTCCGCGATCGATTACCGGCACTGGGGCGTACCGCTGAGTCGCCGGTTTCGCTCGCTCAAGCTGTGGTTTGTTCTGCGCAGCTACGGTATATCCGGATTGCAGGCGTACATCCGCCATCACATCGATCTGGCGAAACGATTCGAGGCGCTCGTGCTGAAGGACAGTCGGTTCGAGGTGTGTAACGACGTAAGGCTGGGGCTGGTGTGCTTCCGGCTGAAGGGAACGGATCGGATCAATGAGAAGCTGCTCAGCAGCATCAACGCGTCCGGCAAGCTGCACATGGTACCGGCTTCGGTCAACGATACGTACGTCATACGGTTCTGTGCCGTTGCGCAAAATGCCAAAGTTGAGGATATTGGTAAAAAGGAGCTGAGTTTAAATGTTTCCTTTCTTTCGACCAATCGATTCTCGTTTTGATGCCCGATTCCAGATTATGCATGGGACGTCATTACGGACTTTGCCTCGGAAATACTGGAAAAGGAACAGGCGGACGAGGTCAGCGAGATCGTCGATCGGCGCAAGACACACACGCTCGCCCAAAAGCGTTCGTTCTTCGTACGCATGGTGAGCGATCCGAAGATCTACAACCCGGCCATCAACAAGGCCCAAACGCCGCATCGTATGTCCACCGAGTTAACCTCACCCGGGCATGATGGCACTGTGGTCACCGTACAGTCACCCAAGTATGTATCACCCATTTCATCCTCCAAAAGTTGATCGCTCATCTACTAAGAGTTGTCTCCACCACACATCTTCAGGACTCCCGGCTCGGCCACCTGGATTAGTTGGCCATTGGCATTCCTGTTCGCATCCGCCGATGATGGAACGAAAAATGATGTCACACTCAGGTAATAACGATCACAAGATCGTCTAGCCCATACGAATCGCACATCTCCAAAAAGTGCATCAACACACTAATGCATAACTCTCTCACTTTACACGCGCAGATTCCGCCACCTTGACACCATGATGCGACTATCGGCGTCGCGCCGTAACTCCGCCACCGGCGGTTCATCTCCATCGCCCGAGGGAGAGAACGGCATTACCCTGCTGAAGTCGCCCAAAAAATCCCCAATCCTAATGCGAAAGCGTGGCTCATCGCCGAATCCACCAGCGGCAGGTACGAACAACGGTTCGGCGGCTAAGTAAACCCGTCGCACTCCACACCGTTAAATGGGAAAAGGAATGATGAACACTAGCTTTCTCTTGACTCTTGAAAACCAATGTGAGACATACCTTTAAAACAGCTGGAGCAGTACTCGCTATGATGCAGCTATTTTAACACTTAAACCATCAAACACTAATCTACACACCCTGACCCTGATACGTCCTGTTGAAAGATAGTTAAAGAACATGCGAACCAAATCCATTCCAGATCTACGCACACCGATTCTACCGAAGAACTCTCTCAAATGTAAGCCCGGGTAGCTGATCTTGTCCGCTAGACATAGACAAATGTTGAACTTAACTTTGCTGTATTTATTCCCAACCGCACAAATAAACACAAATGATCGAATCGCAAAATCTGCTCCAAAATGACGACAATTAGATGTAGCACGACACGTGTACCGAAATCTCCGCTCACCCGGGCACACTAAGTGGTCGCTCTTAGTCTGTTATGACAGTCTGCGGTTATAAACTACCGTCGGACGAACGGTAAGTACATCACTTACCGAACGAAATGTACTGTTCGGAATGTTTGCCAATATGGCTGTGTGATGGTAGTGATCCTAATGTTTACCGCCTAAGTACACACGACCATTTTGCGTTGAATTCCACGATCGGAACAGCAGCCTGGCATGAGGATGCTCCACTACATTCCATTCGAGATAGGTCAGGATTTGCAGACGTCTATTCCTCTCGGCGTCAATGAAAGACGTCATGCCCGAGTGAGCTAACTTCCTTACAGCGTGAACCACACTGCATACTACCAGTGCTGTGGTGCATACCATACCGTACGTAAGGATTGCTTGTGCGTTCATTTACCTCAATGAACTCCAAATTTAGCACTTCAATGACCAAACATTCCTCCGTACGCTGGGGAACCAACCCCCCAAAGAAAGCTGCGCAATTGAATGTAGAGATCTGCTTTGGGAGGAAACTCACGGTTATCAAGACGCCACAATTATGCTGGCAAATTGGCTTTTTCAGGGTGTGTTTCCAAAAACAAACAAACCCCGCGTGTCCGTCTTATCACACATGCACGCATAAGGTCACTGAGGTAAGCGTAACTGGTCAAACTGAGGATCAGCTGCGATCAGCAGGGTTATCGAGAATCCCACTATCATTGCCACACAGTTTGGTTCGAACCACAAATAACTCCACCGGGCACATCAGAGATGTAGCCTGTTCTGGGAATTTCAGTACCGAAATACCTTCCAATCCTATTAGTTTGCATGCTCCTCAAACCTGTGTCAAGACTCAACGATGCTTCCGAAAACGCTGGTGATTTTTGTGGCAGTTGTGACAGCTGTGAACGCTGCTGAAGATCCCAGCCAAGTGGATGCTCCGGATGCGCTGGATTTCTCGTACGCCCGGCTGTGGCGTTACGCACAGCAACAGTGCAACTTGAAAGGCATCACACCGACGGCATTTACAAACTCCTGGCTGGGGGTGCGCCGCTGTCTCAGAAACACGCTGGATGTGGTGCAGCTGAACGAGGACTCGATGCGGATGGATGTCGGCAATCAGGAAGAAATTCTAAGCCGGTAAGGTTACCAAGGCAAGAGGTGCCTCCAAGCAACTTAGTAACCGGTAATCAATTCTCCTATCCAACAAACAAAGCCACTGTCCGAATTTGTACGAGGGTATCAAATGTTTCAATCCCTTCATGGACATGGTAAAGGGATGCGTAACCGAGGAGAGCTACGAAATCTTTCAAGCCTTGCAAAATTGGTTCACAGACATTCTGGAGTATCTGTGCGAAAATAATGGCGCCAATGTTGGTAGGTGTGCGAGCGGCTGACCTTACTCCGAACATCTGGCGAGTCTAATACGACTGTTGTGTTTTTATTTATTTACGCTTGCCGTTGGTATAGAGTACGATAAGCAGAAACATGACGCCTGTACACGTGAGATTAACAAGTATATCATTACCTGTGCCGCGGAGAATTTGGTCGCCACGCCGGAGGTAAATCGTAAAACGCTCACTGAAGAGAACTGCAGGTATGGTACATGCGTGTGAACACAAGCCGCACAGAGGAACTAATGACTCTTCCCTTACCTTTGCCAGCGCTCTCGCTACAGCGAAGGATTGTCTGCTGGGGAAGCTGAAGACCTGTGGCGTCTTTGCCAACGGAGCGCGATTGTTCTACGAAAACTTCATCCAAATTACCTCGTGCAAAAATTACAGCCCCAAAACGGAACGAAAATAAATGAGCGCTACCTTCGGCAATGGACCACCACACTTTTTTATGTCTTCGCATACCTGACCGGCATCACGTGTGAAAACCGACGATCGTAACTCGCACGTAAGCGATCGTTCAAAGTGACAGAAAATGGTGAAATTGTAGCGAAAATTGGGCACATGATTCATCACCCGATCGGACCGATTTTCTGCTCACGTCCGCATCCAAACCGGTTCCAGCAATTTGGAGTTCCTCCTAAAAGGCACGTGCCTCCGTGCACAATGACCTTACGAAGATTTGCCATTGGGTCAGTTCGTACCGCGTGGACGACAGAGTTACATCTTTCTGACATGTACTCACGGCAGACAAGACCCTCGGGTAACGTCTCAATACCGTTTCCTTATCGCTGCCCTCCATACCTTTCAGTCTCACTTTCCTCACTCGAACAACCATTCGTGTGACAACCTACCACCTACCGAAGTTGATGACGAAACGAAGCGAAATTATTACTCAATCTGCACTGTATCCTGTCGTGGTCACGGCGTCCACAAAACTACAGACATCCATCAACGGCTGTTCGAGTTCTCCTCCTTCTGCAGTTAACAAAAAAACCGGTAACTAGCGGAATTTCCTGAACGGATCTCGCGAACTCAGTACAGTTTCGTTTCTGCTTGCTGTACAGCGTCCGAAAATCCCATTCACAAAAAGAGCCGATCACTCGCAGCCACATTGAGCGGTAATTGATCTTTAAGCTTTGCCCCGCTTAAATCCGTACATAATTCATCCGGCATGCATCGCGGATCACCCAGGCCCGAGGTGCGAATGACGCATCCACCATGACGTAGCAGATATTTGAACAGTCTTTAAGACCACAAGCCACCACACACGTTTTGGCCGCTCCAATCAAGGTAGACAGGTACGGCGGATTTTTTCTTTCTCGATTGTCTACACCGCGAGGAGAAACTCCCATTGAGATGTTGTTTGCACTAGGGGAGGGAGTTTTTTGTACATGAATCCACCGACATGCCGACAGTTTGCCAAAACTTTGTCGTCAGCATGTGGATCCACGCGGCATGCCCGTGGTAGGTGTTGGACGAAGCAACCGATATAGAAACGCTGGATGGTCCACCGTTCCTGGCAGACCTGCGGGACCAGTGTCGTAACACGACCGGAGACGATCGAACGTTCAACGAGCTGAGGGAACACATTTCCACCGACCTTCCGAAATGCTTTATGGCGCACGTCAATATGGAGCAGCTGAAAACGGACACCACGAAGCTGGAGGAGAAGGAAAAGCAGAAACAGAATTTCCTGAACGGATCTCGCGAACTCAGTACAGTTTCGTTTCTGCTTGCTGTACAGCGTCCGAAAATCCCATTCACAAAAAGAGCCGATCACTCGCAGCCACATTGAGCGGTAATTGATCTTTAAGCTTTGCCCCGCTTAAATCCGTACATAATTCATCCGGCATGCATCGCGGATCACCCAGGCCCGAGGTGCGAATGACGCATCCACCATGACGTAGCAGATATTTGAACAGTCTTTAAGACCACAAGCCACCACACACGTTTTGGCCGCTCCAATCAAGGTAGACAGGTACGGCGGATTTTTTCTTTCTCGATTGTCTACACCGCGAGGAGAAACTCCCATTGAGATGTTGTTTGCACTAGGGGAGGGAGTTTTTTGTACATGAATCCACCGACATGCCGACAGTTTGCCAAAACTTTGTCGTCAGCATGTGGATCCACGCGGCATGCCCGTGGTAGGTGTTGGACTTTGGAATGTACACGGATATGAGCACGGCTGGCAGAACATGGCATGAGTCGCGGTAAACCTTTTCAGTGGGAAATATGCAAAATGCCACAACAATGACTAGAAAGGATGTCGAAAGCCATGTTTCGTTTGCAGGTCATGTTGTGGAAGCCATGACGGTGAGTATATTAAACATACCTAGCTCTAGCGTGAATAATGTTCCCGGGCCAACTAAAGTGTTCAAATTTGCACAAAATCTCTTTTTTTTTTGGCTCCTATTAAATGGCTATTCTAATCATCCAACCTTAATATCGTATCGCCCCCTGTTCAAAGCGACCTTTAATGGTGCGTACCGTTCGACGCGAAACGCAAAAACCTTCCACCCTGCAACTGTGACTCTGCTATTTGTTCCATTGCTCACAATAGAACAAGCGTCATGCAGCATCCATTCACCTGTAACGCCATGCTTTTTGCCATTTTGTACTCTTTTCAACAGCTACTACAATGCACTTCGATTACTACAACGCACAAGAGCGGCATGCGATCGTGTACTTAAAAACCGTGCGGGGTACGTGGAATAGGAAAAAATGCAATCCCGTGCCATCGCCCCTGCCGATTGAGTTAAGTCGCTCGTTATTTGCCTTAATTCGATAATGATTGTCGCGTACTGCTGCCCGCGTTAATGGTACTGGACAGTGTGAAGCTAGCGTTCTCAGTAGCAGACCAAACCCACTGGCGGGCACGTACACGAACCTTGACGTTCCCTGGATCACAGCGCAACTACAAATCTGGGTGTTGGGCATCATCACAGTTCTATCAATTTAGATCAAACGCCACAAGTGGTCATTCTGTGATCTAAACGCTCTCGACGAAGTGATCGTACGCTCTCGACAAAGTGAAATACAGCATCCGAAATGAAGTTCGTATGCAGTGAAGTAGGGTTCAGCGTGCTGTTGCTGCTAATATCCGTATGCAGTGCACTACCGAAAAACGCCTCCGAAGCAACCGATATAGAAACGCTGGATGGTCCACCGTTCCTGGCAGACCTGCGGGACCAGTGTCGTAACACGACCGGAGACGATCGAACGTTCAACGAGCTGAGGGAACACATTTCCACCGACCTTCCGAAATGCTTTATGGCGCACGTCAATATGGAGCAGCTGAAAACGGACACCACGAAGCTGGAGGAGAAGGAAAAGCAGAAACTGTTTGAAAAGTGCGTACATTTTGTGTCGATCAGTTCCGGGCTAGCTGCTTAAATTGTATCCATTTTTCGTTTTGTGATCGTTGTAGAATTTGCGAACAGATTAATGAATCCGTCACCTGCCTAACGCCGGTTAAAGCTAAGCTGAAAGAGTGTCTGGATGAGGAGGATGTGAAGATCATGGAACAGGTGGTGGCTACCATACCGGAAGCGTTAAACATGGCGTGTACCAACAGTGGTGCATTGTTGCAAAGTATGAAGAGGTTTCTCAAACAAGGCACAACAGACTACAGGTATATGCTTCCCCTTACATCCTGTTGTAGAATTCACCGAACCAGCGTATCGGTCCTGCGCGATGGAGTTGCCACCAATGATAGAGGAGTGTACGAGCGAGCTTCCCGATAGTATGGAAAGCCTCCCATTTTCCCAATATTCCGAAAAGCAGTGCGAGTAAGTCATCTCTCAAAATCCATTTCAACTCCATTAGACAAACACAAACAAAACATTTGAATTTGTCAATTTTCAGAGAAATCTACAGCATGAGAGACTGCTTCACGCGAAGAATCAACGAGTGTGGAGCGACTGGCTACATGGACTTCTTCATTCTATTCTACCGGAAGTTGCTCGCCCTAACCCCATGCAAATAGTGTGGTTCTGTTGGCCTTTCTGGCCGACACCGGTACGTCATGTCTAATCATCCACAAGGCGCAAAGTTCTACTCCCCGCAAGCTAATAAATACTGTCTTTGAATACCTGAATACTGTAAATGACTCACGCGCCATGACTTACTTTTTTTTTTCTTTCAACGATGCATCTGGAGTTCCCAGTACATGACCTCCAAAGAAAGTGCTCAATGGTCATGCCGTTCCCCACCAAACTGTTGGAAGGGAATACCCCTTCTGCCATTACTAAGCGATGTAAAATGCTTGGAATGTATAAAAAAAAAATCCATCCAACAATTACCTTCGGGCGGTCTGGCAACGGTTATCAAAGCGCCAAACAGTGTTACATTGATAAACTTTTAAGACTCCATCAACAAACGCACACACGTAGACACTCCTCCAGCACAGCTGCTGAAGACCATGGCCACTCACAGCTAACAATTTTGTTCATCATCATCATTTTTCCATTGCACCGCTCTACCTACCTATCGCCGCCGATCGATCGCTATCGTTGATTAGCGGCGAGCCTCGTGCAGGGAACTAGGCGGTATGTCGCATAGAGTGGCAAAATGATGTTTACAATGCAATTAGCAAACATACGCCGACGGAAAGATTCGACACATTGTGCGCAAAACGCAAAAACTGCTGCTGTGCATATGCTCCGTCTCACACGGTGCATCATTATTTGCTAGAGGATTTCAAGTTCAGCCCTCGGATGCATAATCGAACCTCTTTCATGGCATGGCTCCGTGCGTGCAGAGAAAGACGCATTATGTTTATCAAAAAACCAACAAATGGATAATCAATATCGAGAGTTTGGGCAGACGAGAAGAAGCAGAGCTCCACCGAGTACGTACCTAGCGATCGATCAAACTGAAGCCCAGTACCGATCAAGTCAAAGCTGAGGGTGTGTGATTCAACCCTTCGCAGGCCGCTCGATGGGGTACAATTATGAGCGGGGATGATTCACTTAGTATCACTTCATGGGCTCGTGATAGATGTTCCACCGGTCGGTCTACCACCAGCCTGCCCAAAACTTTTATCGCAAGTAGCATTATCTGGTCTCACAACGGTGTTGGACGCGTCTTGCAGCGTCGGATTTATATGAAGCAGTGCTCTGGTTTAAGTCACTCGGCTCGGGGTTTTGTTTGGCGCGTATCACCGGTGTCGTGTTCCGTGGTGGATCGTGCAGGTTGGAAAGAAGATAACGATCGAAATATATGGTTGACAACTGCGGAGTACAAACATGGGCATGCTTTTTTGGGGCATGAGTGCCGCATTCACGCCAAGTTTATCCAGCCGCGTAAAATCATGAATTTTCCTGTTCGGAGGTTGGGATCTCACATCTGCTATTAGCGCCATTAGAATAAAACAAATCCAAGCGATTATAGAGACCAGGCGCCCCCATCACTGCTGTGTTCCTTAATGGAAAAAGCATAACTTCAGCAAAAATACTTACATAAATCCAGTACCATGATACGAATTATCTACCAAACGATTGCAAACTTTATCAAGACAACATCGGTAACGTGCCGTGATATAATAGCTTAGCGATAAGAAAGAAACGCTAATTATCATTCTTTATCAAGTAAAAGGGAGTTTGTGTTTGTTTGGATTGCGCGGTTCGGCAGAGCAGCACAAACCCGAAAATCATTCTCCGCAACGACGAATGATTCATAACGGAACCAGCTAGCCGGATCTGACGCTTTTGGAGCAGCAAAATGGTCCATTTCTCAAGAACATTTTCATCCATCAGCAAGACCCTCCCCACGCACGGCTGTCGAAACAAAAATACGTTTGCTGAATGAATACACCGTCTGATCTTGATGATTTTCCATCAACATTTCTCACTTCGATGGTAGCTTTTTACACGCGTTCAGTCCCATTCATTCAACCGTTTTACGCATATCTTGACCCTCGTACTCCGGCGGTTCTGCGCTCTCGATTGCGCCCTGTCAAACAAACGATAAATTTCCACAGGCTCCGGTTTACGCGTCCAAGAACGAACCGCTCAGCTGGTCGGTCGCTTAGTGCGGGAATGTTTGTTTAAGGAATTGCTTGAACCCGCAGTTTACCATTAAAAAATAACAGATGCTCCACACACAACCTCACACGTGCGACGTCACGGCGAAGCATTACGATGCTTGGGAGCTACTGCTTGATAAAGTAGCGAGCACAACAAACCAAACAACACATAATTGATCATTCGATTCTCATCGTGACAGCAGCTCAGTCGAGTGACGGTTGAAATTTACTTAGACCGATTGTGTTAATTGGCGAAATCGCCGGGGTGGCTTGTTTGTGGCGAATCCGTTAGCAGATGCTAGATGGCACCGGGAACTGTCGGGCGGTTCAAGTTCGCTTTATGCTTGGTCATTGAGTTCGCTGATGATACGTTTCATCATAGAAAACACCTGAAACTGGCCCCAAAAGAGGAGTTCAAAGTACAAGTGGCACACGAGAGATAATTGTGACAGGAACACCAGGTGACACGGCATGACGTCAACATGGAGATTGATCTTTCGGACGCTCAATGCTCGACAATCACGTGCAGCAACTCTATCACGATGCTACTAGTCGCTTAACTATCGCTAAATCATATCGTCACCTAGGGTTCGCTAGGGCTCTAAGAACTCAAGATTTTTGCCCCAAAAAAGGGGAGTCACATTTTCCTATTTCGATCGTATCTTGAAAACGTGAAGCAGCTCGCTGATAGGACGACATGACGGGCAGCGCCAATCATATCTCCATGGAGCATGGTTCAGTTACCCTAAAAACAAGAAACCAATTAAATGAAGAATGTAAGGAATCCCGACAATCGCTGTCGGGGAAAACGTAAAGACCCCGAAGACTCATAAACGTTCTCCCATCAACCGTTTACGACTTTCATGAATGAAATGTGAGATAAACGCGGGTAAAAATACGCATTTTTTCCGGAAGATGCAAGAGCGCTCACTCCCGGCCGGTGCGTGGGATACGAAACGAAGCGTTATCCAAACATCCGCAAAGCCACAGATGTCTACCCAATTGGCCTAGAATGGTAAAGTAGATCATGGTGGGAATAGAGTTTCGTTTGACTGTTTTTTTCTGGTTTGTTTCAAAGTAGGTAATAATATATGTAAACATATAAAATTGAACTGGAATTGCTGTGGCATGAGTAACAGATCGGATGGGTGGGTGAGATCTTAAGACTGTGCCCGTGTAACTCTGCCAAGAAGGACGCTCGAAATGAACTCATCGCAAGGATATGAATCATGTCCAGCGAGTAGACAATGCGGATGTCGTGGGAATGCCAAGCCAAGCGAAAGGAGAACATAGAAGAACCAATGAAACTTCTTGGGACGATTCGAGTGATCTTCCGAATTTTTTAAACGTCTATTCAGATTTTCGAAATAGCATATCTACCACTTTCAATATTGCTGATGTGTGCTGATAACCGAATTCTAGCAAAGACATCCATCATCAGTTGCATCATAAACGAATCCACATGATAAAAGACATAGCTTACCATTTCCCTTTCCCAAATTTAGATTTCACCACGTCATGAAACTGCCCAGACGCCTGCCAGCTGAAGAGGGTCTGCCAAGAGTGTCTGGTGTGTCCGAATGACGTTATCGCGTTGCATAGAGCTCCCAATTTTCCCACCAGGTATGCTTGTGCCCCCAGACACCTACCTTTCTTACTTCCAACAGCTTTTATCGCTGAGTGCCAATAGGAACTTCGTGCCAGCTTTGTAATATGTGATCCGATGCACACAACTGTTCACGCACTTGTAATTCATTCGCTGCGATACGTGAAGCGACCCACCGAATTACGCGCGGATTAGCCGCTACGAAGTGCAGGGTGCCTGGGGCTGTGTACTTCCGTCCGCACGTGTGGCACGGCGGCAACCCCAACAAGAAGGGCGCGTCATGCGTACAAACAGTCCTCTCGCTTTCTGCTGCCCCAGCAAGCCAGCTTCCCCTCTTTTCGCCCCTAAAGCGAGCCGAAAGTCAATGGAAGCCGAACCCGAAGCCAAAACCAATCCTCCACGGCTCGCGCGGATTCGTCGCACCGAATCGGACGGTTCACGTCATCGTTATCCAAACACAGTAACAAACGGTTTGCTGGTGTCTCGCTCTTGCTCTCGCCCATCGGTCGCGGTAATTACAGGCGAGGGAGTTCCTCGCCCGACGCACGGACGCAACACGATAAAAAGCTTTCGGCCGGATCCGAACACGGTCAGTCACGATCGTATAACGAAAGCGTACGCAGCTAAGAAAAGGAGCAGTAGTAAGACCACGCTAAACAGTAACCGAGCACCATCCAAGCGGTGGTCACAAGCGATCTAGAGAAGAGTTCCAAACGTTCCGCACGTCGCGAGCGAATGCGAAAAACGCGGTCGTGTACACAGTAGTACCGGAATCGCGGACAGGATCACACCAGTGTTCGAGGCAGGTGTGTACCTTAACAAGGTGTGACAAGGCGACAAAACAAGCGAAGTGTGCAAAATTTATGCAGCAAACCATTTACCGGTGGTTAACTTGTTAACGTTCAAATATCGCAAGGAACGTCACTCTGTTTGTACTATATCCTTGCCTGAAGGTGGCAGTGAAAAACCGATTGTACAATAAGCCAAATATTGTACAATTTAAAGTGGTGAAGGCAAGGCGCTTTAAGTGATTAACTGTAGTGAGTTTAAACAGCAAAGAAAGCTCGTCAGTATGAATACGGAAGAGTTTCGAAAGTACGGGAAACAGATGATCGACTACATCTGTGACTATGGGCAGACGATCGACACACGAGATGTCGCCCCAACGGTGGATCCTGGATTTCTCCGCAAGCTATTACCAGGTACGCAGTAGTTTTTTTAAGGAGTTATTTAGAATAGATTCGCGAGTGGCAAACGTTGTGCACTTAGGTCTTGTACGTGTGGCTGGCCTTCTATTACGCAGGAGTTCTTCTGGGTTCCGTCAGAAGAAACTGCTCGAATGTCCAGGTGATGAGAAGACCCATGTCAACAAACGCTCAATTAACAACTCTCTCACAGTACACCTCCAGTATACGGTCGCACGCGGTCAAATAGCCCTTCGATAGCGAGTTTCGTAAGTTTGCTGACGGCAATTGGATAATTACTAGTGTGCAGTAGTGATGGATGGACGTAATTTTCTACCGGCAGATTCCACACTTGGGTTTTGCTTGGGTTGTAATGGACCGGGAATCGAGCCGGCTGGCAACAAGATTTGTTTGATTCAGATTGATAATCTATTCAAGAAAAAAGAGGTCCCCTTTCATTTGACGCATCGTACGGTGTCTTAACGCCCACAGAAACATTTTCCATTTTGTGCAAGCCTTTACGCGACCCGGTATGGCCTCTTGTTCAGTAGCGTGCGTCTTCATTCCAACGAACGGGGCCGTCCGGCGATGACGTTCAATCCCCAGCAGTACAACACTGCTTGGAGCAGATTAACCCATTCATGGTAATCCATTTTAAAAGAAAGCAAGCCCAACATCAAGCCACGAGCCCGCCTGTCAACTCTTCAAACTCAGTTTAGTCTATTTCACGGCGGGTCACGTTTCACCGCCAAGCGCGCGTGATCGCAATGTGTCTGACTCATTGTGGCACTTCTTCGAGCGCATCTCGGTCCGCCGGCAACCTTGAACGATTTTTCAGCAGATCCTTCAATGAACACCGATCGCCATTGACCGGCAGGACTGCAGGCAAGAACCAGGAGGGGATGGACCGATCCATGTGACGTATGTGCCGAAAGTGACACCTTTTGAGGAAGGAAAACTTGCCTGTACTTCCGCACGTTTCTGCAAGGAGGGAAGTTTCCCCGTCATACTGTTAAAAATAACGCTTACCGCTGTTCAGCGCTGTACCGAGTTTGGGTACGGCCGATAGCCGACAAATTTGTTTGTACTTAGCCAGGAGAACCTGTCACAGGTGAAACAATAACAAGAGTTATTTTCAAATAGACAGCTTGCTTGCTTGCGACTGGCGTGGGGAGGCTAGTCTCCTGGATGTTTGCAATTTTCGTCACCGGTTTAATGCGGTTTTATACGGATAAACGGTAGCCGGGCGGATTACATCAGAACTGTCGATAGTTTATTGATTTAACGCTTGAGTGAGCTTCAGGGAAGTTAGTGAATGAATTAGTGACGGGGTACCGTGCGTTTGCATCTCTTTGGATTAGCGCGAATGAGCCGAGGGACGACGTTGAGAATACTTCAATGAAGCAGTTCGACAGTTGTCTGGGAAATGTCCCGGACATCTTGAGCGACGGGGATTCACATGACGCCCATTCGTTTGATGTTGATGGAGTCCAAATATTTGAAGAATAACACTGCACGGAGACAGTGTGCATGAGCGTCCAATTTACT
This sequence comes from Anopheles stephensi, assembly GCF_013141755.1. Taxonomy (NCBI): domain Eukaryota; kingdom Metazoa; phylum Arthropoda; class Insecta; order Diptera; family Culicidae; genus Anopheles; species Anopheles stephensi. Next base: position 3,997,146 of record NC_050203.1, read on the forward strand.
GATTTTGAGTCAGTGTTGAAAAGCATTTCAATCCAGAAAAAGTCAAAAATAAGTCTACCATCCAAGAATGATTTATTTTGATAGCAATATTAATGATAGGTGAGAATTAACTCAAACATATCTAGAGCAAGCTAAACTACCATGCTAATGAAGTATTCGCTATAGATTTTTTTGCGTTTGTACTTGTAATCGCTAAATAAAATGCACATTACACAAATGTGATTCGAAATGGCAGAAATATTTAATTTAAATTTGCTTGTTTACTACCGTTAAAACAGTTGCAAACACCTTTACATCAAAACGATAGTGAGCTAAATCAATTAGCTCTATAAAATCGCTGGTTGGAATTAATAGTCCTAGGGTACAGTTTTATGTATGAAAACTACCATGCTTATCGAACATTCGCTATAGATTTGTTTGCATTCGTACCTGATATCGCTAAATAAAATGCACCTTACACAAATGTGATTCGAAACGGCAGAAATGTTTAATTAAAATTTGCTTGTTTACTACCATTAAAACAGTTGCCAACACCTTTAAATCAAAACAATAGTGAGCTAAATTAATTAGCTCTATAAAATCGCTGGTTGGAATTAATAGACCTAGGGTACAGTTTTATGCATCGATTGCAAAATTCCTTGCTTCGTACCCCCTAGTCGACGACCGAAAACAGCTAAAATTACAATGCGCAATCCACGATCACGAATAAACATACAATACGCCTTTCGACTACGCCTCACTAACGAAAGATCATCGTCTCGGTGATGGCCGGTGCGTGCGTGAAATCACGTTCGTGCTTGGTTGCACCTTTTCCTTTTTGCCTTTCCCCCCATCCGAACAGATGAAGCGCCACAGAAGGGCGAAGACTTCAAGCGTATGCTGGATGACGTCGAGACGAAGATCATGCCCAATATGGTGCACTGGAATCATCCGCACTTTTTCGCCTACTTCCCGTCCGGCAACTCGTATCCTTCGATTCTCGGTGACATGCTCAGCAGTGCCATCGGGTCAATAGGTTTCTCGTGGGTAAGTGGCACAAAATGTAGTTCATTTTCAAGCATCGGACGGAGGTAAACATTTGCATTGCTCTCGTCGCATGTCGCCCGCGGGTCATTAATCTCGCTTGTCCTACTCTCCTTCTAGGCATCCAGCCCGGCCGCCACAGAGCTCGAAACGATTGTCCTCGATTGGTACGCGAAAGCACTCGATCTGCCGTGCTTCTTCCGTAGCGACGCGAAAGGTTCCCGTGGTGGGGGCGTCATACAAGGATCAGCGTCCGAGTGTGCCCTGGTTTGCATGATGGCTGCACGCGCTCGTGCCATCAAAGAGCTCAAAGGAAATCACGTCGATGTGCACGATAGCGTCTATCTGCCACAGTTGGTCGCGTATGCCTCCAAGGAAGCACACTCGTCGATCGAGAAGGCAGCCAAGATGGCGATCGTGAAGCTGCGCGCTCTGGACACCGACAGTCGGGGTGTGTTCCGGGGCGATACACTCCGCCAAGCGATTCAGGAAGATATGGCGCAAGGATTAACACCGTGCTTCGTGGTCGCTACCGTTGGCACAACTTCGGCCTGTGTCTTTGACAATCTCGTCGAGATCGGGCAGGTGTGTCGCGAGGTGCGTAGCATCTGGTTCCATGTGGATGGTGCGTATGCAGGAAATTCTTTCATACTGCCCGAAATGCGACGCTTCAAGGAAGGCCTCGAGTACGCCGACTCGTTCAACACAAATCCAAACAAACTGCTGCTGACAAACTTTGACTGCTCGGCAATGTGGGTAAAGGAAGTCAAATTGCTCACCACAGCGCTGGCCGTTGATCCGTTGTATCTACAGCACGAGCACAGCAGTGCGATCGATTACCGACACTACGGTATTCCTCTCAGCAGACGCTTCCGAGCGTTGAAACTGTGGTTCGTCTTCCGGTCGTACGGTATCGTTGGACTACAGAAATACATTCGCAATCATATAGCACTGGCAAAACGATTCGAATCGCTGGTTACGTCCGACGATCGCTTCGAGGTGCGAAACGACGTCAACCTGGGACTCGTCTGTTTCCGACTAAAGTAAGTCCTTTTTGATCAGTTTAAAAATGGCCCTCCTGACTAACGCTAAATTGTTTAACTCTTCAGACAACAGGATCGCATCAATCGGGACCTGCTGGCGAGGATTAACCAGTCGGGCAAATTCCACATGACCCCCGCGATGGTACGGGGCAAATACATCATTCGCTTCTGTGTCACGTACGAGCACGCCACCGAGGAGCATATAGGTAGGTACTACACGAAACGGTAGTAGCAACACGTGTCTACCGGTTGTACACCTCAGTCGTAAAGCGGCGACGCGTTGTCATTTCCGAACCGTTGCCCACTATTAGCATAATTGTTCAATATTGATTTTTACCCTTTTTGCGATAAGAGCACGCGAAGAAGAGTTTCGTCCAGATTGTGTGCCGGAATCCTTCGGCATGATGCAATCGTACCGAACCGATGTTATCAGCAAATGTAACACCTTTTTGCGATAACGCGACTATGGAAATTATGCCGCCCTTTTGCAATAAACCTCTCACGCGCACCCTCTCCATTTCCGTTTCGCCCAACAGATTACGCATGGCAGGAAATTAAAAACTACGCCGAAGAAACACTTGCTGCCGAATGCCCGGAAGAGATCACAGAGCCTGTGCAGGCGACGAAGAAGCCTCCCAAGAAACTTACCCGCAGCATGTCCACACGTTTCTCCTTCACGCGCAGTGTTTCGCGGGAGATCTTCGAACGCCAGAACAGCCGGTAAGTGGATGATCTTGTGAGTGGACTGTCAAATGGCAGCTAACGAATGTCTTCGTGTTTCTTTTTTCTGGGACAGCTCTCAACTTACGGACGGATGCACACCGATCGTCATCATCGACACCGATGACATCCTGGAGAGTCTACAGCGCGCCTCGAGGATGAACGGTGAGCGAAGTTCGAACGACACGTACGACACGGACAGTACGGAGGAGGCTAGCAATTGACTAAGCCGAGCAAATTCCTGCATTTCTCGCACGTCCCCATTCACTTCGTCCTCCTCCGCGGACGAGTCGCCGGACGGAGAAGAGACGGAAGGAAGCACGGGCTCGACCATTAACCGGTGCAATTCGGTTAAGCGATCGTGTGCTCAAGACAACGGTTACAGCCGGCTGCAGCAGCAGTCGCATCATCAACCGCAGGACCCGGACGCGAGACCAACCAAGTCAAAAAGTTGCTCGAATATTAAGCAGTTGTGATAGACCCTGACCGTAGATTCGTGTTTAGCGCCATCGTTTTTTTGCAAAAGCATTTACTTTTCGATCGATGTTATCGACAGGGAGGACGCCCTGGTACGCAACCAGTGCAGTACCGACTGAAAACAAACATTATTTATTTATACTACACGCTTGGGCCAGTGTTTGTAGCATAGAATCTTCCCTTTAGCTTGTAAGTTGTATTCCTTCCCAACCATGACGGAATCACTTATCACACGCGTGCCACTCGAGCAAAGGAGCAGGAGGGATTCCTCCAGGGTTGGCATGCGTTACGCTACAAATTAAGATGTAATGTATGTGTAATGTTTTGATGTACTACAAGCACTTCAAATAAATTGCCTATGTCTCAATATAACTGTGCGGTTTGATTCTTTAAGGGTTAATTGTTTACGTTTCCAGCTGAGTAAAAAGCGCGTACCGGTATGAAGCAACGCGAACGCCGGAACGACGGAAGCTTTGTGGGAAAACTTACTTAGAAAAGGAGCACAATTTGCTAGGTATGATAATATAAGCAGCAAAATAAGATATAACATCGGTATCGAGTATAACGCGAGGTAGTTTTACACCGTTTGATACGTGGAATCGAATAAACCAGGCTATCGCTAAAAATCATGAGCCGCGTACCAAATCGAGCCTCAGCCTGTTCGTCAACTATTCATTATTCAATATTTACCTTAAATGATGTACTTCTGCGACGCTTTATATAGATAACTCTTTAATGTATACTGTTTTCCCATCAGTGCTTCACAAAACCACGAGTTAGCTCTAATTGTAAACAAACCAACATTCCCCCACAGCTGTCAGTTGTCAAATCGAGCCACAGTGGGCGTACCTTCAAGACAAATGGTCAAAGTTTTAAATATTTTCTACACAGTATGATCAGACCGTTATCACATCACACACATAGCGACTGCAGAAAATAGTTTTTGATAAATACTAATTTATAATTTGCAAATCCGATTTAGAGATCGGAAAGAGGCTTTCTGAAAGACAGGATGATGATTGGAGATTTGAAGATTAGTTTTAGAAACTCCCAATGCATAATTATGCTTGATAAGTTTAACCCAATTTATACATTACATCACAAAACCTTCAAAACAGAACACCTTGCACCTCATTGTATATTTATATAGTTAAATGATGTCAACTGCTCTAAATTCACGAAACATGCTGGCATCGGTTCCGAGGTTTTCCTTCACACATACACTCTTCCATTGCTAATCCCAATGCCATTTACAAGCATGGATCCTTTAAACTGTAGCCTCACAGCCCCAGGCCTGCCGTACGTACCCTCTACATATATACGTGCCTTTTGACTGACGAGTCGATATCATTACCGAGAGCTGACTGAGCAGCAGATGGGCCGCCGCTGCAGCTAGCTGATCACGGCAGTAACGTAATTCGTATCCGCGAAGCCAACCGTTGAGCACGCTGCTGTCTTTTAACCTGGCTGAGTGATCAGTTTAACAATCCACCGTTGTTTAGTGTCGCGAGTAATCCTGCAGCAGGTGGTCGCATTCGGAGGGAATCCTTTTTGTGTAGACTGTTGTGTACAACCATCCATCCTGCCATCCTGTTCTAGTCCATTATGAAGGGGTGTTCTGTGTATTTCAATACCTTGCTGGTACTTATCGTGATCGTGTGTGCACATCGACTGCATCATCCCATCGCACTGGAACTTCTTGATCCAACGGCGGATTCTCTTCGCCAGCAGCCAAGAGTAGCTGGGGTAAATGCTACTGAAAGTGAAAGTGGTACGTATGTGCGGAATGGTGGTATGCATTAACATGACGGGCAATTTACCAGACACGGTACCAGTGCGTACGCATTTCCTCGCGTTTGATCTCGGTGCTGCAGCCGATACACATTAGAAGCGATCGAACCGATCGGTAGTAAATGATCATGTTTGGCGTTTGCTTATTGCAGTCCATCCGCCACCGGCAGCAACTATAAGCGAGGAACGTCCCACCCCGGAAGCGACCGAGGGGGCCAGCAATGAAGCACGGCATCGAAAGAAGCGTCTCATCTCAGCGGGTGAATATGAGCAAACCGCTCAGTACTGGAACATTGGCGCACAGCTCAAGCTGAAGGAACATTTACTGAGGCAGCCGAACCAAAATATTGCTAAAAATGTGATCTTCTTCCTCGGCGATGGTATGTCCATACCGACGCTTGCCGCCAGCCGTATGTATCTCGGGCAACAGCAAGGCCATACGGGCGAAGAAAGTCAACTGTCGTTCGAAGAGTTTCCCGACGTTGGGCTTGTGAAGGTGAGCTGACAACGATGTGGGTGAGGTCAGAGTGTCTGGCATTTATGGCCTCAATATTGGAAAATAATTTGCAAATTTATGGAGGAAAAAAGAGATGATCATACAAGTGATCTTCAATTCAAAACCGAATCGACGTCACTCGGACGTGACAATACTTATTTTTACATCGTTTGTTGATAACCCGATTCATTTTCGCTTTCCATTTCTTTTCTTTGCAAGACCTACTGTGTGGACAAACAGGTGGCGGATTCGGCCTGCACGGCGACGGCATATTTGTGTGGCGTGAAGGCCAACTATGCAACGATCGGTGTAACGGCAGCGGTCAACTATGGTAACTGTGCCGCCAGCAACGATCCGCGCAACCACGTCCAATCGCTCATGGCCTGGGCCCAAGCAGCAGGGAAAGCGACCGGCATCGTGACGACAACCCGCGTCACACACGCCAGCCCCGCCGGTACCTACGCACACACCGCCAACCGTGACTGGGAGAGTGACGCCGACGTAGTCCGGACGGGTGGCGATCCGGCCCAGTGTCCAGACATCGCCACCCAACTAATCTACGGAGAGACGGGCAAAAACTTTCGTGTCATTCTGGGCGGTGGCCGCCGTAAGTTCCTCCCGAAAACCATGAAAGACGAGGAAGGATTCCGCGGTCAACGGCTAGACGGGGCCAATTTGATCTCCCAATGGTACTACGGTAAGCCACTCGGCACGGCACGGTACGTGTCGAACAGGCACGAATTGATGGCGCTCAACTTCACCGAGGTAGATTATCTGCTGGGGCTGTTCAGTGCAGACCACATGAAGTTCCATCTGGACGCCCGCCCGGAAATGGATCCAACGCTGGGTGACTTGACATACGCGGCGATAAGAACGCTGGAGAAGTACCCCGAAGGTTATGTGCTGTTTGTGGAGGGTGGCAAAATTGATCTGGCCCATCATTTCACCAAGGCACGTAAGTCGCTCGATGAAACGGTGCAGCTGTCCGAGGCGGTGCAGGTGGCACGGCAGCTCACCAGCCCGGACAATACGCTGCTCGTGGTGACGGCGGACCACTCACATACAATGACACTATCGGGCTATGCGACACGTGGGAACGACATACTCGGCCTGAACAGCCAGATCAGCGACGGCGACAAGAAACCGTACACCACGCTAACGTACGCGAATGGGCCGGGTGGCCCGCTGCCCGGTCCGAAGGGCCAGAGACCAAACATTACCGAGTCGATGATAAAGGACCGCGAGTTTCAGTTCCCGAAGGTGGTCCCGATGAAGTACGAAACGCACGGTGGCGACGATGTCGCGCTGTTTGCGTACGGACCGTGGTCGCACCTGTTTGGTGGAATGTACGAACAGAATGTAATACCGCATTTGATAGGCTATGCAGCGTGCATCGGGAACGGTGAGCACGCGTGTTCGATGGTTGGTGGTTTGTAAACAGCGTGCAGGACGCTTTTTAATTTGTCGTGTTGTAGCTTGTTTTGTAAATAAAATTCCTCTCTGTTTTTAAGTAACTCCCTGTGTTGTTACTACTGTATAGGCTAAAATGTTTGGGCGCCCTCCAGTGTGATAGACCGGTAATACTACAACGGTTTTGGGTTGTCGGTTGAAATCAGATACAAAGATGACTCGGCGTGTGGCGTCATCGAAGGTGCCAAAATTGCATACTCCTGCAGCCGTCTAGGTAACTTGCCATAGCACTATACCCGCAGCAGATGTATTCCCCCGAAATATTACATGCTTATCGTTATCCAGAATCCGGTGAGGGCCTCAAGGTTTCTGTGTAATCTTTTGTCCCTTAAATTCTCTTGAAGATCCATTGGTAGATGAGTCACCTTCAACTATGAGATCTTCTGGTAGACAAGGTCCCTTGAAAGATGCGGGCTCTTCAATTAGACGATCAGATAAATGAAGCTTAATTCCTGACGCTACGTGGTTTCGTGGTAGATAGGACTACCAGGACTCTTGGGAAATAATAATCGTTGCACAACAAAATTATTCGAGTGGAGAAGCCACTGGAATCCGTTCACATAGTCCGATGATCAATCCGGCACTGCAGTTATTTGCGAAGATTGTTCGCTTCTATATAAGATGGATCATGAATTCTTGACAAGCTGCACATTTCTTCTTGCCGATACGATATTCAGTAATGATAAAATTTGTCTTACAATTGTATTAATCCCCGAAACAGATGTTCCCGTCTTCAATGCACCGAATAACAGTATCAAGAAAGTAACTGCACGTGAAGTAAATTCAAGCAACAAGCCATTTCGAGCCTTCGTTCAAATACGCAACTGACACTTTCGTTAAACCCTTGTTTGACGTTTCGACGATCGGCGCTAAAACCGCGTGTCTGCAAATTGCGGTGAATTCCATTTGTGCTGTCTATTGCAAATTTTCCTTACCGGCCGGGAAATACGTAAAGCAGAGCGCATCAGCTGCGACTTCCGACTCGCAGCTGCCGTTACGAACCGTGTCCTTCCGTAGCGTTTGTCGCAAAGTGCGCGAAGTGTGCGTGTGTGTGAAGAATTCGAAGGAAGCGGTTGTGTGGTGAAGCACCCCGTACATTGCATCCGTAATCCGCACCCGTCCGAACATGGATACCGTCAAGATAAGCGAATTGCTGCGTGCCACCATCGACCCAGCGCAACGATTGCAGGCCGAGGAGCAGCTTAATCAGGTGATTGCTAGCGAGGGAACCAATCTTCCAACGAAAACAGTACGGGTGCCGTTTTTGTCTGGAAAATTCGGCCGTCGGAAGCATCTGCATGACGCGGCGGCGGAGTACGTGGACGTGGTTGTGAAACGTACGGAACCGGCAAAAAGGGTAGAGCGAGCAAGCGTGCGAGCGAGCGAGCGAGCGAAAGGGAGGCCGCAATAGGGGAGGATAATATTTACAAGTGCATAACACTGGAACGGGCCGAATAGTTGGGCTCGACTATTCAGAAGCATGTTTTGTAGTGGAATCGGCTGTGCAGCATAAGATTCTGCCGTAAACAAATTGCACCCAGAATGAACGAACGACTAACCCTTGGATTACCCTTGAAAAATCAAACCGCACTGGAATCGTCTGTCCCCTGGTGGAGCTCGGCTTACTCACCGTGGTGTATTTATTAAGCCGCCCTCGGTTACTCACGGCTACCCACCACGGACACGGCACCCACCGACAATTTTCCTACCTGTGGACGCGAAAGAATTCATTGACCAAACACTGAATGCGCCCCATTCCTTTGGAGATGTTGCCAATACAACGGCTCAAGTTAAAATAAATCCACCGCCCTCAAAAGCCGTCCATTCTGGTCGGTGCTGCCAGTAGAAGCAACATTTTGCAAATTATTTATTCATCAAACGCAGCTTACAATGGTGCTTCGGAACATACACGCGTTGCGTTGTTCTCGAATGATCCACACGAAGCGATCCCGAAATGAGTGATCTTTATTTTGTGTTCAAAACCCTCAATCAATGTAGCTTCCGAATGGTGGCAATGAACACGTTTTTTCCGCATGTACTTCCCAATAAAAATGGGTCAGTATTGCTTTTGGGCAGCACATTGTGTCCGTCTACGAGTTCTGCTCGATTGCTATGGGGGTGGGCGAGATGCGCTGCACTATCACGAGCGAGGCAGTAGTGTAAACATAACTCGAAAATACATTTTCACCATCGGAAGTGCGAGTATGTGCAGCTAAAATAAGAAGCAGCTGTACAATGATCGGTAAACTTTCTTCGAGCGCTAATAAAATCACGTGGTTGTGAGGCCGCCGAACATGAAACATACCATGCTCGGTGTGCAGTACGAGACATGCATTAATTATTTCAAAATTTACTCGCAGCACCATTTCAAGATTCTAGGGGGGGCCGATGGGTTTTAAAAATTAGCATACTGACTCATGTGTTCTTCTCCCAAATTTGCGCACACACGCACACACATTGCCCCCCCATAGGTACACAAGATCATCGGTTTCCTGCCAACCCTGATGCAGGTGATCATGCAGAATGAGCTGGAGATACCGGTCCGATTGGCCGGTGCCATCTACATGAAGAACCTGATCAACACCAGCTGGCAGGACCGCGAGGCGGAGGTTGGCAATCCGATCCCGTTCGCCATCCACGAGCAGGACCGGGCCATGATCCGCGACACGATCGTGGAAGCGATCGTGCACGTACCGTCGGAGGTGATCAAGATACAGCTGTGCTTCTGCCTGAGCCACATCATCAAGAACGACTTCCCGGGCCGATGGACGCAGGTAGTGGACAAGGTGAGCCTGTGCCTGCAGAACAGCGACCCGAACGCGTGGCACGGTGCACTGCTGTGCATGTACCAGCTGGTGAAGCACTACGAGTACAAGAAGTCGGCCGAACGTGGTCCGCTGACCGAGGCGATGAGTTTGCTGCTGCCCCAGATCTACACCATCATGATGAACGTGATCAACGAACCGTCGGAGCAGAGCGTGCTGCTGCAGAAGCAGATTCTGAAAATTTTCTACGCCCTCACGCAGTACTCGCTGCCGCTGGAGGTGATCACGAAGGAGGTGTTTGCGTGCTGGATGGAAATCTGCCGACAGATCCTGGAGCGGCCGGCACCGGATGCGTCGCACATCGAGGAAGAGGAACGGCCGCAGCATCCGGCGTGGAAGACGAAAAAGTGGGCCTCGCACATCATTCTGCGCATGTTCGAGCGGTACGGCAGTCCGGGCAACATCATCTCGAAGGAGTATAAAGAATTTTCCACCTGGTTCCTGCAAACGTTCACCAGCGGGCTGCTGATGGTGCTGCTCAAGATTTTGGACCAGTACCGGAACAAGATCTACGTGTCGCCGCGCGTCATGACCAACACGCTCGACTACATCAAGACGGCCGTTTCGCACGCGTTCTCGTGGAAGATGCTGAAGCCGCACATGATCGAAATCATCCGGGACGTGATCTTCCCGCTGATGTCGTACACGGACGCGGACGAGGAGCTGTGGGACAGCGATCCGATCGAGTACATTCGCAAGAAGTTCGACGTGTTTGACGATTTCGTGTCGCCGGTGCAGTCGGCCGAAACGCTCCTGCACAACTGCTGCAAAACGCGCAAAGGCATCCTCACGCAGGTGATGCAAATCATCATGCAGATCATCAATACGCCCGGGCTGGATCATAAGGAGAAGGACGGTGCGCTGCACATGGTCGGCTCGCTGGCGGAGGTGCTGCTGAGGAAGAAAATCTTCAAGGAGCAGGTCGAGCAGCTGCTGATGCAGTACGTGTTCCCGGAGTTTAGCAGCCCGCACGGACATCTGCGGGCGAGAGCCTGCTGGGTGATGCACTACTTTAGCGACATCAAGCTGAAGAACCCGCAAGTGCTCGAGCAGGTGATGCGCTTCCTGAGCAATGCGCTGCTCACGGACAAGGATCTGCCGGTGAAGGTGGAAGCGGCCATGTCGATGCAGATGTTCCTCATCTCGCAGGAAGACGCGGCACCGTTCCTGGAGAACCAGATCAAGGAAATTACGATGGAGCTGCTGCGGATCATTCGCGAGACGGAGAACGAGGACCTGACGAACGTGCTGCAGAAGATCGTGTGCACGTACGCGGACCAGTTGCCCCCGATCGCGCTCGACATCTGTCAGCATTTGGCGACCACCTTTAGCCAGGTGCTGGAAACGGAGGATAATGGCGACGAGAAGGCGATCACCGCGATGGGGCTGCTCAGTACGATGGAAACGTTGCTGGCGGTGATGGAGGAGCATCCGCAGGTGCTGGCCGCGCTACATCCGGTCGTGCTGCAGGTGATCGGGCACGTGCTGCAGCAGAACGTGCTCGAGTTTTACGAGGAAGCGTTCGGGCTGGTGTGCGATCTGACGTCGAAGAGCATCTCGCCGGACATGTGGAAGATGCTAGAAATTATCTATGAGGTTTGGCCGTTTCTGGATGGGAAGGGTGGGACCCCGTTTCTGATTCCTATTTGTTTTTTGTAGCTTTTCCAGAAAAATGGAGCCGAATACTTCGTCGACATGATGCCGGCCCTGCACAACTACATAACGGTCGATACGCCTGCCTTCCTGTCGAACCAGAACCACGTCATTGCGATGTACAACATGTGCAAATCGGTAAGAAAGGCCGCCAAATATGTTCGAAGGATAATTGATAATCATCCTGCTCCTATCGATTGCTCGCCAGATCCTCACCAGCACCGCGACGGAGGAATCGGAGTGCAGTGCGGCCAAACTGTTAGAGGTCATTATCCTACAGTGCAAGGGACACATTGACGATTTCATACCGAGCTTCGTTGAGCTGGCATTGTTGCGACTGACGCGGGAGGTGAAAACGTCCGAGCTGCGAACGATGTGCTTACAGGTTGGTGGGAAGAGGTTTTTTTTAAGCGTAGGATACATGGTTCTAAATTGAATTTCTGATTGCAGGTGGTAATTGCAGCTATCTACTACAATCCCACGCTGTTGCTAGAGATACTGGAAAAGATCCCGATACCGGTCCCCGATTCGTCCATTACGGCTCACTTCATCCGACAGTGGCTTCACGATTACGATTGTTTCCTTGGGTACGCACACACACAAACACACGCTTGGTGTCCGCGCGGGGAAGTATTAAACCATTCTTTCAACTTTCCACCTCAACAGCATTCACGATCGTAAGCTGTGCATTATCGGGCTGTGCACGTTGCTGTCGCTGGGCGACCGTAAGCCGACCGTGCTGAGCGAGCTGCCGGACAAGATCATTCCAACGATGCTGATGATTTTCGACGGACTGAAGCGTGCCTATGCTGCCCGTGCGGCCGAGGGCGAGGAGGAGGAAAGCGAGAACGAAAGCGAAGACCTCGAGGATGGCCTATCGAGCGACGAGGACGATGTGGACGAAATTAACCCCTACTTCAAGAACATGTCGAAGATGGTGCAGGAACGGGGTGCGGAAGCTGGTTTTGAAATTACTGCCTCGATTCAGGTACGCGACCGCGCTAGTTCCATGTTTCAAACCGGTTTGGTTCAAGCCGGTTTGGAAAGTTCGACCCTATGTTGCTGTTGTATACCTATACTAACGCAATTGCAGGATGCTGATTCCGATGAGGACGACGATGACGAAGATGATGACGACGACGATGCCGACGATATGGATGAAACGGCACTGGAAAGCTACACAACACCACTGGACGACGAGGAAAATCCCAACACGGTCGATGAGTACATCATGTTCCAGGACGTTATGAACAGTAAGTTGGTCGCGAGTCATCCACGAAGAATGATGTATTTGTTAATTACAATATGTCTTCCCTTCTCTGAACCGCAGATCTTCCCAACACGGATCCCACCTGGTATACGATGCTTACCAGAAATTTGAACGCATCCGAGCGCAAAAACCTGCAGGAGGTGCTCGTGTTGGCCAACCAGAAAAAGGAAACCAAGCGCTCGAAAGAGATCGAAAAGAGTGGTGGTAAGCGCTCGTAAAACGAAACACACACACACACAAAAAGAGCATCATAATCACCGGTGTGGTGTTTCATTCCAATTTTTTAGGCTATCAGTTCACGCAGCTGCAGATACCGTCCAGCTTTGGTTTTACGGGGCAGCAACAGTAATGATGGGTGTCCTGCTAGTGGAGGAGATACGCATTAGCCAAAACCAGTGTTGTGGGAATGGTCGTCCGAGCGAAGCGGGAAGCTTATAGCGCGGCCTTCTCACTCTTAACGATGCATCCATCATGTGTACTACCACTACTACTACTACTACTACTATTAGTGCTGCTTACACTAATCGCAACTACGACACTACACTGCTGCAACAACTACAGTTACACAGTCCGCTAACGAACAGAATCATTTCTCCCACCACAACCTCATTTCGATACACCTACAGTGACTCTGGGTTTATCTCAACTCCAATTCCTCCAACCATCCCTCGACTCGGCTGCAACCGACCGTTATAAACGCCAAACCTTTGGAAGAAGCATGAATTCGGTTTTGTGTGTGTATATGCCCTTCTGTTAGTTAACTTCTTTCCCCCCTCTGTCAAATAACGTTAATTGATACAATATCCTTCCCTACCCACCGGGGGGGGAATGCTTTATCTCGACGATTGATTAATAAGTAACCATATGCATCGTAACCTCTACATGGCAAGGAAGGTGTGCGTGTGTGTTTGTGTGGGGAAGCACTAGCAGAGCTTTACTAGATTCTGTAAGAAGAGGAAGCATTTAAAACGCGCTATTCTTGTTCCTGTAGTGAGGGCACTATACCTGGAGTAGCCATATAGACGGTTGCTACAGCTGTGACTGCTTCTAGCAGCAAATACGAGAAGAAGATGTACTGTGCGCAAAACTTGTTATTTACACAACAACCACGTTGAATGTCGCATAGCGGTTTTTGTTTCCCACAATGCTGCCAATCGTCGGAATTCACTGAAAGCACCACACGTTCTAAACGGTGAAGAAAGGCAGCCCCTCGGTATGTGGTGTGGCGACTTTTGGCGTAAATTTTGAACAGAAGCAGTGAGGGCGGCGCACTCGGTCCCTGCTAACGTTCTGGATCCAACTGTGATATATTGATCCCAACTCTCGACCCGTGGCGGCATGGGCAAGGTTCTTGTCGATAGTCCCGCGCCAGCTGGGCGGAGAGTTTCTTGGCGAAGCGAGCGGAGGCTCCATCGATGTGCTGGAGCTCGATATTTAATTTTTTTTCCCCTATTGTTTTGTGGTGGTCGTTCAATGGGCAAGGGGGGGGGGGGGGGTGAGGGAGGGGGGAAACATGAAAGCGTTCGCGACAGAACATCCTGAGTATGGTGGAGAGAGCAGGAAAAAAAAAGGGACAGCTGAGACGAAGGCCTTCTTTGCGTTGTAAAGGCACTTTTGTAGGAGAGGAAAAAGAGGAAGAAAAGTTCTAGAAAACAGGCACACACGCACACAAACAGAAAGGCGTTGGAAAGCAATTAATGTTGTGTTTTGTAACTTGCATCGAGCATTATTCATTTATGACAAAAGCTACGTTTATTATATCGCAAAAAAAGCTATGTTACGCACAGCGAGTTAGATTGTGTTCTGGAATCAGAAAGCTCCTGGAAAGCGTGAAGACAGTAAACCGGAAAGGAAGAGTAAGACACACACACACAGAGCCCGATTCTTCTGGTGGTACAAGAACACTGTCCGGTACATCGATCGATTTGTGAATAGATCATCTCCTTATCCCCATTCCCCCTTAAAACCGATAGCAATAAGCACACGCTCACGCCAAGCGAAGGTCCCCCATTTTAAAGCGCCCAGAGCCTAGAGCGAACAATAGTAGCGCGTAATAGAACACAAACACGGCAGGAATTAATCGATCGACACGTAACTCAACACAACACACGAAAACCGGTAATGACTCAACGGCAGACAACCGACAAACAAACGAAACACGCTGTGTGCAAGGAGGGGGGGGGGGAGTAAAGAGAATGTCGGATGGAAGAAAAAATATATATATTGAATATAAATAATGTGCGTTTGAATGTTACTTGGGGGGGTACTGGTTACTGGCAGCTCGGACACGTCATGAGACAGAATCCGAACAACCTAATAAACTCGCAGAGAGATGGATTGGGTTTGGTACTATTCTCATGACGTGACCAAACTACGGGAGCCAGTCTCTAGTCCACTAGACGACCGTTGGCGCGTTGGTAAGTTAGCGGAAGGAACTATCGGTAAGTCATCACTGAAAGCGAAACAGCTACTTATTACACGTGTAAATTAATTTATTGATTTACGTTTGTTTTGAATCTCAATATGATTTTGTTCTGTTTTTGTGTTAAACGTTGATGATCCTCCCCCGGGAAGGCAGTCGCCACCAGGGCTTCCGGCCTAGCTCGGGTGTCTCTGGTGTGCGTGTACACGACAAGGGCTAGAGCAGAGTACGCTTTTACTGGATTGATTGATTGGATGGTTTTTGATATAGGTTAGTTGCTGTCCTTCGCTATCATCGAATAATTGATTTTAGTTTTAATACTTGTAGTAGTTGCCTGCACGCCGCATCCTCACCCACCCACACACGCCCCAACGTTTCTCTTTTCCGTGTGTCCAGATTGGTTTGCAAATGGTCTCGCTTTTGGGGAGCTTTTACATGAGTGAATGCTTCGCGGTTTTAACTAGTGATGGGAATGACCACTCAGTAGCGTGAATTAAATCAGAGTGAGTGAGTTATAATAGTGAGTTACATCTCATACTCACTCTTTACGAGTTTATTCTTGAATAATGGTTTAACTCTCCGTGCCGACTAGCCACTCACTCACTGCGTTTTAACTCACTCATGAGTTAAATAACTCATTGGTGATTTAACTCTCCGTGCCGACTAACCACTCACTCACCTCGTTTCTACTCACTCACCTCGTTTTAACTCACTCGCCTCGGTTTTACTCACTCATCTCGTTTTTACCCACTTGAGAGTTAAATTATCGTATTGGCATATCGCACGTTGGTCACGATCACACAATGATTTAAGAAAATACAAACGGTAACGAGCCGTAAGGATAGATTGTTCAAAAAGAAAATTATTTTAAAAGGGACTATGTAGATTGCTTTTGCTTGTGTGTACGGCCGCACTAAAATTTTCAACTATACTGCTCGTCAGTTATTATATGATATCAAAGCGACCTTTGGGCAAAACTTTGTTAATGCTATATGCCAATACGATATTTAACTCTCTAGTGAGTAAAAACGAGGTGAGTGAGTGGTTAGTCGGCACGGAGCGTTAAATCACCAATGAGATATTTAACTCATGAGTGAGTTAAAACGAGGTGAGCTAGTGGCTAGTCGGCACGGAGAGTTAAATCAAAGGTGAGTTGAAATAACGCTTCGTGATGATTTAAATCATCTAATTCATTGCTAAGATTGAAGTCATTCTCTCTGATTCTGATTCAGTTTGCACATCACTAGTTTTAACACCTCAACACAATCAAAACGCAGCGCCCACTCCACACTTTCCTCCCAATTCCTAGTGGTGGTCCTGACATTATATTATTGTTATGTATAGTATGTATTAAAAATTTCGATTAAAATTGTGTGTGTGTTTTGGCCTTCGTGTGGATTTTTTTCTTTCTCCACTTCTATTGAATGCCTCACGCTAGGGAATCGTTAATGTGTGTAAAATGCTGCTGAAATGGACATACCCTAAGGTTGGCGTTTGTACGGCGGACGGGGCGGGAAATTGAAGTTTTCCCCCGAAATTGCTTTGTGCCTGTGTGCCTGTGTGTTTCTTGTTGCTTTTTTCATTCGCTTTCGCTACACCTCCATCTTCACTTTCTTTGGTTTGTCCCTCTACGAGGATATGCATCCGGTGCTAAATCAGACACCCCCCCCCCACCCCCCCATTTGGGTTGTTTGTTTCCTTGTTTGTTGTGTATGGTTAACATTCAACATGCTTTACTATTTTCCTTCCCGTTCCCTATTTTCCTACTCTCCTAGCTCTGCTTGTTAGAATTTATTCCGCTAAAAAAGAAATAATATTAATAGTAAATGATCAACAATTCATATTTCTCTCTGACTCGCTCTCGCTCTCTCTCTCCCTTTCTGTCTTGCCGACTGCACTATATTATCATCGCGCTACTTTATACAGTTTACAATATAACCTCAATTCCTCAACTGAACCCCAATGTACACGCTAACTACACACTCTTACTCTGGTTCAATTTCATTTTAAAATCATCGTACAAACACACTCTCTCTCTTTCTCTCGCTCTTTTTAAAACCTAGAACAAATGGAAGGAAAAGAGGGGAAACGGAAAGCCAACTTCAACCCCAAAGACTTCCCTTGCTTTCAAACAAATCCTTCCCTTTCTCCGTCCGATTGCACTAAATCACTATATCAAACAGCTGTGCTCGCTACCGCGCACTATAAACAGTCTCATTCTTCCCTTCGATCCTCGTCAATCCCTTAAAGCCTAACACATTTTTCTGTTGTTGCAATTACTACTTATGAGCTGACCACTCGGTCACATCTCTACGGACACACGACACGGCACTCACAGACAAAAAAAGAAACAGCTATGATATACTTGGTATTTATCGCTTTGAGAAATAGAATGTTTCCGTTCCAATGTGTGTTTTTGTTTGTTTGTTTGTTTGGCCTAAGATGGCTCCCCGTGCGGCCTCTTAGATCAACCGCTGTTAATCGTACGTACCGCGATCCTTTTTGTTGATGTCCACAAAGTAGATGTCGTCCTGGTGCTGGAGCACGTAGTCGATGAACGCATTGATCGGCCCGATCTCGTCCAGCGACATCTGCTCCTGCTTGGGCCAGATCAGGTTCGGACCGAACACGATCGCCAGGTTGGAGGAGGTCATTTTGTTGAAATCTTTGCGCTCCATAATTTTGCCCAGAAACTCGACGATGTACTTAAACAGTTCGTAGTTCTCTTCCGGCAGCCGTTCGCGCAGCAGCTGCTTCACGTTGCGCGACCGTTGCTCCTCCGTTTTCCACTCGCCGAACTGGGTAATGTCCTCGTACAGTTCGTAGGTGAGCAGCGGTTCCTCGAGCTCGCGGAGGAAGGTTTTCAGCAGCGAGGCAACGACGTGCGTATCTTCGCTGGACAGCTGTACCTCCTCGCCGGCATTGATGTTGGCCCGTAGCTCCTTTATTCGGGCGTAGTTGCCCGACCGTCGGAAAATGCCCTCCGTTTCGACCACTGGAAGTTAGTAGGAAACAATGATGATTAATTTGAGCCACGCGCCACAGCTCATCTTTTTAAAAATATTCCCCACATGAGACATCTCCCATCCGTCAGTCACATCTACCAATCTGTGGGCCCACATTACTCACAAACCCCCCACCCAGAGCCGGGCAATTAATCTGTGCTTACCGTCCGGTAGTGACAGATGGTCGACGCACTTTCGCACGATCGGCGGTATGCAGTTGAGGCAGGCGCTATTTTCGATGATGAACCGTAACGACACACCGAACTGGGCCGACTTCGGCAGGTTCTCGAGTGACCGGCTACTCTTCAGACTAGATTTACTGCCCCGCAGCGTGTACCGTGTGCCGTTGTTGATCTTTTCGTCGAATCTGTCCATGGGAGAGAAAGCAGAACAGGATCATCAGTTTCCGATTGGACTTTTTCCCCCTTCCTGCGTGTGTGTGTGTGCCCCTCCTCCTGGATGTACGTACTCTCGCACTGGATCCGGCACCTTCAGTGTGTTGAGGCCGAGCGATTGCTTCAGCTCGTCCAGACTGCTCGTGTAGATCAGCTTGCTCTTGAACTTTTCGCTGATGATCGGTTTGAAGAAGAACCACACCATCCTGATGAAGGTGGTTGGGTGGACCTGATGAAGGAGTTGGGACAATTAGCAGACTGCTGCCGGGCGGAGGAACTCCCTCCCACGGGCACAAGCGCTTACCACGTAAAGTTTCTTTAAATTCTTCTTAAAGCTTCGATCGAGCTCTTTGTAGGAATTCCACAGGAACTGGAGCGCTGGTTTGCTGTTATCCTTCATGCCCTGGTGGAAGTACGCGATGATGTAGTCATTCTGGACGAATTCTTCCATCGATTTGATGATAAAACTGTAACATTGAAACCACACGGATAGAGTGCAAGATGAGCATTGGAATCACAGGGAGAGTTCCATCACAGATACGTCTTTAACGATTTTGGTGCCTAAGAAACTCACTAGAATTCCACCAAGATCCACCAAATATCTTATTAACTGTTCAATATTATCTTGATATCACTGAGGCTGCATTTGCACCAAACCTCTCAGCTCGAATCCACTATATCCACCCAACGTCTTCAACGGTCCGGCCGTCACGTTGGTGCACGTCCACACGCTAGCTACCGTTCTGATGTACTGCTGCTGCGCTGCTAACAGAATTTGTTTAACGACCTCCGACAGACACGAGATCGAAATCGTCCGTCATGAACGGATAATGAGTGGAAGAACTCTCGGCGGGAGAGAAGTGAAGCGCAAAGCGCACGGAATAAAAATAAGGAACAGCGCGCAAAGTCAAGTGCGCCGTGGGTGAGGGAGTCTTCTCTCAACGACGGGACGAGATTACCTCCCGGGAAGGGATGGATGGACACACACACACACACACATGTGTGTACAGATTTCGTTGCATCGAAAGCGAAAGGGTGTCTCGGTGAAAGAGCTCGCGCGAAGACGTCATAGCCGGCCTCCGTCCTAGTTGGCGCCTGTAGCTACTTCTTGCCTCTGCTCGGTCTGCCAATCTGGTGGCCGCAACGAAACTACTGTTCGGAAATGTGTGTTTCTTTTTCGGTTGCAACCGCAAATGTAAACAACACGGTAACACGGCTCACGGCACAGCCAGCGCCCAGCGACCCTCGGCAGGAAGCAATATGAGTAGCTCAACCGTGGTAAAGGGTACGCCTCGTGGAGGTCGTCGTTCAGCGTTAATGTTGCTAATTGATTGAGCCCTTTTCCACCGCTCGGGTTGGGGGGGGGGGGGCGGGGGGGATGGGTTTTCCTTCGTCACCTTTCTTCCTAAGTTCTAAGTTTGGCGTTGTCTCTATTACAACATCGCACAGCAGCAGTAGCAGCAGCGGCAGCATCGGCAATATAGGCCCCGAGGGATTTTATTTTTACATCCGAAACCGATCTCGTCGGATGCGATCGGTGTTTATCTTTCGGTGCCCGCTTTCCAGGATAGAGAGAGAGAGAGAGAGAAGCGGTTCCCTATCGGTTTAGGAGAAGTGACATTAAAAAAATGAGATTAAAACGGGTTTTCCCGAACGTGAATTTCGCACCCCTTTCCCGGAATGATCTGATGGGTGTAGACGGATACTCTTTCCGATCGGTGTTGGGGCGTGCGAGCAATAACTCTCCTTGTGTCGTTTTCTTTGAATTTCGAAAAAAGAAGCTAAAGTCGCTGCTGTTTTCCACGAGAAGCGTCGCGTTCGCAGAATTCGCACGAGACGTACCGACGGCCGGAAAACTGTTCTTGCGTACTAAGATGACCTATAGTGTTGTGCAGAGAAAATTTAGGTCAGGGTACGAGGGGAAAACAGGACAATTATTACCCGCTTTCTGGGGAATTCTGTTTAAGGGATTTTCTGAAGAAGTGTCATGAGGACACAAGGCTACCTAATAAAACTTCTTAACGATTACTGGGGCAAAATCTTCATCGCGACTTGTAAATACAAATATCACCGAACACATTTGGCCAGCATGTGTGTGCTGGCTGGCTGGATGTTCGTGAGAATTGGCGTCCTCCTTTGAAACATTAGCATCACACTAACAGCCGTCCGAGAAGCACATTCGACAGGAGAAAACCATTATCCGGCGTGTATTGGGGACTAGCGCGTTTCCCGGTTCGCCGTGTTGTTTTTTATAGTTATAACCGATGACACGCGCCGTGACACTCCCCATTACATCATCGTGAACCGCGAATGCAAAGTCACAGACCGCGGTCGTAGAGCGCCATATGATTCAAAACCGTGAAAGAGAGCTGATCGATATAAAAGCGCTCTACGCTGTCTCTGCTGTTTTGCGACCACCGGTTGCCGAGATTGAGTCACACGTCACAAGATAACATATATCCACTCAGCACGACGACTACTCACTCAATAAAAATATTCGAATTTAAATCTTTCCGTTCCGGTAACCGGCAGGCGTAGATCGCAATAATCGGCTGACCCTGCTTATCCGTGCCGATGAATTCGATGAATTTTCGCCGCTTGAAATCCTTCCGGATGGCGTTCTCGTCGTGCTGCGGGCAGGAGGGAAGATGACGGATGCGTATTTAGTACATGGGAAGCATTTTAAACTTGGCCAAAACTTACCCCAACCATCGTTAGCTGTTCCTCGTAGTTGTCCGCTTCGAGTGTGGTTTTGATGATTTCGTCCTCGGATGGGATTTCAAATTCGGCTGTAAAAGGTAGAACAGGAGTTGGAAGTTAGTACCGTCGTGCCGCTTCAACGCGAGGTGTTATGATGACACGACACTGCGGGCAGGTCGTCTGGCCCGGGTTGACATCATCATTACACGGACAAGTGTCGATTTTTATTTGTGCACCGTGCCCTCGTGTTCGCTTATCGATAACACAACATAGGAATGGGGACGCACAGATAACAACCACTGTGGTGATGGAGTAGAAGTAATTGGTTGAGTTTGAACTCGTAGAAAAAAAAGTTGCTATAAAATTTAATTTAATATAAAAGTCATAAAATTAAATTTCCCTTTTCTAATCTGATTACGAAAGGAAGACAAGCTGTTTTCTCCCAAATAAGAATCATTTGTCTAATTAAAATCATCGCAAAAACCAGCAGCGTTATTATCTCTTCTGTCCACAGCAAACGCTCCTGGCATCCACCGTATCTAATTCGCTATAATGGATTCGACTGTTAGTGTTAGTCTAGCGTTGTTTTGTGAGCATCAGCAAAAAGGGAAAAAAGGACACATAATGTGTCATTTGAACCGATGCCAACTGGTAAAATATTTAGGCATAAAATCGCAGACTCCCGGTGACCCACGACGAAGAGCAATTGGTCTGCACAAGTCATGACATCCTAGGCTCAAAAATCAACAGGTTAGCTGCGCTATAAAAACCTCTACGAAGGTATAATTTCTATTTTTTTATCGTCCCAACGAATCCCACCGCCGATCTAAATGACATTCCAGTCCGGTGTATAACCACCGACGCCATCAGGCTAACAACCGGGCATAGGGGAGGAGTGTCAGCAGTGCCAGCAACGCAACGTACCGGAATAGTTGATATCATCGAACACGGTGGTCGTTCCGGGTTCTGGCGATGGGTGGGACAGTTCGGTGTCATCAAACTCCAGGTTCGGTTCGTAGTCGTGCCAGTCGGACAGGCTCGGATGTGGGTCCTCGGTCGTATCGATCATGGGTGCATTCAGTGGGGCACCTGAAAGAGAGAAACAAAGGTAGCAACACTATCGTTAGTATAAGCGGTTTCAACTCACACTGGGTGGGTTCGTCGTGTCTATCCCTTATTGCATGACCACGATCCGATTGAAAAGCGTCCCACCAGTGAGTGAAGGTGTTAGAACGTCTTTCATCGTTGGTGGCTCCAGAGTGGGTGGGTGGGTGGGATTTTTATTTCCCTCCCAGCTCGCTCTATGTAAAGCTGGAGGTATTAAACACATCAAACGCAATGCTCCCACCCTACCTACCTTTCAAGATAGCAACAACTGGTAGATTTATATGTTTGTTATTTCCCCGCTTTATGGTCGCTCATTCGTGCCCTTTCCAGCGGCCATCGCCTGCGGCAGGACCATACACTGTCTAACTGCGCTTACGGTGAAAGGTAATAATCTACGGGGGTGCGTTAATAGTGCTGCACTCGGCTTGGAGTCTCTGCGCGTCAAGCCGAGTGGATTGATTTATGAAGCACCGACTTTCAAACTTTTCTTCGCGTGGAACGCACAGGCAACAAGGTTACGATTAACAGTTCGAAAAAAGAGAGGTTGAGGGAAATCCAATACTAAGAAAAGGTGGGTCTGGATCTGGATTGATTGACTATAGAGCAGTAGATGAGCCAACAAAATATGCGTTTCGTACCTGGAAAATGGTGCAAAAATTACCAGCATTTTCCCCGAAAAGCTTCCCACTAATGGAATAATAAGACTCATCGATGGTGAACTTTGCGCCAAACTGACTAGCAACTAATTGGATTTGTACGCTCCACACTGGGCTGTGTGGATATTCGTTTAGGATCAAATTTCAAACCGTCACCAACAAAAAACTGTATCCCCGAATCGAACCCCCCCCCCTTTTCCCCCCGAAATCAATAGTAAAGACTATTAATAGAAAGCTTTTAGCATCGATCACCCGCGACGCGTCCTCGCGCTCACTTCAAACAACTGAACTCAGCCCAGATCGCGATAAAACAATGTTTCGCCCAAGTTCTGCCACCCATCCAAATCGTCGCCCACACCATTGCTGCTACGAATGGCTTTCATGCTGAACATAATTAAGTTGCGATATAATTAACTCCGGCAGCAGCAGCAGCAGCAGCAGGCTAAAGTGTTTTCCAATCAAATGTGATAATCTGCCCCTTGGACACGCGATTGACCTACTTCCGTGGGTGTGCGATGCCGTGTAAGCGTCCTTGCAGTGTAAGACGGCCCACACAACAAGACGCTGAGGAGATGTCGTGCTGCTTCTGCCACCCACGGTGGATAGCGTGAAGCAACCGGCCAACGGAAGTAATGTCCGTTGTTATCGCTCCTCCATCCACCGTCAATACCGGATGTGTTCGGTTGGCTGAGAAACTCTATAAAGGATGTCCCTCTTCCGATAATATCATTAGCATCTTACGCAAAAGATCCTTACTGAAGGAAGCAAATTTCTTAATTAAAAACGTTCCGGATGAAGTACGGTTCCCATCTCCCCACCATCTCTCGCTGGTGCGGTGTTCTGTAGCTGTTGTTCCTGTAGCTGTCGATACTGCTACACCTCCCGGCTCCGTGGGCGTTAATAGAAACATCATGTAAAACACGATACACAGTGGACTGGCAAGGCCGTCGTGTGGCCGGCAGAGGGAAAGTGCATCGGTTACACAGCTTTTATGGTTCGGGTTTCCCCTTGTTCTCCTTCCCACCGTTCTCCACACGCCAGAGTGGAGATTACCCACGTATTATCGCGCCCAATCGCAAATTGTCCGTGGGTGCCCTCAGGGCGCTACACCATTAGCTGCCATTAGTTACATGCAGCTGGGCATGTTGCTTGCGCTTTTTTTTTGTTAAAGAAGCCTCTAGTCTGGGCCGGGCGTAGTGTTTGGGTTCCTTTCGTGTCCGTTGCATAATTGTTCGTTGCAACAGCTGTGGCAGGAAGGTGGGATATGCCGTACAGCCCACAGACAGACAGAGAGAGAGAGAGGCGTGTGGATTTGAATTCCGAATGAGTTTTGGATTTTATGTCTATCAATTATGAAATGATTTACTTTTCTGGTGTATTGGGCAAGCCTTTTTTCTTATTATTTTTATATCAGTTTCTGTTGCATGCTTTGTCAGCGATTTGAGCATTATAAAGACTCAAAACCAGAAATAAAAAGCAATTAAATTGCAACAAGAAAAGAGTCAAAAATAATATTTTAAACTTGTTCAGGTCTAGGTGGCTAAATTTTACAATTACTTTGTGTTTTCGCGGCAAAATGATAATTAAAAAGCGATTTTAAACTAAAACAACCTTCATCCTACAAACGCAAACAAAGCCCAATTACAATTACTTAACCCAGTGGCCACCGAAGACGCCAAAGCGCGTGACGCTCTTACAGCTGGGGCTCCCGCCAATTACAGCACAGTTGCTCTATATCGTCCGTGTATTGGGGCTGTGCTGTGGTCCATGTTCGCACTGGTGAAACAACGCGGAAATAACGCTGCACTCGCTCCGAAGTAACGTGCGAGGCCGGCAAAAATGCAACCGTGCCATTGCATCAAGAAAGCCTCGCTCTTGCTTCTTTGTTGCCACCTTCCTCGCCCGTTTAGAAACGCCCAACGATTTAAAAACCACCCCCAAACACACCTCGCTTTCTGCGTCATATAACCCCACGGTCTGTCTGCTTGCCTGATAATAATAAAAGAAGACGCCTCGATTGCTGAGCGCGATGACACTAAGGTGCGTGCGCGAATGTTGCTGTTCGTGCCCGGGTCGTGCATGCACTGTAATGTTTGTTATATGGTGGTTTATTGTGTCACACGTGGAAAACAAAGAAACAAACTGAAACACGCACGCAGAATGTTTGTCTTGAACGGGCCACACACACACACACACCCTCGAAGTTTTGTTGCATGTTGGTGTTATTCTAGCCGATGTGGCAAGCAAACAACAACCTGTTTGGGTTCCGCCGACACCCTCGACCACTCAGGACAAACACTTCCAAGAGCTGGAGTCAAGGAAGGGAAACAGATGTTTCGGGTGCGATTTGGGGACACAGATTTTGCCGTTCCGTTGCCTCCGCCAAGCGTAGAACTCGTGTGTGGTTAACCTTCGTGCGACAGGGCGACCAAAGACTGCTCGCTCGGTGCTAGGAGGCAATCTGTTGCTTGGTGGGAACGTTGGGCGAACTATACACAAAAACTGCAATCCTCACCCGTTCGCTTCGTCCCCGAGTGGTCGTCATGAGGGTCAGAAGTTAAATGCCAATGTCACGTCATTTTCACATCAACGAAGGGCAAAACTCGGCATCAATCACTTATCAAGTGTGCCTCCTGTGTGCGTTGCTTTTGGGGGAGGAAGCACTTGGGCGAACCTTGGCGTGACACTTCATCATCATCATCAGCATCGCTCAATAGCATTCATCGTCAAACATGGACGTCATCATATCTTGCGCGTCTATCACACTTGAACGCTGAAGAGAATCTTCGCCGGCCTCAACTATTTAACTGGCCCCTCCGTGAAGTTCCTGCTCAAGTACTTTCTCTCTTGACATTTCCGAACGTCCATTAGTGGGAGCAGCTATCGATGCTGATGATGGGCACAGTTATACTGGTCCTGGAGACTTTCTGGCCTTCTGGGCTTCCCAAGCACGGAGGTCTGCTTTTTCTCAAACACTTCATTCAAAATCGCCATGTGGCGTGAGAGCTTGCCGTTGGGTGCCAGTATTGACACATTTGGTAAAAACTGTTGCGTTACTCGCCCTCTCGTCGATATGAAAATGGAGCATTTGGAGAAGGTTTCAACATGTCAAAACAACCCGATACTTAAGCCTTAAGGCAATCGTAGCTGACGTGACTCCTGGAGTATATATATAACGCCAAGAAGAAGCTTGAAAGACTTCAAGAATTTCGATTTATACTGTCAATCCTAAATCATTCTTCTTCCAACTTCAATCAAACTCAAGCTGTCATGTTCCGAACATATTTCCAGGGTATCATAATATTTAGAACAAATATTGATCCACAAACTTTAAGCCCAAAAAATGAACGCTAATGGGTTAGCCTCCTCACTGAAGGCAGTGTTTCGAACTTCTTGCAACCCTTCGTAAACTCATCGCCACTCCCTAAAGAGGTCAGACAAATCCCAACTCAATACCGGTAATGGATGGACATTGATGCGTTAGGTCAGTTTAGGGTGGGAAGTACGCCCAGGGTTCATTCACTTCAAGCAGCTGCGTAGCGTAAGTAAAGTGATTAAATTATTTATTTATTTCTCCCAAACCTAATCACATGTCGCGTGTGTAGTGCAGCGAAACATTTGTCCTTCTTGTACGCAAAAATCCTCATTCACACCACCACGAGGACACACGAGAGCTTCCAGCGTTCCAAGCGAAGGTTGAGAGCGATTTTTTTACTCGAATAAAAGATTGCAAGGGCTAACTAACAAAATTGCACACCAGGGGACATACATTTTGAGTGATGTAAGTGGGAAAATAGAACATTTTTCAATTCAACCTCCGAAGGGATTAAAATAGGGGGAAAGGATCTCAGAAATGTACCTACAGTTGTGAAGGGGACAGGCTGCGAAACATACATTTGGTAATCGGTTTGACTCTCAAGGGTGTGATTCGAAGATCTGACAGAAGTTAAATCAATTTCCTAACGGCATTCAGATTCGTATCTTCAGTGTAATATAGTTTTCTTTGCCAGATTAAAGTACATTTAGTACAGTCTTATTTGAGCTACGGTTGAAGACCTACTTCTATGGCATCAAGAGCAAACCTGCGTCCGTATCATGTCCGTAATAAAGTGACTTTACAGACGTAATCAAGTTTACTTGCCGAATCAAACACTGAACCGAGTTTAATGAGGCTAATCATAATAATCTACTTGACAAGATAACCGCATCTCACGGAAGCGTCAGAAAACCCATTTTTCTCGCGGTTACCATTCGTCTCATACGAACAATACTCGTCCGTGATGACACATTTTTTTCCACCATTTTCCATTTTTCCACCCAGAATAAAGAAACCTTTCTTCGTTCGACCGTCCATCATCCGGTCCCGTCCGGAACTATCGTCCGGAATCCGTCCGACTTCAAACACCCGACGCTCGTCTTTGTGTTGCACACAAAAACGAAAGCAAATCGTCATGTAAGCATTCATTTCCGCCGCCGGCAACTTCCATGATTCAATGATGGGGCACATTTGCGGTTCCGCCTGCACTCATCTTCCTTTTCGTCTGTGACGCGATGTCCGGTTTCTACAGATTATGGCCGAGCTCGTAGATCTGGTGGACATCCCCATCGGTAATGATCGGTGTCCAGGTGATGGGAAAATTAAATTCAGATAATTGTGTTTGATCATCGAGGAACGCAGGAAGTGAAACGGGATGAGATCTACGAGCGAACCGTCTGGGAAGATGTATGATTTAAATTCCAATCATACAAGAAAAAATTGAGCAACATTTTTACCTCTTTTTGGGAGCATTATAAAGTCGCAGAATTTATTAGTTGCTTGGGTGAGTACCAGCAAAAAATTACTTCTTCAACAACCGTCAGTCTGTAATCCGTCATCTCATTCTTAAGGAACACATTGAAAATTTAAACACCTAGAAATAAGATCTCAAACTACCTTCGTACAAGCATAAATACCTACGAAAATCAACCAGCAGTAAAACAGCAAAGTGGATCTTATTTGTACCTATTCATCGTGCCTCCTTTTTTACTGCGCCAAAGACTTCCTTCTTAATGGCATAACTTGGTGTCTTAATGAAGCTGCTTAAAAGATTTCCAAAAAAACCCCGTTGCCTGTCGACGAATTGACACGTTCGCATCAAAACCCGGTAGCGTGCCCGGTGTCTCGAGCGGAATAATTCAACTTCACATGTGGTGCTGAACAACAATAAGCTGCTACATATTTATGACAGCGCGCAACTCTATGGAATGCTCGAAAATGAAGACTTTGACGGTATAAAAACTAAAGCCAGGAAAACGTGGAAAACATCAGCAGAAGCACACGCTAATAGTGCCATTAGGAAGAGCGTGTATGTTGGGATTTCATTGATTAAAAATAATTTCCACCCAAATAATCCAATTAAAATTGTCGCAAAACAAAGCAAAAACCAAACCCCCGTAAGTCCCATGCTCAAAACCAGATGTGCCCAAATCCAACCAAACCTTTCACCAGAGACCCTACATTTTATCGATCTCACTAACATTCTCCTCCTCTTTCCTCCGGGGTATATTTGTCGCCAGTACACATTAACGCATCGAGTTTACCGGCGGGCATGTATTTTCAACTTCAACTCCTGTTTTTTTCTTTACTTGTCAAACAACAAGTGCCTCAAAAGAAAAGCGAACGAATACTGGCTCCATCTATTAAACGGCCGAACTTTCCAGCTTACAGAGCAGCTTCAGTGGCATCGTAAGAAAGGCGGGAAGCGGCCAAGGTTAACCAAAAATTGTGAACGATTAACATATGACCTTCTGGTGTGGTGGATTACCGATGGCAGGTGAGAGGTGGGAATGGGGGAAAAAAAGAGAGGAAAGATATGCGTAACCTTGTACGTTTCACTTTTACTCATTGGCTTTTTTTGGGGTAGTTGTAATAATATTTCTCATTGAATGTTTAACAGAGTGATCGAAAGATGAACTTCGAAATAGAAGAATGAGCGGTTGATTATGATCGAGTATTAGCGCTATCCATCTCAGGAGTTGGTATAGCAAAATGCATTCATTCTTTGGTAACAGTAACGAAGGCATGAGTTCGAATCCCCAAACCAGAGGGTCGGTAGAGATCCGATGAAAAAGAGCGAAGAGAGAGAGAGCGATTTTGCCAAAAAATCCTCCCTTATATTGTAAGGCGATTATATTCTAAGTCTCTAATAGTTAAGATCTGAAGATCAGATCCTCCGGATCAATTTTGGTAGATGGATGATGATACTGACAGGCTTTTCTGTAAACATCTCAATCGTCTTTCTAATGACTAATTCACAACTCACTTACCAAGGGTGAAAAATTTGAATTTGTACGACCCGCTTCTCCCGACACACGTGGCTTAGTTCCATTCCAGAAACGAAGCGTCACGTAGCTGTGCGTAAGTGTGTCACACACATTGCCCCCGCGCTGCCGTTTCTCTCCCTCGTCGCTCTCGTTCCTTGCCCGAATCACATCATCCCAGTTAGTTCCCAACTGCGTGTTTTTTTCTGCCTGCGAATAAAATCTCCTGCCCGGTACAAGAGTAAGCAATTTGCACCGTGTTCCGGCTGGCTAGCTGATGGTGGACAGTACTCAGTTGCGGTACGGGTGTGTTTGATTGGCCGGTCGTTCGCATTTTATTTATGCGGCAAGACACATCGCAAAAAAGGGACATAGAGGGAAGCATCAAAACAAGACGAAACAACGGTTAATCGGCAGTCCCCGGTTTCCCGGAATTCGGTGCGAGACAGGAAATAACCGGTGTCGTTTTGATTCTCCTGTTTTCGCTCGCTTACCGGTTGTGAGTTCAAATTCCCCGGACGTTAGACAAAAACCGCGCCTCGGTGGAGTGCGAAAAAAGAATGCATTTTCTTCTGCTTTATACCGAAAGGAAGGAAATGCAGAAGGAAGCAGGTTTTCTTTTTTATTCAACTCTGTTTTTGTTTCGCTACCTAGGGTGCTCCTATCATAATTGCTTATCTGTCTGCGAAGATTTGAGCTGCCCCGTTTGTCTGCATCATCTACAAGGTGATCATCCATCATTCCATCACACACACACATACCGAGTGTGTAAACGATTCCTTGGCTGGTACCGTTCACACGCAAGCTTGCACGGCGTGATAAGAAAAACTCCCCGTGCAATTTTTATTCCGTAGGGTTTTCCAACAAGTTCCGGCACAACAACCTTAACCCTCGACACAATGGTTAGAGCGATGGTTTAACCTTCGACACGCCAGCAGGTTAAAACGGGTGGAAAATAGTTTCCCTGACATACATTTTATTTAATTTCATTTTTGTCCAAACATTTAAATGCACATTTTTAATCCCAAATGGAGCGGGATGGGAGGCGGTTCCCGTTCATTAATTCATTCCATTACTTCACACACACACACCCTTCACGCCCTTTATGGTGGTGGTGCCGGCAGCCCTTCATTGGTACGGTGAATAAATTTTACTAAATTAAATTAACTAACAGCACGAAAAATCGGCACAGGAAGTCAAACAGACTTCTTAATGCGATTGCGGGCAGAATAGACCGGGCCCCATCAAATTTAGACTTTATGACTAATGTACGAGTCTGACTCATGTTTGTCCCACGCGCGTGCCTGGTCGTAGGTGAGTGAGTAGAATTTTTTGTTGACCCCACAGATGACAAATGATTGTGACAATTCGAACGGGGAAGCGGTAAGAACTAACGTAAAGAAAATTTAACTTTTTCCCCCCCAATAAACTTTCCCTCATTAGGAAAATGATTTCCTATTTTTGCCATTCAAGTCATTCAATCGCAAACGAAAAAGAAGCTAATAATTAATGCTAGCAAAAACCCACACAAACGTGTCCGTACCGTAATAATCGCACTTGTTTTTCTGCCAGTGCTATAAGACTGCAAATGAATCAATAATAATTGAAAGAAAGCGGGAGCGAAAAAAAAAACGATCGAGCTAAAGCCAGCAAAATGGTCACGGGAACTTAATCTTTCATCGTGAACAAAACTCTCCAAATGCACCCGCGCGCTTTACTACACAATCTAGTTCTTTTTTTCTTTGTGTGTGTGTGTGTGCCGTTGTTCAGGTGCATCCCACCAGCGCACAATAAAGCACCGTCGTCGTCGTTTCAATTAAGGTTTGCTGCGAACTGCTACCTTATCTATTAGCGATTTCACCTTCGCCACCTGCGCCATGGCCCACTGGCAGACAGAGTGCAGAAAAAAGGGAACTCCAAATGCTTGGCAGGTCCAAACCGATCCAACGCGTACACCTCGCGAACTGCTCTAGTGGAACACGCTTTCTTCGCGCGTTTGAACCCTCGCCCGGGGGAAGGGAGTTTAACCGAGGGAAAAGTTTAAACCTGGGGATGATGGGGAGTTCGTTGGGGGCGGTCATAAAGTTATCTTGTGAGGGTAAGCGTAACGATCGGCCTCACCGGGTTGAGTAGGAGGCCTGCCCAAGCTGGGAAGTTCCTCGACGTACAGCCGTACAGCGGCGAACGATAGATCACGATACTGATCTGGAGCTGTGTGTGGCTAAATTCACGCAACCAAGGAAAAACGGCAATGTTGGGCGTGTGCGATGATTAAGAGGCTTCGTGGCCTGATGATCAACCATCAGGCTCTCCTTCTGGCAAATGGGTCATTTGCGAAGCGAAGGGGAGATTAAGGACGTGCGATCTATTTGCATACTGCCAGCGTGTTATTAGCCGATGAGTGTATCTCACTCATGTACTCAGTTCTTACAGCGAAACAGCACTAGACAACCGCTATAATTTTGGTGGTGGTTCGAGTACAGCTTTAAAACACAACACAAACATTCCGCAATGCGCCGCCGTCTGGCATGAATTATAAATGTTTGCAAGGAATTAGACTTTTTTCTAGCAGTGCAGTCGGGAAGGATTTGTCGGGAAGTTTGCCAAACGGAACAGCGGTACAATGCAACCGCAAAATATGTAGCTCGAACGTGTTTGTGGTTGGATACTAATTTGCTTCTGTAAGCTGGGAGAGATTAGTTCTTTCTTGCGTTCTTTAGGAATTCCTTCGCTAGTCATGAGGCATTTACGTCGCTTGTTTCAAATTATTGCTTAAGATTAAGTGTTGCTTTTTTTTGTTTTATTTTGACATAGTCATTGTGTATCGAATCCTCCATTATCTTTCCTTATATGGGAGCTTAAAATCCTTCAAAGTTTTTGTCCACTCTGAAATAATGTTTAAATTCTAGCCATATAAAATTATTTGTGTAAATCATGGTGTATACGAATTCAAATTGATTTTAGAGAGCCAAGACCTCTTGAGGTTGTTGAGGTTGAAGCCAAATGCGACGTAGAAGGTCTGGTCATGCAGCGGTCTTCTACTAAATATTTATCCTGAACCTTTCTGAGCCGAGATCATTTTTAAATCTCTTCATCTGTACATCACCTAAGTATCATTCTCAAGTCGTGACCAACCCACAAGAAACTTGCTGAATGATGAGATCATTGTAGAACTAATAGAAGTGCTTACTACAACCTTTGAATCGTTGGACTCATCGCCCGTTAGTTTAAGTTCGTTCTTCACAGACTCCTGATATCTACCCTTGGAGCAAGTATAATCGACGATGTATGCCTAAGAATCGTACACATTATCTTGCTAAAACTATCACGAAACTCCAAAGGTTTCATTTCTTAATTACTATTCAAGTAAAGTATAATAATTTTAAAGCGATTTATAAGCTCCAAAGTAGTCGCTCGAACCTGTCCAGCTGCATCCGATCATTTACGCGGCCAGAGAGCTGTTCAAACACAATTGACACTGACGATTAGCAAACGTGTCGCTCACCAACAAGTTGCCTGGGCGCATGACATGACCCAACCAGCTCACAGCACATATGATCATCAGCTTCGTCATCTGTGCCGCGTGTGATGCAGATTCTCGCGAGAAGCAACAACTCACCGTACAGGATACGTCATCAGCATCCGGGGCATGGGCCACGTCTCGTAGCGTTTGCTGAATCTTGTTTACATACGCCACCCCCCTCTGAAGCGTTTGCCAATCTATGTCCAACCGTGAATGTGAATGTGAATGTGAAAGGAACCATACGCGATCGCGATGTTGGGAGTGGAATTTTGTTTTCTTTCTTCCAAATCGCCTTCGCTCAACATATTCTAATGCAAATCTCCTCCGACCCTCCCGAGAGATCGATTCGTGATCGTGTCAATCCAGTTTGAAAGTGGAATTTTAACTCACCTGGCAGCTTGATCGGTAGTCCGCCAGCGTTGCCTTTTTGATCGACGACGACGGTGGTGTCCATCGTGGGGTGTTGGTGCCCTTTTCGGCGATCGGCTTATGATATTGCTGCGTTCTTCGCGCCACGGAACACGCGGGTTTTGCTGCCAGTTGATAAGAACGTGTCCTATCAATCACACACACACACAAGCACACAAGCACACTACACACAGACGGCCAATGAGGAACCTTTTCGACGGTGGAGCACCATGGATCATTCACTGATCGTGCTCAATTGTGGTGTAAGGGTAAAAAGGGAGACAAATGGTACACACATACAAAACAAAAGCACACACACACACACACAGGGAGCACTAACACCCTTTGCGTCAGACGTATTGCGCCGTACGCTGAAGACTTTTCCATTCAACAATGATCATTCATAGCGATAGCACTTCACATCCTTGTTGTGATTACTGGGCTGCAAACAAAGATCAACAAAGAAACAAATTAAACCAACTGGTAAATACACACACACAGGCACACAAACACACACGGAACCACACGTCCAATGCATTCTACACTCCACTTTTCCTTTCTTTCGAGCTCTTCTTTTTCACTCCTAGGAGGCAAATGCGCCTTTTTTGGTAAGCACCGTCTTAACAGCATCGACCACACAAAATTCGCGACCCGCGCGCCATGCACTTTTAACGCAAAAAAAACACACGTACAACGAACACGGAGGAGACACAAACACATGCGCCTGTTAGTACGCAGCAAGGTCGTCTGGTTCGGCGAAGAAGGCAATCGACTTGGAGATGTTGGTTGGATTAAAAGGTCGATTAATCGATGCTGGGGACGGCAAGATGATGAATCTGTTCTCCTTCGCGGTTGCACGGGCGTATCACACACACATACATACAAGATCCCTAAAAGTTATCCTAAAACCTATTGAAATTACATACAAAGCTAACTAATCTTGCTGGGCGGGTGGTTCAACTTTGCCACAGGATCAATGTCCTTTTACAGGCACGTTCCTTACGAGATACACTAAAATAAAGACAAAAAAGAAATCATCATTGCATGTGAAAGAGGAATCAGAATCAGAATCACCACACGAATGCCCTTTTCTATCTGCTAGACAATT
Source organism: Anopheles stephensi (assembly GCF_013141755.1). Taxonomy (NCBI): domain Eukaryota; kingdom Metazoa; phylum Arthropoda; class Insecta; order Diptera; family Culicidae; genus Anopheles; species Anopheles stephensi. The sequence continues at coordinate 4,031,538 of NC_050203.1, forward strand.
CCTTCCTATCTTTTCGAACGTTTCCGATTGTTTCCGACCGCGGTTGAGAAAACGCCCCACGCAAGTTCAGCAAGGGTAGAACGTTTTTCCTGGTATTCCCGGACCGTGTTTCGCCTTTCTTCGCTTCGGTAGAACCGACCCGCTTTCTTCCGATGGCGCGTTATCTTAATTGCGTGATAATCACATATTGTGCGTGCAGGGGTAACACGCATTTGTTTGCCCTTTTGCCACACACCTTTGCACTGTACTGTTGTACTGTTGTTGTGTCTGCCCGGATCCCGTTGAGGGCGCTCGGTTTCGCGAGCGATTGGTGTTAACAGCGGTCAAAAGCGGAGAGCACAGACAAGCTAGAACTCACGAAGCACACCCTATGCAGAACGCATCTCATAATAGGAGATGCAATCTTGTTATGCACTACATGCACTTACTGCGCTGAAACAGGCGGACAAGCGGGACATAAAGCGATTCACTTTTTGCCAGTCTCGTACTGTGTGTGAATCAACCAAACAAACCTTGGAACGCGACAAGCGAACTGGCCTTGCTGTGGCTGTAGAGCTGGTGAGTACAGTGGCAGATTGTCAAAAGAAAAAAGATCCGAAATTTGACAACCACTTGCATGAACGATTTCAGAAGATTTTATTCAAAGCAGCTTTTATTGATGTATTTTTGGATTTTGAAAAAAGGATGAAGATATTTTTGACGTAAAACATACTTGCAAAGTCCATTTAATTGCATATAAATGAGTTTACTATTGAAAACTACTGGATCCGTAGATGGCCGACAACTGTCATGTTTTAATTTAACATGGCATCCAAGCAAAATTTCGAACTAACCTGCTATTTAGATGTGTTCTAGATTTGATTTTTGTTATCTGAAAATAATAATGCATTTCGATTATTTTAAAATTTCATGTTGCGTTAAGTTGAAACAATATTTCATTGATATGTCTCGCAAGAGGCAATAACATTTGAAAACTGAACATAAAATATATATTTTTGCTTGGCTACGGATACGTCAACGTGATACTACCTCATCTATAGCTACCCTGGTCAGCTGTCAAACTCGCCCAGTCGAAAACATACCAAACAAGATGGCAATTTTCAGCTCCTTGGCTCGTTCCGGGCAATTTTCGGGCCGTTTGGGAGCCCTTTTGAACAATCCGGCGCTGCTGCAGGCAGGAAAACATGGTAAGCAAGCTCTTGTTACAGCAGTGATTGGTGGCAATGAAATTCTTGGTCGGTAAATCCCTCTAAAATATTGTTCCATCTGCCCCATCTGGTGTTATGCAACTTCAAAACAAATGATTGTGATTCCCGCACGTTTGTTGTAGCCCTCACCGGTACGCGCCAGATGTCCGGTGGCCATGGACCGAAGAACTTTACCATCACGCCATCCCGCTTCCAGTGGCACAAGTTCAAGGATCTGTTCCACTACTACGTTATGATCGGGCTGATCCCGGTCGGTGCGGTCGTGTTCTACGCGAACGTTTTCATTGGTCCAGCAACGCTCACGGAAACGCCGGCCGACTACACACCCAAGCACTGGGAGTACCATCGGCATCCGATTACGCGCTTTATCGCGCGGTACATTCTGCCCAACCCGCAGCAAGAGTACGAAAAGATGCTGCACCACATTTACGAAGAGAACGAAAAGGCACAGATCCGTGCGCTCGAGAAGGAAGTCCGTGCGAAGATGGCCGAGCGTAACGATTATCAGTCGTATTATTACCGCCCGGCTATCGGAAAGTATCATCGGGTGGCGAAGGAAGCTGCTGAAAAGCTGGAATCGCTGCGCGGTGATTAAGATGCGAGACGACCCCTAACGATGTAGAATATGTTGTCTAAATAGACGTAATGGTGCTGCAGCGAAGCGAATTATGGTGTACTTTTATTCCCGTTCAGTATAAGCTTACAAGAAATGAATTATGAACTAAGCTTTTGGTAGGTAATATGACGGAATGAAGCCGAAATCGAAGTTGTGCCAGGAAGGCGTTCTCCCCTAACCCCAGGCTTGGGTTTTGGCGTAGTGAAGAATCAGTTTGCCGTTGGTTCCGTAGCATTCGTACAAGTTTTTGATGATCTGATCCGGCGACGGTGCAAACGTTTGGTTGATGTAGAGAAACTGTGGAGAAGGAAGAACAATGGAATTGGACAGGTTTTTACCGAATCGGAGAATTCTTCCTACGTACCAATCGTTCCTCCGGATCCAACTTAAGATATTTGTGTATAAACTTAACAATCGCACTGATGGGCTTCTCCTGATCGACTGACCATTTCTTCTGCTTCAAAATTGGAGCACTACCGGTGGCATGAAGTACAATATCAACTGAAACGGAATAGAACGAAAGCTATCTTTAGTACACCCACTTGAAACTCAATCCGCGATATCGCTCCATACACACTTTTCTTTGCTTCCTGTTTTTCAACCTTCTGGTTCGCCAGGGAAAGGTTTTCCACGTTTGCTGCCAAATCCTTATCGTTACTGTTATCGATACCGGTCGCTTCCGATTCATCTGCCATTGTCGCTGGTAGTTTGTTCAGCCGGGAGTTGTTTCAGCAAAACGTTTTCAAGTTTGTGCAAAAATCACGAATGTCGGCCTTTGTTTACATTTACCTTTTGCAATGATCATGCGTCTGGCAACACTGGTCTGGGTAGTTTGACACTAATGACAGCGTGGAAGTCATAACAAAGGTGTAAATAACACACGTTGGTCGCGCACGTTGTTCGCTTCGCGTGTTGCGTTCGTTCCAAAGTTTTCAGCTAAAATGGGTGATAAAATTAAACTGTTTGATGAATCCGACCATGAATCGGAGCCGGATGACGGTGAATTCCGAACGAATACAAGCTACGCTAAGCATTACGATGAGTTTCGTAAGAAGGAGATACTCGGTCAGCGTAAGTGCTCGCGATGATTCTCTCCACGAACAGTATCACCAAATGTATCCCGGTTGTTGCTTTTGTTCTAGTGAAAAACTTAAAGGAAGAACTCGGTTCATCCGATTCCAGCGATGACGAAACGACCGACGACGAGATAGTTGATCCAGATTTCGATAAAGAGTTTTTTCGGACGCTTGCCTTTTTGAAGCGAAAGGATAAGGACAAGTACACCGAACAGCAGTCGTTCTTCGAAAATGTGAAGCCTATCGAGGAAGTGGCCCTAACCAAGCGGCACCACAAGGAGAAACCAATGACTCTGAAGGATTACGAACGGAAAGTGATGCTCGAAAGGGGTGGCGTGTTTGAGGATGACGATGAAGACAACCAGACAGGAGTACGGTCCGCTTCCCCAACGATGGTGGAGGAAGAGAAAAAGATTAAGGATGAAATTAAGCAAGCCCTAAGCAAAATAGGCGACGGGGAAAGTGATGAGGAGGAGGTGCTGCAAAGTAAGGGCGGTGGTTTGCTGCAACACCGTGTGAAAAGTGCCGCCGAAAGCGAAAAAGAGCAATCGGACTACATCCAATGGTTGGCGGACAAAAAGGCTAAAGAGCCACCGAGCGAAGAGGTGAAGGTGCTGGAGCCGCTAAAGCACTTTTGGAGCAATGAAAAACTCTCGAAAGAGGACGCCTTTCTCAAGGATTACATTCTCAACAAACGGTTCGTTCAGAGCAGTGGGGAGGTGCCGACTTACGACGAGATCGTGGCCACTTCGGAGGATGAGGAGGAGCTGGAAAAGCAGGAAGATTATGAGCGAAAGTATAATTTCCGCTTTGAAGAGCCCGATGCCGACTTTATCAAACAGTATCCTCGTACGGTGGAGGATTCCGTGCGCGTGGAGCGCAACAAGCGCAAGGAACAACGGCAATTGCTGAAGGAGCGAAAAGAGAAGCTCAAAGAACAGCAAAAGCGGGAGCTGGAGGAGCTGAAGGCGATAAAGTTGAGGGAGATTCGTGAGAAAATCGAACGTTTGAAGAAAATAGCGGCCACGGAAAATTTGGCCATGAACGAGGAAGATTTGGAGTCGGACTTTGATCCGGATGAGCACGATCGACGCATGAAGGCAATGTTTAACGATGAATACTACGGGGTAGACGAAGGAGATCAGAAGCCCGAATTTCCCGAACTGGATCAGGAGCTCGGTGTGGAAAATTACGACGTCGATCGTTTGGATGATGAAAATGTGGGAGACGACTATGGTCCGCATTGTGAGGATGACGATTTCGTAATGGATTGTGACTACGAAGAGAAAATGAACGCGGCCAAACAGGCGAAAGAAGCGCATCAGCAGGAACTGTTGGAAGCGACGGGAAAGGGCAAAAAAAAGGGCCGCCGTCAGTCAAAGTTCCGCGAGGTGCTTAAGGCCGAGAAACCGTTGTTCGACCCAGAAGATGAGAAGACGTACGGCGAGTACATCGACGAGTACTACAAGCTGGATTACGAGGACATGATCGGCGATATACCGTGCCGCTTTCGGTACGTCGAAACGGTACCGAACGATTTCGGTTTGTCCGTGGAGGAGATACTGGCGGCAAACACGCGCGATCTGAACAAGTGGGCAAGTGTGAAGAAAGCGGTCCAGCTGCGCCCTAAGCACGTGGAGCTGAACGAGATCGAAATGTACCGTCGCCGTGCTGCGAATGAGAAGATGAAGCGCAAACTCCTGCCTAGCCTGTATGCAGAGGACGAGGAAGAACAGTTGGATGCAGAAATACAGGAGAGCAAGAAAAAGGTTGAAGCTGTTGTGCCAAAGGTGGAGAAGAATGGGGTGGAGATAAAAATCAAACAGGAGAAGGACACAGATAGCGTGCCTGTGAAGAAGAAGAAAATTAAACAAGAAAAATTGTCCAACAGTGAGAACGACAAAAGAAGAAGCGCTAAAGTGGGATCAGTTCCTGCTGCTAAAGATGCAGAATTGAGCATTAAAACTGAAAGCAAGGAAGGAGAAAGTTCAGTTACCAAGAAAAAGAAGAAGAAAAAGAAACAGGGAACTGTGGAGGCACAACAAGCAAGCACTACTGCCAACTGGCAAGTAAGCGATATAAACACAAAATCCGAGAAACCAGTAGAAAAGTCCAACAACTTCACGAAAGCACAGCATAATCCCAAACATCAGCAGAAGAGAAAATGGGAAAGGACGGGAGATGAAACCAAAACGAACGGACACTGGAATGGTTCGAAGAAGCCACGGTTTGAGCATGGTGGCACTAATGGTAGTAGCAAATGGCGCGGGAATGACGGTGGTGGACGAAAGAAGGAGGAAAATGCTGCCGATCAGCGGTTGCGAGCGTTCGGTTTGAATCCCAACAAGTTCCGCAATAAGCAAACGTTCAATCGCAGCCATCCTCAGCAAAATGGGAAAAAAGTGAATACAATTACAAAGTTTGAGTAAAGTAAAGTTCCTTCGAGCAACGATTGTAATAAAACGAGCTGATTGTATACGCTGTAACTCAAAATATCGAACCATGTGTTTATCCTTTTGCAGTACAGGTCGTTTACATCCGCGGGTTGAGCAGTCTTCTGGTGTGTTGCTCTAGCAACCTTCCAAGAGCACGCCGTCTCAATCGCTCAACCAGCAGCTGTAACCGCTTGCTACGTCAGATATTCGTACGATTTTGCTAGCTATTTACAACGTGTGTACGAAGTGCAATTGGTGGTGAAAATCGTGCTAAATCCGATCGTTTTTGCTCAACGTAGTGTATATTTTGGTTATTTACAATGGAAACAATTGTGAAACGTTGCATACTTGGAGGTTTCGAACAGAGTTGCTGATTATTTGAACTACTCTTTCTCAAGGTAAGTGAGAAATTGGCTGTTTGCGGGAGGAAAAGCTTCGGGCGATTTAGGGAAAAAGAGGAAAACCTTGCTAATTGTGAAAGACTTTAGTTGTTTTGTGCCTAACAGGCATACGAGTTATGTTGCGTCGTTATGTGCAGAGCATTACACGCACTCATCACTTCTTTTACGATAGTTCCTCAAGCACAGCTAGTTCTCTAGGCCTTTGTTCTGAGAATTGACTGATATGGTTATGTGATCGTCCTACAAGATAACATAGAAATAAGAGAATGCAGTTCTCTCACCCTTTCCACCCACCCACGGGCAGGGGAGTAGAGGGCAACCACAATAACGAGTGGGTTGATGTTGTCATCAACATCGCTCTCTGTGTTGGTCATTGCAATTTTGTTACAAAAGTCTAGAATAAATCGTCGCATATCTTAGCCAATTGCTGCTGCACGTAGCTTCACTGGTGGAAAATGGATGATCGAAGCGTCTGCTACTTCCTGGAATTAAGCATGAGCAACCAACACAGCACACATGACCACACACGATCTGTTTTCGCATACCAGCTCGCGTCTTGTGTGTGTGTGCGCGCTTGTGTGAGTGGCAGATTTTATTTGTGCGCTGATGACGTATCGTTTAAGGTCGTTTGAACTTAGCCAGCCAAACCGGTTCTGCTACGAGCCGTTGTAAAAATGTGTGTAACGTAGTAAAACCGCCAGGATGGCGTACTAATTGCAATTTTTTTTTTATTACCATGGAGAATATACTATTCAATCGGCACATCTGGGGAAAGGCATTAACGTAAACGATTTTACCGTAATCACTTATGTTCCGATATTAAGTTGTACCAATCCTAATCGTGTAAGGAAAGGTTTATGCCATGGTCGGGAGCGTCACTGTTTACTACTACCAGGGAAAGTTCGATTTCTACCGTTTTGTGTGAACTTTCTCTTCTCTACCTTAATACGAATGAAAGGAACAAACAGTGAACTGCAGATTACTATGGTTTACAATCGCAATCCTTAGTTAAGTTTCAGCTCCCTTTGAAAAAGTTGTTAATTATTTAGCAAATTTTAGGTAACATCACCATCGGGGGAATTCATTCCATCAACGTGTCAAACATCGGATCCATGGAAACAGAAGGTTGAAAAACGATCGGAGTAGTCTATACGGCGGCCGGTAGGTTTTGTCTGGCAACCTACGCGCGCGCACAGCGGTTCGTCTGTCGCCCATGACAACATTTCGCGGCTCACTTCAATGTTAATTTGCTGCTGCCCGCAATAGCCAACTTGTTCGCCTCCTTTTGGCGTACAACCCTTGAGTCATACTCGCGACTCAAGCTCGCGATACCACTACCCGGATTGTGTGGCGATTGTAATGGCGAAAAAGGTTGCACCCCGTAGGCGCGCTCGCGCACACACTGCCAAAGTACACGAGGCGAAAGGAGTTATACACAGTCGACCGAAGATGGCTTATGCTTTTGCAACGGGAGATGGATCACGGCGTTGTTTGGTTTTTCTTTATACCCCCGCTCGATCGTACAGTCTCCCGCTGCCGGTTTCCATTCGGAGCCCTTAAAAGCGAAAAAGGGCGAAATGCGCGAAGCCCACCAAATGCAACCGTGGGCTGTGTGAAAAGAGGGCAAACACATTGACCGAAAAGAATCGTCATACCGAACGGGGAGCAAGTCCGGGGACCAGACAGAGGGTGCTTTTGCAAACGAGACGGGTTCGAACGTTCTCACGGTCTCGATTTCGTGCACCGTGTTGGTTCCTCTGCTATGCACAGCCCAGCATCCATCTCATGCTGCTCGTGTTGTTGCTGCCGGGACGGCCAAAACGTAAGCCGGAGAGTAGCATAAGCAACATAAGCGCACCGCTCTCCATTTTGCTCCAGATCCTCCTGGGTTCCAAGCTCGCGACGGCTCCGATCCTTCACTTCGTTAATGTCGGCGGGAGGGTTTTTATTTCGCGGCTTCTTGTATGTAGCTGCTGCTGCTTTTTTGGCTTCTTTCATTTGCTCTCCGGTGGAATTTCTGGCGTACAGCGAGCCTTGTGTGGTGCGGTGCACCACGATCGTTCTCCTTCCTGGTGGTGGTGGGGCTCGCCCAACCACGAGCTAACTGATTGCATAAAAGGTCAGATGTGGTCTGCAGTAAAGAGAAAGCAATGCAATATATTCTTCACAGTTTATTATTCATTCAAGTTATTAAACTCGAAGCCGTTGGATCAATTGTTGGTAAAAACAGTCTAATGAGAACGTTTACTGTTAGATCTTTCAGCTGTTTTGATACGAAACAGTGCAATCCGGTCGTATAATTGGTGATTATTGTTTATCCATCCCCGAACCAACCGCAATCGGCGTACCAATTCATCGCACAAGATGGTGAGGATCATGTTTTTCCTGGCCGAAAGCTGCTATCTGCTGCAGTGTGTGGTCCTGCACGAAACGGGCGCATCGTTTCTACTTGCCGACTGTTATTATTTCTCCGACTGAAATTGGCTTTTCTTGCCTTTCCCGCAAGCACCGCAGCAGGATCCTCGTTTGGCGTTCGATTACCATTTTCTGGTGGTCCCAGCATCATCATCTGCCGTACCTTTTGCTGCGCTGTCACGTCGGCGGTGTATGCCCGCGGAGGAGGGCTACAAAACATCCGTTGGTCGTATCTCCCTCGGGGTTCGACGGAGTCTTGTAACCCTTTTCAAAATGTGGAGCTCTACCGACAGGCGCGACAGCAGGCAAGCAACCGGAGCAGCAATAATCGAAGGCTCCTCTGGCCTCTCTCTCTTACACGCTCTTAGGGGCAGGCTTTGTTCGCGCCAGGCTTAAGGAGACAGATGACTCGGAAAGGGATTGCCCTAACGATGCGAACCGTGCTTTGTGCAATGATTCCTTGTGGGTGTGGGTTATAGGCGCGCATACACGAACCATTTCGCCCACCAGCGTCTGGGAAGAATTGGTGGCATCGATTTTACTATCTTGGTGAGCTATCTTCGCACGCTCCGGTACTGTGGTACTGTGTTATTTACGCTCCTAGGGAATTCCCAATTAGTTGCATTGATTTTTTTATCAATGTAACCGTCAACAAGTTCTGAATCATTGCAATTCTCTACGATTCATGGGAACAATGCAATAAACAGATATTTTTTTAAACTTAATTCTACTTTTTCACACAATTTAGTTGACGATGCTGATCAAATAGCTGAAGATCACCCATTTTCCACATCCTTATTCAGCCTTCGCTCGCCAGATGGCCCTGTGATACATTCCCCTTGTTTATTCCTTGTTTGTTTCTTTTAATGATATGTTTTCCTATAAATGTAACAAACACTTTGATTTCGTTACATTCGCATTTCAACGAGCTATACCTGTGCATCATCTTCTTAATTAGTTACATTCTGTGTGTTAAGTGCTTTTTAGCTTTTTAGCGATACTTCTCACACGGAATGCACGCTCCGGACAGTAATTGCGGTGCTATTCGCAAACGGTGTGCAACAAGAGGAAGGTAATGCGGCGCCGGGGGGCCAGGCCAGGTCATCTGGGTGCTGTTCGTGTTCTCGCTGATCAACAGTTCCCTCTGCGTGTATGAACGAACGAGTCTGCCATTATGGCCACTAAGCCAAAGGGTGCGGGTGAACGCGAGACAAGGCGAGATCCGCACGCAACAGCGCGTTTCATTGATTCTCGCGGTGTTCGTGTCGTGCTGTGTGAATGGAGAAGAGCGCAGCATTTGGTGTTGCTGGTAGTAGTAGTGATGGTTGTGTGTTGTGTGTGGCACACACCAGTCCCCTCACAAACATTGTGTTTTTTCGGGAATGGCCCGTACAATACAGCACACACATCGCTGCACCCAATCGTGACAACGCGTGGCGCATTCCATTGGCCGTTTTTTCTCCTTCTCTTTTAATTTTCCTCACCCTTAGAACCGTCTGTCCCTGCTGTTTGGAAAAAGCCCCCACCTCATCTCCCGCCACCTCTGTGATGTTGTGGCGGTTCGTTCGAACAACAGTCCGCAGGAATGTGATAATTGCGCCAGGCAATCAAAATATGACGTGATGATGGTTCTGTTTGCTGGTGTGGTAGTATTTGTACGCACCGCGCTGTGTTTACCAACAGAACAAAACGGTGCTGGAATGATGGTTTAATGATTGAGGTCGTGTAAAAATGCTCCACAATCAATGGCGTTGTTTTGTTCGCGAGCTAATACGAAGCACACGCACTTGAGGCCGCAGTCGTGTGTGTTTTTGGGCTGACTTGGAATATGTTGATTTGCTCCGAATTGCATAAATGCAGGCGCCTTCGCGAATGTGAGCAAAACGGTCGGGTTTCGGAGCTCGCTTTGCTTCTCACATTGTACCACTTTGTGTGTTTACTACAACAAAAAAGCGCCACAACGTACGAACCAAAACGCACGTAAAGAACTGCGCCATCAGTCTCTGTATGGCGCGTAAATACATCATCACGTTTCTCAAACCAAAGGAGGCGGTGGGTGATCTCATCGGGCGGGTTTTCGCCCGTCAACAATTTCATTTTGCCCGTGTTGCTGTTTGAGGTGATGATCATTGGCGCTTTTGTGCCCGCTTTTGCTCTTCCCTCCGATCCAAAGGGATTCACACACAGAGAATGGATGGACTGGTGGGCCAAAAAGTGGCTCATCTTTTTTGTTCCCAACCCGTTCGATGGAAATGTTTTTCCTTTCTCCCGTCACACAAATGCCGATCGTATTTTGATCGTTAATATTTATTTATGCATGCAATTGTACTGGATTGCAATTTATCAATTGATTTCATCGCTTTCCGCTTTCGTACACTCAGACCAACGATGGCAGAGAGCTCCGTCTCTTAAACACTTGAAAAAAAAGCAAAAACTTAGCAAAACATTCCATTTCTTGGAACAACCCGTTGATCGGGAAGATCGAGGACGGGGGTGAAAATGTGACCTAACTGGAAATCTTGGCCCTGTACACTTCCGCCAAGTGCATGTGCACCGAGCACCACGGTCTCATTCGCTCGGCGTACGAATTGCGATCGCGCGAACTTCGCGCGGCTTTCCCGTTCATCGTATTGGAATAATGGATAAAAAATGAAAAAGTGGTCAACTGAGAAGGAAGTGAATGCGCGCACCGAGGCATTGAATTGCAAAAGGGAAAGAAAAAGGCAAAACACAAATCGAACTGCATTAAATGTCACCTGCATCGAACCGGGTTTCGTTGCGTCCATCGGCAGTGGAAGACGGTTTTAATGTCGGTAAGCTGCTGCCGATGCCCGAATAATCCGTTAGGAAACTTGAATTTCATGTTCGAAAAGCTTTATAGAGCAATAATTTTGCATATTTTTGCATACGTGTCTGGTGGAGTCGGTTATTGACAGACACGAATAGTCTTATAGCTATTTGAGAATTTGAGCCATAAAACGGAGGCAAAGCTTCTTAGCCGTTTAATGGAGCTATTAAATTGCGAACCAGTTAAAATTGCCAGTATAAAAACTAGTATAAATTAATGGCGAACCAGTTCAAGTTTATTTTAATATCCTAAAAGACATAAAAACAGAGCCTTGGAATGTTCGTTCCAGGAAACATTAAATGTATTCTTATCACAGAATGTCTTTTTAATCCTTCCTGAACGTATTCCGCCATAAAAATAATCTCTTCCCCAAGTTGTTCAATTTATTTCGATTCCTTTCCCAAGCAGAACAAGAATGCCTCAGCTGATAAACGTCGACAGGGGAGAATTATCCGGTTAATTACGCCACACTCTTCGATCGAGCTTATTTTACGATCGATCGATGATCTTTCCTCCAGCGGATGCTGTTAGTCAGACGGATAAAGTTGGTGAAGAATTTGTCGGTTTCGGGTGGCCACCGTACGGGTTTTCGAATTCTCAGAACGCTGACCATTTATCGATTACTGCGCCGGAAAACTTCGAAGGGAAAACGAAGCGAAAAAATACTGCAGCAGCACCCTTTAGAAGGAAGAAAAGCGGTACCGCTTCGAAGGGCACAGACATAAACGTGAAAGACGATTCGATTTATCGCAACAACGCTATAGAAATGCTGCTCCTCACGATCGAGATCCGATGATCCATTACCGATCTCAGCACGCCCTTTTCTTAGAGGTGTTTTCTCTTCCAACAAGAACTGCCGAGGCGAACCCTTGCGGGGCTGAACCAAGCTGGAAAGGGATGACGGGGTGGGTGCCTTAATCGCCATCGGTTAAGGTTCAAGTTTTTACGATCGTTTTCGATTCAATACTGCTGATCTTTGTTGATCGATATTTTGACCGGGGTCTATGTTGTCTTTCTTTCCCTTTTTTTTTACTGACCTGGAGTGGTGTTTTTGGTGCGATGAAGATGGTGGCTTACTCTCTTCATTGCCCTTCTCCCGAAGGTGGTGTGGCGGCCGGTTGGCGTTTGATGTGCGCCTCTATCGCGCGCCAGGAGATGAAGATTAATGTCCTTCAATCGATGTTCGATTGTGGAAAGAACCGGGGATTCATTCGTTTCTTTAGTTGCTGATGAAGATTCTCAGTATCTTCCAATGTTAGTACTAAAATTAGTGATGAGAAGACATGTACTGATTTAAAAGCATTGCTCTGTGTCACATTGAAGATGTTCCTAATTTGTTAGTAAAATACGAGTCTCCTGTGTTGTTGTCCGGAATAACATCACGCATAGAAGTTTGGGAGTCCTCACAGTCCTCGGTAAAGGAATTTCCCTCTACCTCTACAGCTGGAGCTTGTTCGTAACCGCAAACCGAAGTCAGAATATGCTGAGGCACGTTTCTCTTATTTCCCCGCTTGTTGACGCACAAACTACTGAACCTCGGGAAGAAGGCGCACCGGTTTCGGGAACTCCCAGAAGCAGCAGAACCTTCGACCGGTCATGCTCGACGCTTCTGGCCGGGCGAAAGCACACGGGAAAGGTAACTGGTTTTTTGGAATGCACTGTGTAAACCCAAGCCCGCCCGCTTGCTGCGCCATCGCCGATCACCGTCTCGCCACCGTGCTTCACCTGAGAAATGCTGGGCATATTTACAGTCTTGTTGTGCGGCGGCTGGATGTGTTGATTCGGTGGGAAAAAACGCATCCACCAGGAGCATACGGCTCCGTCCACCGTCATCCAGCAAGATGCAAGGGCAGTTTGAAGGGAGAGCGAGCTGGTTCCTCGGACGAAGCAACAGATCAAGAAAGCAGATGAGAAAGACGAGAACGTGTGTGCCAGCATCATCAGCGTGAAGTTGTGCGTTGTGTGTACCTGCCGCGATGTTTGATCCTCGTTTACTACTTCTCTCGCCGTACGCATTCTCGTTAGCGATCGTCGAAGAAAACGAGCGAAGACACAGACACAAAAACACACAATTGCAGAGAAGGACCAAGGCAAAAGGGAACCGGTGCGAACATAGGCCGCACAACAGCATCCCATTGCTGCGAACCTCGGGTATGGTTTTTTTTTTAAGAGATCCCTGTTAAGGACACGGCGGAGACACCAAGCAATCACACCCGACGGGGCGAATGGATGGCGGTGGTGGTGATGGCGTATCGGGCCAGACAGGAAGACGAAGGCGCAAAAGGACTCGACGAGAACGTACGAGTGAAGCAGCGACCGGGGCACACATGACGGTGATAAAGTGGCCTCTCCAAAGCGGATGCCGCTGCCGCCACCGCGGCCAAAGCTAAATCCGTCCTTCCTGGAATTCTGTCTGGCGTTCTGGGTGGATTGTGGCCTGCCTGCTTTTCGTTCCTTGCTCGGTTGCGAACGCATCGTATCAAGACGTTGGAATATTTTAAGATATTTTGTTTACTCTTTTCCGGCTCCATTTTGAAGCTGGCTTTTTCCCTCCTCGATCGCATTCCCTCGTTCGATTCGGAGCGTTCACAGCTCTTGTTGGACTTTACCCGCGAGTCGCTCTCAGGCATGCTCGCACAGAAAGCTCAGCGAAGATGATGTGCCTGCTAATGGTCACGTATTCCGCCAGAGGTGGCATAACTTGGAGCTGAGCATGGCAGACACGTGATAGAAATGGAGCTGTAATCGAATGGTAACAGACCACACCTCATAGGAAGGTTTGTTCGATGATCGTGGCGTGTGATTCCACGATAACTAAGCAATTATTTTCTATCAGTCAATTTGATTGCAGAAAGAATCACGCGCTAATGAGTGAACAATATAGACAGTCGTGATAGCAGTTCTTTCACAACTCCATGTAACTTTATCATGATGTCCAACTTTTGCGACTTGAAAAGAATGTAAAACGAGTCTACAATCTTATCAAGCTCCAAAACGCACGACATAGGAACATTGTAAAGAGTGCCAAGAGATATATTTTACAAGGTTGTTTGTCAATTGCACCTTAACGTATTAAATGGTATGCTATATAAGACTTTTTCTTCATACAGCGTTCAATTCTTCGATTGGTTGCAACTCATCCTACGTACGACTTCTTTATGACATCTGAAATAGCCTGCAGACAAATCGAGAAATGAGCGAAGATGTGGCCACCAAATGACTTCGATTCCTTCAGTTCACCGGTGACTATAAAAAGCCCACCCACAACCACAGCACTCACCATAAACGAATACCGAGCCACACATAACGCCTACACGGGGGAAGAAAGCAAAGCCTACGGACGGCGGCCGGCGGACTCGTTCATCAAATCTTCGGACGGTTTATGGGGATGCATAAAAATTTATGATTAGCTCCTCTCCGAAGCACGGCCAATAAGAAAAGTGCCGTGCGTGTGTATGTGTGTGTGCGGTTAGGGTAGAGAGGGCTCTTGAGTGGCTTCGAGAGGGTGGAATGGTGGCTTTGCTGATGTAGCGCCCCGGTCGGGGGCTTAACTTTGAGCGACATCTTTGACCACGAAGATCGATAAGAAAAACGTGAGAGAGGAGCCGTAGGCATGTTTCTGGGTGCTGTTGTTGGTACGATTTGTTTCCCTTTTTATCTTCGAAAAGGAACGTGAAGGTAAATAATCTGCTGCCTACGATCGCGATTGCATTCTGCCCGATTTTGTGCTGCATCTTGTTCAAGATATCGCCCATCCGTTTGGCACCTTTCTCACTCGATATCGTGCCGTGACCTTCCAATCTTTCAGGCTGCTGGATTTCGTTATGCACACGCCCCGGTGTAGTGCTTGGTATGTGCGGGAATTTCCCTGCCAAGGCGCCGCTTTTTTACTGCTGTCGCCTTACCAACTCCTCCCTACCGTCTCGCTATCCTCGCGTGGTCGTCCACCGGTGGGTTTATTTTACGGCTCTTGTGGAAGATTTTATGATTGCCTTTTCCCTTTCTGGACGTTACACAATTTGACGAGCGAAGGCGATAGAGGGAAGAACAAGTAGAAGGAAAAAGGGACGGTGAAGAATGCATTTTACGTTTCTACCAGCGTTTAATATTTCTCATGCCTTGAAAAGTCATGGGAAAAGGGTGGGTATATGAGCGCGAGCGTGTGAAGTGTGAAATTTAGACATTATCGATCGGTTTTCCGCTTCTCATCATCGCCCGTACGCGCGACGCCTCCGAAGGAACTCGGATTTCGGTGATGACGTTGGCGAGGCGAAGGCGAAGAATGATGTTAAACGAACCATTAAGGATCGATTGGAGATGATAGAATATGGGGAGAGAGTTTGCTGAAGGAATATGATATTAGACCATGCACCATTTGACGAGAACTTTCTGCAATAAATCGTAGATTTGTCTTCAACTTTTTTTTGTGGAAACTCTTCAAATGGCTTTTTATTCTTTATTGCATTATAAAAAGAAAAGTCATTTGAATAATTTGCTTTATTGAAAACAATAATTCTTGCAATCCTTGAAGAACTATTATACCCAACAATTGATCTTATTTCGTGGAAAGTTTCTTCGAGGACGGCAATAAAAACAAATCTCCCAAGAATGGTTGGCGGTACCGTTAGCAGCAGAGGCAAAGAAAAACTCTGAAGTTTGTTGCATTATCCGGTTATTCGCTACCCATTCGCATCCTGTTGTACGTGTCGTCCTTCTGGGAAGGATCCTACGGTGCAGGGAGTTCTTATAGATTCCATGTTTTCCGTTCGTTTTCTGTCGAAACTAGAAGTTCTAAATTTCATAAGAAAATTTTAATTTTCCTATTGAAAACAGAAACTTTCAAGGGTTACATAATGTGTAGATCGCATGGAGTTTCAATTGAATTTTACCGCTCACAAGACGACCCAAAAGTTCCAATACACAACCAACTTGGTACTTGGTCTTGGTGAACTACAAGACGGTTGCCGAAGTGCATGCCGAAAACACTTCCAAACAAATTATGAGTCTCATAGGCACTCACACACACACATGATTTGAGCGGCGGTGAGAGGGGATATGCAAAGGAGGCGGGAGACAAGGTTTAATTTATGAATGGTCTCTGGTGCGTTTCCGGTGCTGACAAGTGCAGGGCGCATAGTAGAGGCCTGTTTTCGTTATTCCAGAGATCGAGCGTAAATAGTCCGCGGCGGCAAAGATCTTCATATACTGATCACAATTTGAAGCATAAATACCGTACCATACAGCCCAAGTGGTTGAGATATGGATATCCCAAAACACTTCGTGCTGTTGCTTCCCTGGGTTCGGTGCGTCGATTTTCGCCGGGGTTTTTTGTTATTGCTCCGGTTCATTCATCGATCGGCTTTAAGTGGAGGTCCCCAACGACGACGATGGTGACGATTCTCACGATAGTCATTTTCCTGCTGATCGAAACCATATGGCTGTTTGGTAGTCCTCTGTTGCCCCGGGAAAATTGGCTTTTTCACGCAGCAGCATTCCCACGCCGAGACTTCAAGTGGATATCCTTTCTGTCGTCCTCCTTTTTTTCGGGTTGCGGGAACGTGGTTGGGAAAATGTGAAACCCATGTTTTAATTTCATTCATAGTTCTCGGTACCGGTTAGAAGGAGGAGGAGGATACCCAAAACACACAACGGCATTGTTTTTCATTCATGATCCGCACGCATGTTTGGGTTTTCTATGGTTTTGTGTTTGTTGGAAACCTTATCTGGCTTCCAATAAATTTAGCTTAAACCGTTTTGCCTTCGATTTAAGTTCCAAGTGCATGGCGGTATGGCGGTGTGGATGTCTTCTGGGAGTTGGAATGCACCGAGAAATCCGAGGATACTTCTCCTGTTGATCCGAGACATTTGTTTATTTATGAATTGATAATTTACGCATTAAAATCCATTTGGAAGGAGTTGCCGGGTCGAACGAGTCCAATGGAGGGGGAAAGGATATAAATAGTGCTGCTTGTTTGCTTGCTGCTGGTGTGTGATTCATTCATAAAAAGTAAAGCGAGCGCGCCTTCGAATGCATTTTTTTTTCTGGGGATAAATAGACGGTTTCTAGTTCTCTCGGCGGTACCCAAATTTCGTTCTGCTGATGAATGAAGTTTGTTTGGAATATGGAATTTCCTTTGATTCTTTGATTCTTTTTTTTTCTCATCATAAGCGTCAACCACATCATCAGAAGGTTCAACAGGGTGGGAATGCTTTGTTTATTATTATGGTGCCATCCAGCGGATGCAACCAGAAACCCTAAATGCTTACAAAACTTCAGGGGGACTCCATGCATTTTTATTTTCACGATCGCGACATTCAACCATCATCCCTACCGAGAGATCGACGGCGAGACTCCAGTAGAGGAGATGATTGACAAAAATTTTCCCATCGATCGCACATATATCGAGCCTCGCATGGCGTCTCGGTGGGAAGAGATGCGCAAGGATGTAATCTGAGCCGTACGCTTGAAAACATCATAAACCACCAACGGCGACGCCAGGGCGAGGGCTTGCTATCGCATGTGTGGCCTAAAAAGGGGATATCTCTTTGCCAGGACAAGACAACAAAAAGCCTACCAATGAACCGGAAAATACCGAATAATTGGGTACGATCGGTCGCAAAGACAAATGATAATGATGATGTGCAATGGAAATCGTGCAAATGCGAATGTGTGCTACCTCATGCCGGAAGTCTGCCAACTGTGCGTCAACACAAACAGTGAATCGTCGCAAGAAGCGAGAGGGTCATAGGAATTACACAAAACCGTTCCCCGAATTTATAAAAGCATGACAAAGAAAGGTGATTGCTTACTTCCGGTGACGAATCTCGACGGTCTTCCATGCTCGACATAAATCATACCGGAAGTGGTTGTTGTTGGTCGGATAGGAACAACATTGCGGCATGCGGGGGATTGTTTTCCTCTTTCCATTTTTGCCGAATTCTAGCGATTACGGATACGAAATTGAGCGAGTAAAAACAACTTTTTTATCTGGAACAAACACAATTTTGATTAGCTGGGTAGGAATGGATGGCTCAGAGTCGGTGGAGGAGGCCTTTATCACGCTTTTATGATTGATGTTTACAGGTTTGCACCTAACCGGACTTGTTTACTGGTTTTTTTGTGAAAACAAATATTTTGCGCTGTGGAAATTTGTTTGTTGCGCACCGGAAAAATGGCGATCTTTTCATGAATTGCCAGGGTAGTTTGCTTTCCCATCAATGAGTTTCCCATACTTTCTTTCCCACCGGTTTGGCCACACAATGGACTTGCTTTTCTCTAGGGAATGTCGAATTGCACGGTAGAACAAAACACTAAAGTAGAGTAAAGCAAGCGCAAAGAATGAGGAAAATACGTGGAAAGCGGATATAGTATTTAAGCGACTTAATCGCGATCGCACGAATGGTTTTGTTGTTGTTGTAAAGGTGCAACCAGAGAGAGAGAGAGAGAGATAGATGGCCAGCTCAATTCGTTGCGGGTTCTTAACGAAACGCAACTTACCCTTGGGAAAAGCAGGATGGGAAGTAGTGTGGTTTTGCAAACCGGTGGTCGCTGGCGAGGGTTTCTCTTGGGAAAAAGCCAGAAAAGCCCTACGGTCGACGTGCGCCTGTGGCAATAATTTGGTCGTAAAAGGGGACTTTCACAGAACAGAGCAGGAAGAAGAAAAAAAAAGTCATGTGAAAATGGACTGCAGTTTTACGAAGACCAAAAACCGGGGTGAAAGAGAAAGAAAGAGAGCGAAACACCATTAAACGGGATCATATAAAATGCGTAAGCGCGAGATCGCGAAAGAAAAAAGCAAAACAACATGAAGGAGAGCAATAAAGAACGAGAAACATCATAAAACGACGGAATCATATTGAAAGAGGAAAATGAAAGACAAAAAAAGTGCAAGCAGAGCTTTAAAAAAAAAAAGGCATGAGAACGAAATGTGAAAGAGCAACAACAAGGTTGAATGAAAGAGTGCGCGAGAAGAATGGTGAAAAAAGTGTAGAATGAACGGGCCTTGGAAACATTCATGTATGCCAGAACCATGAACGGCCGGGCGCAACATAACAGCGCCCGGAAAGCGGAGTATAGAAAGAGAGGGAATGCTTCGTCGGGCATTCTTCCTCTGTTGGCCAGTGTTTGAGGAGTTGTGTTTCGTTGGTGTGTTTTGGTTTCTGTGTTATGCTCTCGTACAAATTTGGTATTTCTCATGTTGCCCTGGTTCGTGTTTTCTTCCTTTCTGCTTCCTTTATGTTTTCCCTCCTCTTTTTTCCTTTATGCTATGCCCGTATGTTGTATTCGCTTTATCTCTCGCTTTACTGCTCTCTATCGCATTGTGTTTAGCACTTTTATGCGCTTGTGCTGTCGGCTTGTGTTTTTTTCTCTCTCTCTTTTTCTCTCACATCTCACACACCCGTTTTAGGGCTTAATTTCAAAAGAATTCCATTCTCGATCTTCCTCTTTTACTGTTGGGTGGTGTGTGGTCGGAGTTCCGCCCGACTCTCCCACCACCGCCACCACGATCTTCAGCTGTAAGATCGATCGTCCACCTTGTGTCCTTTTTCTTCGGCCGGCGATGGCAAGCGAGAGGCATGATCGCGTTTTTTTTTCTCCGTCGGCCCATTGAATGGTGCTGTGGTTGAGCGCCGTCCGGGCCAGGAGGCGACCCACCAACCAACCCACCCACGAGAAAATCCGGCCTCCGGCCAACGCGTATATACTGCGTGTGCGATGCTACAACATTCCATTTCGACTCGATGTATGTGAACGCTGGTGTGTTAGCAGTTGTTTTTATAACCTCACGCTGTTTAGTAGTTTAAAGTGTATTGCAGTTTCTCGAATCGATTTTGTGTTTTGTAACGGCAAAAAGGTATGGAAAAAGGATTTTTTTTATTTTAAACTTTAAACTTCAAGATATCGATTTTTAACTGTTTTTAAGAAGTAAAAGATTTTTTTCTTAAAATATAATGCAAAAACTACTAGTTCTATAATTTGCAATAAGCAATAAGAGTAGTTATGTGTAAATAATTTTCTTAAATTCTCACTGCCCATAGAAAATTTAATATTTTAGCCAACTTTGTGACTTTCGGGAGGAACAACAACCCCAACATTCTCGCACACACTTGCTTATTGACAGTTAGCATAATCGATTATGGGAAGGTCAATCCTTTCCTTCGCTTTGAAGCGAATGCACTCTCAACTGCATTCGATGCATTCTTATTGGAAATTAAAGAAAAAAATAGAAGTTCTGCCGCGTCGTTCAGCTCTGGCCGGAGCACGCACACTCACACAAACACACACAGGGGATGCATTCTTCGGTGTAAACATACCAAACCGTAAAGCTGTGTTGCGTGTGTATGGGTTGTGTGCATTAGAAAAGAATGTGCTGTGTGTTAGCAATAGACGCTAAACAACTGGGCAGCATTTCAATGTGTGTGCGTGTGTTGGTGCTGGTACGATGGCCGTGATGTAGAATGAGTTCATTCATACCTCCCAACGTTGTACTGTCTGTTTCTCGGTGGCAGAAATACCAAAGATTGAGAGAGGCGCCTGCTGCCTCCTCCTCATGCATCTCCTCGCGTTCATCTCCACCGAATAAAAGGGCCTGGAATCTGTACACCAATTTTTATGCTTCTTAAAGCGAATGGATTTGTAAGAACTGCTGGTAATCTCGTCTATCACTAACATTTAGCAACATATTTGCTCGGATTGTCACACGCGTGTGTGTATGTGTGTGTTATCAGGTCGTCTAAAGATAAGATTACAGCTATCGGTTTTGCTCGACGGATAATGGTTGGGGCCTTGTAAGGTTCGTTGCTAGCACAGCCAGTAGAGGAGATCAGGTTCGGCCTTTGGTGTGCCAAGTTGTTGGCACGAGTCCCAGCAGTGGCAGGGTAGTGTTGGTAGGCGAGAGCTGACTGTGTGCTTGGAGCCAGTAGCTGCTCTGGCTGGTTGCAGTTGGCATGTGAGGAGGCTGCGCATGACCGTAAAAAGCAATCAGTAGTTGCAGCGTTGTGCAACTCTCGCCCTGTATAGTGCAGTTGTATGTGCGAGTGGGGTTTTTGCTGCAATACAGTTGCAAGACTTTTCCTGCAACCAGTTTTAGCTAAAGCAGATGTCTGAGTTTCTCCAATGCCCTTGTTCCGCACAAACGCTGTGATCATGATCACGAGTCACAGAAGAATACTGTCTACACTGGCTCTGTATAGGAAAAAGGGAAACAAACGCAACGAGCGTTTTTCCGTGGAAAATCCCTTTCTGAATGTGTGTAGATTTTCCTCGCTAACACCACTACTACTACGATGAATTTCCACCTCAATGCGCAGCTGTGAAATCTGTTTACATTCAAGCATACACACGCACACACACACCCTTCAGCTAAACAAACACAGTCAGCGTTCGTGTGCGTGTGCGTATCAACGTGCATATAAACGCATCTGTGTTATGATGCAGGAGCGACTGCGATAGAACCGCCCGTGAGAGCAAGCGAGAGACAAAGACGACGACCCTTGGAAAAAAGGTTGAAGGGCCGCATTCCAAACGCACCGAGACGCTGGTTCGCTGTGCCCGATCGATCGCCCCAGCCGTTAGTACGGAGTCGAACGTACTTCGGAAAGGTCGTTTCCATCTGCTGACGACACAACACCATAATCTCCCCCCCCCCCCTGTTCTATATACAGCTGAGGCTAGAGGGGCTGATTTAAACACATTGCCCTTTCCCGCTATCGCTTTGCAGAGTGCGTATTGGTGTGTATCAAAAGTTTGCTCTAGCGGACCAGCTTTAACTTTAATGCCTAATAAGTGCTTAACTTTGGCGCTTGTATATGTGTGAACAACAGCACCAGTGGCAAGACGGAAACAGAAAGCGGAAGTAAAACACAAGCCCTTCGATCGTCGGTTTCACTTAGGAAGAAAAAAACTAGGTGTCAGTACGGCGTGTGTGTGTGTGCGTGAAGCGTGAATTTTATGCTCAAGGGATAGTTCCGCCAAGTCAGTCCCCTTTAGTGCTTCGGTGTCCAAATATTGCAAAGAAAGTGCGCAAAACTACCCGGCAAAGAGCGAGGGGACCGAAAAAAGGAAAAAAAGTGTAGAGGGACGATTCCCCTGTGCAACTGTGAAACTGCGTAGTAAGAAGCCGAAAGCCAGAGCGCAGAGTAGGCAGAACGGTTCGGCTATCTGAAGGCCAACCAATTTTCGAGTGTTGCGTCTGGACGACCGACCAGACTGCTACTACTAAGTCGTTGCTCAGTGAGGGCCATCTTATTGGAGGCTTGTGATATTTTGATAAGGAACAAGTGGACGGCGCGATACGATTCTTGGTGATAAAGCGAAAACGAAGGAACTTACCCCATAGTATTTCACGTACCAAAGGATTAATCTATATACACATAGACAAGCTGTTATTTATTGGAGCTATACATACATACACAACCTCAACATACATACCCGTAGTCTCCGGACTTTTCCAAAGGTAAGCATTTGCATCTGACTTGCGACGAGTGTACCCACGATTGCTCTACTTGGAATTGAATTGCAAACAATAGAATCCCGAATCCTCTGTGCCGCTGTGTCTTTTACGCAACGATGCACACAACAAACTCCAAACTCTACATGCATAATTCTTCTTCGCCTCTTATGCTAAGTGCTGCTGGGCTGGGCTGCCTGCTACCGTGTACCCAGCAGCGTGTAACGTACCGAAAATGTATTCGATCGACGTTTTCTCGTGTAGGGTTGCACCGACTTGATGGCAGCGAATGCAAATGGCTGACTGCGTTCTGTCGGTCGTCATTGTTGTTTGGCCGGGTTTTCCTTCGCACATCCGCCGGAAGCGGGCACCATTTACATATGACGGACCATCTCTCTTTCGTTTCTTTTTCGAAGGGCCTTTTTTGTTGTTGTTGTTGATTTTCGTGTGTGTGGGGTGCGTGTCTGAAGGGTGAAGATACAGGGTAGAGGGCTGGGTCCATCACCCTTGTGGGCCTCTACCGGAAGCTACTGGGACGCATGAGCGAACGACGAACGAAGAGTCGTGAAGAAGGGGGTGAGGGGAGGGGAAGATTAGGAAGAAGTGTGGGCATGGGAACAGAACACATCTGATGCCGAAAATGTCTGTCCTCTTCCGGCCTTGCAACTGGGAATGTGGATGATGATGGGTGAGCGCATGCACCCGGCGATGAAGGTTCAGGGAAGAAACGGCCTGCATAATAATAATGAAAAAAATGTATTTTCGGCTGGGGTGTATTTTAGGGGACTTCGTTACGGGAGAAGCGCTGTAAGAGAAAAGAGAAAGTACTTCTTGTATTTCCATTCCTACCACCAAACATGGCGGTGTATATTAATTTTATTGGGAATGGAAGTCTATTGAATTTTCCCTAGTCTGTGTGTGGGTTTCTCCAGCAATTAACGTCATTTACGATAAGAAAACGCAATAAAACAATGGTTTAAGATTCAATGTCGTCAGTAACCAAAGACCTTGCCTTATCTTGGCAAGGTCCTTTGATAATCACTGTGACTTGTAGTAAATGCAATTCGTTCTTGCTCGATGTCTAATACTTCATCCGCTACGCCAAACACGCCTATTACTAGCATGGGAACGAACTCATTTTGGTCCGTTCGCCACGGAAAACAGTTACACCACAATCTCCTCCTCCCTTCAACATCTGCTGCACCGTTGTCGAAAGCATATTGGAAAGCATCGCAAACGCGGGAGCGCACAATCTGCACGGAATGCTGTGCCCAGAACTGGACTGTTTGTACTTACCTTCGACGAGAGCGAGAAAGGCGAAGCAAAATATTAAGCCGATCATGCTCGTAAAGCAAGCCTCCCCAACCCCCTACCCCTCCCCGAGATCCATCTCACCAGGCGCCGGCTTCCCGATCGCTCTTACGGCGTGTGCTCTGATTTTCGCTTTGTTTTATTACCCTGCGCCTCGGTTGTGGAAGGGTTGGAAGCTCCGGCTGCTGTGTGTTGTGCCCGAGCGCAGCGCGAGATCTGTGGGAATGGAATGCGGACTTCGACCGGTCACGACAAACTTTTTTCTCGCGCGCGCTGACTGACGACGCTAACCGCTGAGCGTGGTAGAAGGCTTGGTCGTGGTAGTCGTAGGGGGCTCACAGGCTCGTAGAGAAAGAATGGCGCTGTTTCGATGGCGCCCAGGAGGTGGAAAGGTCGCCGTAACATTGTGGAGAGGCGCACAGGCTTGCTGTGCTTTTTAATGTGGCATGGAGTCCGGCATTAGGCACGCGAATTGTAAAACGAAGGTGTGTAACCCACCCGGGGAACCGTGGTCTGAGGGTGTTGTCGCGAATTCTATTCTCCCAAAAAGTGCTTCAACGCGTGTGCCGGAGGTATATGCTGCCACTAAATTCTACAAGATCTTTTTCCATGCTGAAAATCCCTGAATTCAGCTGTCCCTGGAACAGCAGGCTCATTTTTCATCGGTGGCCCCGAGGGGTCCGGGATCGGGCAGATGCGATCGAGCCCAAGAAGAGAGATGGTTGGATGAACTTCAACAAGCAAATAGCAATCAGCACCACCACCACCACCGTTTATGATCGGTGGCCGTGTGCCACAGGACCATCTGCCCTCATTTATCCAGCACCGAAACGTGTGTTCCACGGCAGAATCGACAGCAGCTGCTGTCAACGCCAGCATAAGGCTTTTCGCTCGCGTGTTGGTGTGGGTTCTTGTTGTTGTCCTGTACACACGGCCCGAAAAACCAATTCCCCGATGTTGTGGAGGATAGAAGGGTGGAAGTGGCGAGGGCGAGAAACAAAAACGGCAGGTTGTGTATGCTGCATCGCCGCCGTGATCCGTGATCCTTTTCGGAAACTTTCATCCTGCAGCTGCCACTTTCGGGAATATGGAGGAACAGTTTTTTGTGGAATAGACGAGACAGGAGACTGGGAGGGAGAAGGACGGGGAAGGGCCCGCTGAGTAGTTTCTTTCAATGGATATAGTGAGGATACAAAGAGGACCCAGGACCACCACACCATCCACGACCGGAAAATACCCGAATGGAACAAAAGTCTCGCCTTTTTTTAGGGTTGCCAGTCCGGGCAATTCAGACAGCCAGCAGGCGGCCAGAGGGCACGTGTTGTTGGGAGCAGGACATTTGTTTCATTATAGCTTTTTCCCCTTATTTGGAAAGAGGATTATCACTTCCATCATCAGCTGCTGTTGCGCACTCACTCGGCTCGGGTCCTTTCTAGTGAGCGCGTGCACCTTCTGCGAAGGATTAGATTCGATCCGGACTTGGATGATGCATGCATGCCATATGGGTCGAGGTCTGACTGCTGTTTTCTAGGGCACTTGCAGCAAGAAGGTTACAGTGTCACCACCAATGAGGGACAAAGCTCCCATGACCGAGTGACGTACGTTACGATACGATACGATACGAGTAGGGTTGCATGATGCGTCGAAACAATCATTTATTGTAAAGGGACACAATCTCCCCGCATGGTTATCCCATGAGTCATCCGCTTGATAAGCAGCACTAGACGTCGCACTTCCGGTTGCATCGATCTAATTTGCACGTGACTGATTGTATGACGAGGTTCGTCATCGTCACTGGCGCCTGAGTCGGATTCGTAGAAATACAGATGCCTCCTAGCCGAACCCGAGCCAACAAATTCTAAACAAATATTTCTTTTCTTCTTCTCCTTCCTATCTTATCGCACCACCAGATTGTTTTCCTGCAGTTAGCTATAAATCTGTGTGAGAATAAACGTTACTCCAAGTTGCTTCAATCTACGAACCACTATTGCTCTGTTCTGTCCGTGGCGTTCGCGTACAGAGTGTTGCACACATTGACGACTGCACTGCTGCCAACGATTGCTACAGGACGACCATTCCTTGTCACCATCGCTACGAAAGCGCGGTATTTCATGGACCACCAGTACGATAAGGGTAGCTTGCTGCTTTGTCTGGCCATCTTTGTGCACAAGCTAACGATCGTGTTCCACTGGACGCAAAACTACCTGAAGGTTTTAGCGCTTGCTCGCGTCCAGCAGCGCACGGCGGGCGGAGAAGTGGTTAGCAGCAGCGGATCGGCCGCACCTTCCTCTACCCCGAAAGCGCCCGGCGACGCCGACGACGACATGCGTGAGATGGCCCATGCACTATCATTGCCCGCGCCCATCGATCTACCGGACAACAAGCAGAAGGATGACGATCTTGCGTGCATGTCACCCGAATACTTTCACATCGAGGAGAACCGGTTACGTACGTTCGGCCGCTGGCCTGTTGCATTCATCAGCCCGAACGTGCTCGCCCGCTACGGGTTCTTCTTCGTCGGCACGGACGATACGGTCAAGTGCTATTTCTGCCGGGTGGAGATTGGCCTGTGGGAGCCACAGGACGACGTGATACAGGAGCATCTGCGCTGGTCACCGTTCTGTCCGCTGCTGAAGAAGCGTCCCACGAACAACGTCCCGCTGAACGCGAACTACCTCGACGCGGTGCCGGAACCGAGCTACGACACGTGTGGCATTAGCGTGCGGCAACACTCGTACGCGGAAAACGTTAACGATCGGGCGCGGCCCGATCTGGACCGGATGAGCGGAGATTCGTGGAGTGGAGCGAGTGACATTAGTCTGAGCAGTAGCGGCAGCAGCAGCCACAACGGTGGCGATGCCGAACCAATGTCTGGGGTGAGCGGTTTGAGCAGTGGCGGTGGTGGTGGTGGTGGTGGTGGTGGTGGACTGCAGCAGGACCGTGCCTCGATGACGGCGGCCGAATGGAACAACGGGGTGCTGATGGGCGAGCACAGCCTAATGCGCCGACCGGAATACCCGAACTATGCAATCGAAGCCGATCGGCTGAAGACGTACGAGGATTGGCCGACGTCCCTAAAGCAAAAGCCACAGCAGCTGAGCGATGCCGGCTTTTTCTACACCGGCAAGAGCGATCGGGTGAAGTGCTTCAGTTGCGGCGGCGGCCTCAAGGATTGGGAACAGGACGATGAGCCGTGGGAGCAGCATGCAATCTGGTACAGCAACTGTCACTACCTGCAGCTGATGAAGGGCCGCGAGTTTATTGAAAAGTGTAACGAGCTGAAGGAAGCGGCCGCCTCGGCAACCAGCGGCACCTCGTCGTCGATGTCGTCGGCCTCGTCGCAACCGTCCACGTCCGGCATCAGTTCGGCTTCGTCGTCGGTCATGAGCACCTCGCCCGCCTCGTCTAGCGGATTCAGCTCACCGACGCCGGCGGCGGACGAGGAGCGCACGCTGCGCTGCACCGATCACTATTCGTCCGGCAGCGATGAGGGTGGTGAGGATGATGCGGGCCACAACCGGAAGGTACCGTCGGACGGCAAGATCTGCAAGATCTGCTTCGTCAACGAGTACAACACCGCGTTCATGCCGTGCGGGCATGTGGTGGCGTGCGCCAAGTGCGCCTCGTCCGTTAACAAGTGTCCGCTGTGTCAGCAACCGTTCATCAACGTGCTACGGCTGTACCTGTCGTAAGAGGAGCCTTATTGCAGCGAGCGCAACCGATTGCAACCAGCGATCGCTGGTGCGATCATCCTGGTCCAGGAAGAGGGAGAATCAATCACTCTATGTCCTTTCAAGTTTCCCCACCGTCGTTACCTGGGCTGTGCCTCGAAGGGGTGTGTATGTGGGTGGGCGAATGATGGCCGCGGATCGTTTTGCGTTAGGTTTAGACGATCGATCGAATTTTCGCCTAACTGCTTTGTCGCAACATGGAGGCATTTAGGCCAATAAACAATATCACCCTTCTTTTACACGGTGCCGGGTGCAAGGGCGCACAAGAATCTGCAGACTGTGACACATTTTTTTGTTTGACGCAGAACTAGGCAGCCATCGCCTCAAGAGAGAATGGATCGGCGGGTGTGACATGTGTGTTAAAGGGAAAATAAAATTTTCCCCATTTATACAGTAAGGATGCAAACGAAGCTCAGTGCGAGAGTATCAGAGAGAGAGATAAAGAGAGAGAGAGAGAGAGTAGAAATCAGCGGAGACACTGAGCATATGAAGCAATTTTTGTTTCTAGATGTTTGTGTACACGTGCATCTCACGGCTTATGGTGGGCCACCCCCGGTGTGTAAGCTACAAACCCACGTTCCGGTATATTACCCCCAGGAGTAATCTGTACAGATAGCAAGTAACCTGTGAATGTTGACGTATATTTTGAATCGGAAGTATCAACTAGACTAGTAGTAAGGACGAACTTCACTGTTCAATGGTTCGAACGCACCGGGCTGCCATCGAAGCGCTTTGGCGACGACTCCCTTTTCGAGAACGCTTTCCTTCTCGGAGCTTGTTTACACAGAACAGCCTCTTTTGTGTTAAGGACAACCTCTGTTTGGGGACATTTTCGTGGGTCTGTTGTGCCCGGTAACGAGTGGCAACGCTCGGTGCGTTTATTCCTCTGCCTGAAACAAGCCACTTAGGAGCAAAACATAATTTCGCACAGATAAACACACTAGTTTGCATGTATTTCAATTTAGACGGTAAGACACTCAGCTATCGAGCTCCGTGAACTAATAAGGTCTTGAATTGCTTTAAAGCCTGTGGCTTAGCTGTAAGTGCGAGGCCGTTGGGTTTTAACGAAGAGCCATTTATATGAAAAACGAAACGAAACAAATAACGCAAGTGACAAATGAAAACCCCGTAAAAACGTTGCACCACCCAATCAAACCAACCGTCGTCGTCTGCTGTTGCTAGGAAACGCTACATATCGTTACAACATTGACGTCATTAACTCATCACTATAGCCACCAAACGATCTCTCCACGAGGAAACAGAAACCCTTCAACCGTACGTGTGTGTGTGTATGATGAAGTACCTAAAAGAAAATGATCTTAACATAACATGTTATACAAGGCATATTAGGCGTAATAATTCTAGTGTGGATATAGTGTTTAAGAAGCTACTGTCATGATAATAACGTAACAATAAATGGTAAGCGTAATGTTGAATCTATACACTGCCGTGTTTTGCCTGGCGTTTTCATTTCGCGACTGATCATGCTGATGATGATGATGATGACGATACCCGAACCGTGGTTTACCGATGCCTGATGAGACGACCACATTAAGGTTGCTATTTTAATCCCACCAGCCAACAAGATCGTGCGTGTGCGCGCGGGGGGATATGACAGGGATGCGCCAGACTACACGCGGGGGTCTCTGTCTGGGTGAGTTTATTTTCGGTTCATAAATATCGCCACCATTAGGCCAAACACGGGGGATCAAGGCGCACTCGCGCCACTCCGGGTTTTTTTTTGTTGTTGCTTTGATTTAGGTGTTTTGCAACTGTGCAATATTCGTCCATTAACCGGGGCGACTGACACACCAGTGTCTGGATTCGCAGACGAATTCTAACAAAACCAGAGGCTGTCTGGAAGCGTTGGAAACTATTTAAAGCCTTTGCTATATTTAACAGACACCATCAAGTGAGTTGGTGCGGCGAGTCGGCGGAAGATTTCCGCAATACACCAACTGTACTTGAAAAGTAAGAGGGACACATCAAACGCGAGCGATCTGTTGTCGTTGGTTATTTCATATGACATGCGCGAGGCTCTCGAGTGCACACAATTGGTCGATAGGACCATATACCGCTGAGTGGAACTATCTACGATTTCGAGAGAATACTGTACCAAGCTAAGCTTCACATCCGGTGCCCTATTCTTTTGCTGGGACCACGTGAATCACAGTGACGCTGAGATATTGTGTTTGTAAGCACTGTTTTCAAAGGGGTTTAACCCCGCCCGGTTCGATTGGATCGCTTACAACCAAGTACGAGGCTTACAATCTGTTCTGTGATCTGGAACCCGCGAGGCTTAACATTTGTTGTTTGTTGTAGATAAGAGAGCTACTGCTTATCATGTGATGTTTGTCCCTTCTTGGACAACAACACAGCTTCCAGCGGCAAAACAATCGCCGTATGAAGCAGGCAGAGTTGTCTTAACGTAGTTTGAACCCTGCTGTGTGCCTTCCCCATCTCATGCTGGGGCGGTGAGTCAGCAAACGGGGACAGCAAACCTTGATGAACCAATGTTACCTAGAAGTTGGTTAAATGTTAACGCCGGACAAACAGTTAGTGTGTGTACTGCAGCTTATCTGGTCGTTTGATTGCTGCTGAGATGCCATCAAACTTGATGGACCTTCTACCTAACTCAATCGGTTATCGAGACTGCCATCGGATAAGGTTTATGATGGGAATGAGTTTGGAATTTCAGTACCGAAAAAAATCAACTTCCAAAACATGTTGCATTGTGTTGGCTTGCTTAACACTTGATACTTCAATTGTGCTATGGTTGCAACAAAAAAACCCCACAATGACAAGTGTTTGTCCCCTTTTCCAGCCCGACATTAAATCACGTTTTGTTTTCGCAATTGTCGCGTTTGTTTGAACTGTTCGACCACTTACAGTACGCGGCGAGGTACGGCCGTGCGATCGATTGTTTGCGAGGAATTTCCGCCCGTTCGGTAAAGAAACGTGAGAAGAAATCCGTATCCGTATGCGCCCTAATACACTTGCAGGTGGCGGCGACAGGTATGCGAAACAACCGATAATTAGAGTTGTTCGCGATGGTGACGAATTAGCACATGCCAAGGTAGGTACGTAGGTAGGTAGGCAGGTACGCTAGCCTCGCCGATCGATCGATCAGTTGTGGGTGATGTTTCGGATGTGTCAGATTTGACAACAAGCAGCAACGAGCACAACAAGCTACTACAGTGGTAGTAGTAGTGACGTAGTATAGCAGCAGAAACGCAATTTGCCACGCAGCGTGGGTTGAGGTTTTGCACCGTTAATACACGGTCAATCTTCCCTAGTTGGCTGACCGTACAGTCCGCGAAGTTGCGGATATGCAAATAATTAGAGGCGAGTGGGCAATTCTCGTGCTCGCGTCAATGCAGGGGACATCACATCACCGTTGACTCATGGTTGGTGGCGGTATGTGCATGCCATGTGCGCACACAAAAAAAACTGCTGGCCAGTTCCAGAGTTTGCGGGACGAATCATAAATCGTTTGAGCCCGATTCCATAAAATGCTCGAACATTTCGAAGCAGAGTTTAAGTTAGGTGTGTATGTTTCGTTTATCTGAATCTCCGCTACAGGAACTGAATGTTAAAAAAAAATCCATATCGTAGGTTTGTCATATGGGGCTAGCGCCCTGATAGACTCTCCTCTCAGATTGAAGGAGTGGTATGCGCTCCCTTAGATACGCGAAGCAAAAATTGATTGAGCAAAAAAAAACTTGAAACAGCTGACAAGTTTCCTGGAAAAGCTTTCCTGCAGTCCGAAGCGTTATCTTATCAGCAATGATTCAAATGGATAGTATAAAAAGTCTGAAATGGAATACAACTTTATGTTACCTTTCAGTGTAACGTTGCCGGGGACAGTCTACATTCCGTTTCACGATGTCTATACTAACCTGAAACTGATTCGTGTCCTAATTACTACGGCTTGTTACATCAAACTTGCAACTTGTGTTCAGCAGCAAGGTACGTAGTGCTAGAATTGTGCCAGGACTTTGTACAACACAGCGATTATGAACATGACAGTAGGAGCAGTAATGAAAAGTGGTAAAAGTCAGTTTAGTGTCCAAGCTGGGATAGTGATCCAAGCTTTCCAGGTTAGATTTTCTGAATGCCCACAAATTATTGAGTGTATGGCAAGGACAGTTCACCGCAAGGACAGTTGAAAAAAATGAAGATTTAGTAGATCAATTTAGTGCATTGGCCTGCAACCTCAATCTCACTTGTATGGACTTGAAACCAGATGCTTCAGTGCATCGGACGCTTGGTTGAGTTCGAAGAATTGAACCCTGTATCACGATGGCCTTCATGAGGAAGAACAAGGTTAAGGCTGTCTGAATTCGGTGCCTGGTTGATCACTGATAAGTGTTAGGTTGCGTTAAGTTAAGCGTTAAGTGATAAGTTATCTTATCACCGTGATTGTATCGCAACCAGGTGCTCCACATTTCATCAGCTTCAGCTAAAAGTCATTAAAGGGGAACATCTGTACCCCCTCTGTCGCATAGGTGCTTGCTGAAATGATGCACTAAATTATACATTCTTTTCTTCAGTTTTTTTATAGATTTCGGATTTTGTCGTGTTCAAAGCGGATAAGCAATTCTAAAGCTTCAACGTTCAGGCCTACCCGTTCAGTGCTGGGAGTAGGATTCCGGAGAGATTCTATCGATCACCGATGAACGAACGGATACATGTCGATCGAAAATGTTGCTACCACAAGCAGAAAATAACGTAGAGTAATCGAGCAGAACAGTTCCAAACAGTTGCAGGGTTGCATTTATTTTTGTGGAGCTCCTTAACTCACGGTGCAGCCTATGGAAACTGCTGTCGAAGGATACCGCGATACTCCGTTGCACGATAATACCACGCTGCACGAGGAAGGTGCAGCAGTGCGCCTCAACAAGGAGATCGATCGGTTACGAACGTTCGACAACTGGCCGGTTGATGAGATTCCTCCGAGCGAACTAGCCCGATGGGGGTTCTTCTACGCTGGTAGCCGTGATGTTGTGCGGTGCTTCTTTTGCAAGATTGAGCTTGCACACTGGGAAGCAACCGATGTGGTGCCCCTGGAGCACTTGAGATGGTCACGCCATTGTCCACTGATGAGGAAGCTTCCCACGGCCAATGTGCCACTCGATGCGAACTTTCTCGACCAGCTAGCGGATGTGGTGCCGGATGTAACTGGCAGTGAGGCAGAGCCTGAGTTAAACATCGGTCAAACGTTTCGCGGCCAAACCACCAACATTGCATCCGTTCCGAACGAACCCGATCTGCAGCCAGATGCCGTCCCAGTGTACCGCCCAAAGTTCCCGGCCTATCAAATAGAGGCGGCACGGGTGTCCAGCTTCAAGGATTGGCCAAAATCGATCAAGCAAACCGCACAGCAGATGGCCGACGCTGGTTTCTTCTACACGGGAAAGAGTGACATTGTGCGGTGCTTCTGCTGTGGTGGTGCCCTAAGGGACTGGATGGGCGAAGATGACCCGTGGCGAGAGCATGCGGTTAACTTCAGTGGATGTGCCTTCGTGAAACTGATGAAATCGGAGGACTTTATTGGCAGCAGTCAGAGGGCAACGCTGGTGAAAGATAGCAACTCGGATCAGGCGAAAGCGGCGGTACCCAAGCCCGACGAAGCTTCCGACGACGAAGTGCCAGATGATAGATGTTGTAAGGTGTGCTACAACCGACCGTACGACACAGTTTTCATGCCCTGTGGGCATGTGGTAGCGTGTAGAAGGTGCGCTAGTTCCTCACCCAAATGTCCACTGTGCAACGAGCAGTATACCGGCATTGCACGGATTTATCTACCGTAGAGGCTAAGCAGCAAGCAGATTTGTTTAAACTACGAACACTTTACATAATTGTAGGAAGCTTTTAAAGAAGGTTTAAAGTATTATTGTTATAGAATTGTTGTACAGAATTGTTACTATATTTATAAGACTACTTACATACTTAAGGTGTGCATTGCGATCAAACTAAACTTGTAGTGTAAAAAGTTGTAAGATAAGCATATTAGTAGCTTGTACAGTCTAGTCTAGTCTAGTAAAAAACTAGTCAAGTAAGTGTACTTGACGCCGTATTGTACCATATTTATTGATTTAGTGAAAAAATAAAGAAGACTGTTTTTTTACCCGTAGCAAAGTAGGCTGCCGTAACGGGAGGCGATATGAATGGGATTTGAAGCCCGGCTCTGCGGGTGTGAAGGACGGCTTATATCACACGAAAGGAATTACCAAGGACAAATTTCGCTAGATTTACAATTGACATTCGTTGCTTTAATCTACTCACGTGGAAGTAACGGTGGGTCTGATATGGGTCCAACTGGATGACTTTGGACAAATCCATCATACTGCAGTAAGGCCAGAGGCTAAAGTCTGAATAGATGACCCCTAATCAGACTTTAGCCGAAAACCCTAGCTAGAAAGAGCGCTATAAATATATTGGCCACAAGCTAATGCGAAAAAAAAAATCCAAATAAATGTTATCTTATGTAGAAACGATTTATGGTACTTTGTTTGATTACGTTGAAACTTAAACTGCGACGTCCGTCTGTATGAAAGAAAAATCGTCAACGTGTTTGAAGCTGCAAATTGATTTTTAATTTTATTCTCAAAATATGCCCGCTGTCCGCCGGGGCAAGGAACCCCCCCCCCCCCCCCCCTCACCAAGAAGTCGTCAAAAGCAGCTGGCGCAGCACTACTCTACTGCAGGGCCTGTATTGGTGAAGAACGAGCGCATGCTACACTGGGTCGTCTTCACCACCTTCTGTAGCTCAACGCACCGGTCATTGGAATCGTCGTATCCCAGGCAGTCCTGTTGGAAGTGAGCGCGTAAAAAACTGAGTACAAAAAAGGCAACCCTGGGGAGCGGCATCCCTTTTACCTGCAGCCAGCTCTTCACCATACACTCGAAGAACCGTTCCAGCCGCTCGTCACACACGATGCGCCGGAAGTCCCCATCGAACGTATTGCCAGCGACGTACTCGAACAGACTGTTATGACACTGGTCGTAGTGTGCGGACAGTTTCGGGCCGACCGTAATCAGGCTCGAAACGGTCAACGACATGGTGGTGAGAATTTTCTGTGCCCGAAAGTTTTGCAACAAACAGTGGCCGATGCAGGACACGCCCGAGATGGGCTTAGCCAGACAGTCAATAATGGCATTATGCAGTCCGAGAAAGCTGGGACAACAGGATTGTGGCTTAACGTCGTGTACGGTCGCCGCTTCCGGGCAGGTAGAATTGTCCAGGGCGCTCTGCAGTTTACTAAGACTTCCGTAGAGTTCGCGGGTTGGGTATACTTCCGGTACCCAAACGGCGCACAGCAGCAGCCAGGAAACGGTGGTCTTAAATGGTGTCATGCTACTGGAGTACACTGAAACTGTGAGTGGCCGGGGAGATTGGGTGCTTTTTATAAAATTTCATCTCAGGTTCGAAAGGAAGCGACGCACCTGAATTAGTGAGATCATTGGGTACAGGTGCGTAATGGTCCGTAAAGAACGCAGGTGGCTTAACGACGTGTCAAAATAAGGCAATTAATGTACAATTTTCACACTTGTTCCAGAAATTCGAATAGAGTGCTGCATCAAGGAATGGTTCCAAATGCGCGTCTATTAAAATTCCATTACCCAACAATGTGCTTCTGGGTGTAGGCTCTCGTATAAATAACTCCCGTCCACGGTGGTTGGATCATTCCCAGCAACGGAGCAGCATCAGTTTCCAACAGCAAACACGTTCCCCACCAGAACAAGTCATCAATACAATAATGAATCCCATTTACGGAAAAGTTTTCCTGGTCGTGTGCAGCACCCTGCTGGCTAGTGTGGCCGGTGCTCCCAACACTTGCGGCAAGCTGGATCTGAAGACGGACCCGTTCACCTGCTGCACCATCCCGAAGCTGCTGGACGTGTCGATCGTGAGCAGCTGCTTCGAGAAGTTCCCCATCGATAAGGATGCTGCGGACAAGGGAACCGGCGGCATGCCCAAGACGGAGGTGAGTGACCTTCTTTGTGTTTGTGGTGCTGGGGCTGCTCGTAAAGCTCGCAACGACTAATCGCTCCCGTTCACAGTGCATGTCCGAGTGTATCCTGAACAGCACCGGCATCTACAACAATCGTGGCGATCTCAACGAGAAGAAGCTGAACAGCGTGTTCACTGACAGCCTGCCGCAGAACAGCCCGTGGTTGAGCGTGGTCCGCAAGGCAATCAAGGAATGCTCGGCGAAGGCTACCAAGAAGGACAAGGAGTTCGTGAAGGCCGTTGCTGACCAGAAGAAAGCCGCCGGCAAGGGAGCTACGGTGTGCAATCCGGAGGCAAGCTTCCTGGTCGACTGCATCCACACCACGGTGTTCAGCGAATGTCCAGTTAACCTGCGCTCGACCACCACGGAGTGTGACGCCATCTGGAAGTTCCTGAAGAACTGCCCATTCAGCGCCCTGCGTCAGTAAGTCGGCGAAAACACTGCTCCAGCACGTTGTTCGGTTGACACAAACTTGGGTGATGGGTTCTAATGCAATGCGGCTCTGCTCTGCTTGTTGCCGCTCAGCACCAGCAGAGGGAAACGAAACAAACGGTCAGAAATAAAGACTTGAAACACTTGAAAACGTAAATCGAAACGGCGAAGTATTGAAATTGGAGCAAGGATCGCACTGGGGCTGACCACATTGCCTTAAGGTTTTATTCTTATAAGTTGCCATTTGTTAACTACCAGAGAAGGATCAACAACGAGATAGAGAGAGAGAGAGAGATAGAAAGATAGCGAGTGCGTGAGATCATCGAGATCGGGAGGAGTGTGTTCTAAGTGTGCGGCACACAAATCCGCCTAGGTACGCGCCTACGGTGCGGTAACACGGAAAGCAACCACTTGGCCCTTGAATCTCCGACCACGCTTCTAGCGCTGGGATGTGGGAAGTAAGGAGTTTGCAGGAGTGCACAACATTGAAGCGGGACACGACGAACAGACGTCACGACATCTGAAGTAGTGCCCTCTACGCTCTGGAATGTCTCGGACATTGGGAACAATGTGTTCCCTTAACATTCGCTGCGTAAGCTAGCGCTGGAGATATCGTTCCATTCGAGCCATTTGGCCACCTCGGGCGGTAGATCGGGCTTGGAAAGGCTGGCCGGATCAACACCGCCCGTACCCGTTTCCACCTTCTCCAGATACTCGGTCGAGCTGGTGGTGGTGGCCGGTAGCTTCTTCGTGGCGCTCTGCAGACTGATGCCACTCTTGAGCAGCGTCGCCATTACGTCCTCGACCGAACATTGCATCACACGCTGCCGGCAGAGGGCTATGCAGTGGATAAATCCGTCCGTACCGCCCAGAAACCGATGCTCCATGAAGATGGATTGATTGTCCCAGTATACGATCTACGGGATAATGCATCAGCACATGGTCGCTACAGGATGCCGGCTTAGAAAGACATGGAGTAACTTACCCTGGAGCTGATCGTAAAGCGAGTGAAGGGACGAATAAAGCGCCGGTAGCGTATGGTGGTGGCACCCTGCACTACGGATCCTCCTTTACTGCGGATCGTCCGGTAGAGGGATGTCCGTTCGTAGAAATCTACCCGTGCAAAGTCTATCTCTCGTAGATAGCGCGCATTGTTCATGTGGTACAGCAGCGTGTCGATGTCATTCGTTAGACAGAGACCTAAACATAGGATAAAGACATTAGTGGAACATGGAGCATACGATAAGGCTCTCAAGGAAATTCTGGACGCTTTGTCTATCTTCCAGTACGTCCCCCTTATACATCGATCCCAATCGAATCTTTCCCTTGGGCAATCGTATCGCATGGTATCGATTACAGCAAGGCACACATTTCCCTACACATGTTTTATGCATAATGGCTAAAAGAAAGCAAGACTTAATGACTTGCTAGCCCCGCTCCAATCACAAGCGGTGCCGATCGAAACCACACAACTACGACTGTGCTAATTTTAGCATGAAGCGCTTCGTAATGGCTTTGGTCGATTTTCTTCAGGAAAAATCGAACTGTTGTGCAGCGTACGGTAGGAACTGACATTTTTAAAGTTCGCCTTCTCTAGTCTCGCTACTCACCCGCAACAGTTCCCGTGTCCAGAATGTGCATTCGCTTCTTGAGATAGCGCGCCGACACAACGCAAAGGCACATCCGCAGAAAGTAGTGCAGCTCAAACAAGGCATACAGCAGGCCGACCACACCGAGCACAATTCCTAGCGCCGTACACAACATGCTGCCGTAGTTGTTGTTGGCTTTACTATTCCCCGTGCACTTAGAAAAGCTGGCAACGTCCTGCTGAAGCACTCTGTTACCAAGTGGATATACAGCACGCTTCTCCTCCTGTGTTCGATTCGTTCCGACGAAGTCCTCACATTTCTCGCGTCAATTCGGTCCAAGCGGGAACTGAGTATCAGAAACTTTTTTGCTCCAAAACCTATGAAACCATCCTTTTTTCCCTCCTAGCTGGTCGACGATGGATACCTTGGATGGATTCTGACCGCAGTGACGGTATCCAGATGACAGTTTGGTTGGGAATATGTGAGTGTGAGTGTTTGCAATCGGAAGTATATGTACGGTGGTAGCGAGCATCCAGGACGACCGGGTAGGCCATGGCTAATGGTGGTTTGTTTTGGTTATGGTAGCGCATGCGCTACTACGATCTGTGATGTCGAACGATTTTGGCGTGCATTTCAGATGCATTTTCAAACACACTACTACAGGCGCACAGCTAATACGAGCGAGCGCGTAAACAGCACGTGGTGAGGACGTGAGATGAAGATGAGAAAAGATTTTTCTCACGTCTCACGTCCAGCTCTTTGCACGGTCAATTTAAATTTTTAAACAGCTTTAATTTACAGTTTGCCATAGTGCGATAGGTGCAATTTTTATTAAGGTTTTTTTGTATAAGTATATCAGATTCTTCCTTCGCCAACGTTCATCAATCGCTTACAAAAATGGACACTTGCTGTGGTACGTCTTCAGCTTGTTGCAATCATCGTTGACGGTGAACAGCTTAGCAGGACACTCGGCAAACAGTGTCATACCCATGCAGGCCAATATGGTACCCGAGATCGGGTGGCAGATCTGTTCACCTTCAAACGCTGGCGTTAACTGCGCACCGGCCTCAATTTCATCCTTCATCGAGTCCGCCATCTTGAAACAACCGTCGATCGCATCGAGCGTAATCTGGTTCCATTCGGGAGCCATCGTTTTGGTAGAACTCTGGTACAGCTTGGTCAGTGCCTCACGATCGATTTTACCGTTGGAGTAGAGATTCGTTGAGTTCATTACACACTCCGCTACGCACTGAGTGATCGGAGAGAAGGGGATATGGCTCAAAAAGGGAATTCAAAAGGGAGTATTCCATTCGGTTAACTTACGCAACCACGTGGAATGCCCTCCAGCGCCATCTGGCGCTTGGTTTGACCGATCCACTTCGAATGACAAGCCATGAAGGCGCTCGGTTCTACGAGAGATGGGGTGACGCAACATTCGGCCGCATTCTGAGATGGGAGTCGACGAGTCGGAAACGTTAGCAGGCGCTGCTTACGATGTAAAGCAATGTGACGCTCTTACCTTTGGAACTGGAGGTCCTTTCAGGCAGGGATTATCCGCAAACACTGAACAGTAACCGACAACGAGACTCAGTGTAACGATCGTGATGATGCTTTTGTTCCCCATGATGCGATATGTCGTTAATTGGATAGATGTTTGAAATTATCTCAGCATCGTCCTGAGCTTTTATACGGTTCGACGTGAAGCCAGCGCATAGCTCTAATGTAAATGAAAACATCTTTAAGCATTAGCCTTCTCGGGATGTCATCAACGACGCAAACTGTACTATTAACACCTTTTTTGATTAAGCAGTTACCATACAGTATCTATTATTAGTGTCACATTTAAGTCTTCAATTAGACAGATAAAATGTTGATACTATTCTCGATTTGATAGATTCGTCAGAAATCGTCAGCGGAAATGTCAGTCAGTGTCAGAAGCAGTATAGTTCGAACGCTTCTGAGTATAACGCGTTTCGTTTCAAGGTGCTTCACGCGAGTCAGGGAAGCGTTACGTAAGCAATCGTGTAGGTTTTTTTCCAATTTGTCTGCGACAATAAAAAAATTCCAATCAGTTTCTACATTATCTTTTCCACTGCAAATTTCCAAGAAATTGCAAAGCCCATCTAAGAACACCTAAGTGTTTGCTAAGTGAAAGAACTAAGTGTTTGCTTATCAGTTGGCGCAGTTTACCAGGGTACAGGGCGTGATAGTGAGATACTACGTTCCTGTATCAAATGATTTGTTGGACTGATTAAGCTACGCCAGATAACAACAATACTGCGGAAGGTACCAGAACCAGTACTCTTAAAATTTGTGCAGCATTATCAACAACCGTCAGCTAAATGCAGGGTTTCTTTTCCTAGTAAATGAGTGCTAAGTAAACTGTCAAAGCTCAAGTGCGTAACTCGGGATTATAAACTCTGTTAGTATTAGATAGTGCTTGCTTCTGCAATTGCGTTACAATGTTCTTCGTGTATATTTTTTTAAACTTCTGGATAATTTTTTTTAACGAACCTTTGCATATCATTTGACGAAAAACAAATAAGACTGTCCCTTTTGTACTCCTCCCATTACTGCGAGGGTTGCAACAAAACAACAATTGCTAGAACACACGCCAGAACGCTTCGCAAGATCGACGTTACGCGTTAAATTACAGACATATTATAGCCAGACAAGGTAGAATGGACCAGCACGGAGGTTACGGTCAATCCCCATTCGAACCCATCAATTAAGTGCCACTCTTTTTCTGTATCAACAGCAAGCGCCAGATTTTTGCATTCAAACGCCATGAAAAACGCTCATCCCCTCCCGGACAATGAGTGGACGTTTTTTTTTTGTACGTAAGTTAGTTGCCATTGCTGACATTTGCTAACGAGCCCCGGTCCTCTGTTTTCCACGGTTTTCCACCCACCTGTGCCCAGGCTGGATGCTTTGTTGTGCATGTGGCAAATACGCATAATGATGCATACTCATCAGTGGCCAACGATCATTAGCCATGCAAAACCCGCCCTCCGAACCGAATCGTTTCACGTGCATGCACGATAAGTGCGGTCGACGGTGGCCGGATGAGTAGATCGGATATTGGGATAAAAACGAAAGCGACCCATCGGACGTCGATCTCAGTTGCAGTCGAACAGTGCACGATGGGGCAGCAACGGCGCGTCGTGCTAAAGTTGGCACTGTGTTTACTCACTTCCGGTGCACTGGTGCAGGTGGCCGCAGCGGATGATAATCCTTGTGCGGCTGGACCACCCGTCGATACGGTGAGTTGTTACCTATACTAGTGCAAATTGAGTTGAGATGCGTTACGCTGAACTCCACATGCTCTTGCCCAGAATCCGGCCGAATGCTGTCCGACACCGATGCTCGTCGAGGGGACGATAATGATGGACTGCTACCAGAAGTATGGCGAACAGACCAAGAAACAGCTTAAGATGGAGGGCATTCCGCGTGGCTGTGTAAGTTTGAGCTTTAGAAGGAGAGCGATACTGAGCTGATTCTTGCCGGGAACTAATCCCCTTCCAGTGTATTGCCGAGTGTGCCATGAACGCCACCAACATGTACGCGGACGGTATGCTGAAGCGGGACGATCTCTCGAAGATGTTTATGGACGCGGTAAAGGATAAGCCGGAATGGATGGCGCTGGTGCGAGATGCTACCAACGCTTGCTTTGAGCTGGCCGAAAAGAAGAAGGACGAGATTGAGGCCGGTGCGAAGCTGGAGCCCAGCTTCGAGGGTGAGAAGATCTGTCATCCGATCTCCGGCACTGTTCTGCGGTGCATGGGCATGATGATGTTTGCCCAGTGTCCGGCGTCCGTTTTCAACGTGAACGACAACTGTAACAAGTTGCGGGAGTACGGTAGCATGTGTCCGATGATTTAGGGATTCGCGCGATGAGCTTGTTGAAGAATTCAATTGTGGCAAACAGTGTAGCAGGCAGGATACTAGTGACATAAATAAATTATGTATTGTGCAAAGTATGGCCAAACATTGTTCTGCTTTTTTATATGTTATTTATTCTGAAATTCATAAATACGAGGGTGCTTTAATAATAAGAAATTGAAAAAAAAAATTTCGATTCCGTTCACACAAGCGGTTGCTTCGAAAGTTCGAAATTCAAATGTTCTGTAAGCTCCTAAAGGTATGCAAAGCGCAATACTCCTCTCTTTGGTGGGATTAGATAAAAGAAATTCTGGATAATCCGCCGGAAAGGTATGCAATTTGCAGTGCATGACGAATTGGTTGAAATAAACGATTTTGAATGCCAATTTTCATTACAACAATTTGGAACAATTTCCACACACTGGAGCATCGTAACGCTTTATGTTAGCTTTCTTAATTACAAAGAACTACGAAAGAAACATAAATATCGCAATGTAAAAAGGAGAACAAGCTGCGCCATCCCAAACGATATAAAAAACTATCACGATGTGTGTAAATAGTAAACAACCATGTCAAGGGAGCTTTAATGGAGTTGTTGACAAACGCGGAGTCACAGCCATTTGCAAATAAAGTCGCCAATTAGCTAGAACAAGTACAGGAGATTCCAACACAAAAAAAAAAACATTTTTTATGTGCAAAAAGTGCTTCATTGCAAAAATTCGAGCCGTGTGTAAGAAGAAAAAAAAAAGATAATTTCCATTCATCCGTGGCACAACAGCCACAGCTACGAGCTGGAAACTACAATCGTAGAACAAGCTCTGAACTTTTGCTTGGTTATTTAAGTCTTTCATCGCTTGTTTCGATATCACCAATGCTGTAATTTAATAACGCATTCCATACACCAATTATCCATGTTTGGGCAATTTCATTCGCATTCGCTTAAATTGCGTCTTCCGTTCACACGCGTCAAAACCGGCCTCCCGGCAGCTGCTCAAACAAAAGCAATTAATAAGACAGTAATTATTCAATCAAACGTTATCGTGTGCGCTGTAAACATTCACCCGGCAAACAGTTTACTTCTGAATGAAGTTACAAGCGTAAGCGTACGTGCGTAAGCCGCACCGGACAATGTTTGATCCTCTCGGAGCGCCGACCAGTGATAACGGAGTCTCCGGTAGTGAAGCTATGTTTGAACACCTGTTGCACCTGTTTTGCTCAAGTGTGAATCACTTGAAAGCATTTTTGGAGGGTGCACACACCATATCGGCCAGGTGTTTCGATTTTCGAGTGATTTGTACTCTAAATCCAATCACAATACTTATCACCTTCTGTTGACAGACGGGGGGGAGCTGTTAAGATAACGATGTGTTTTATTGCTGAACGTTGTATCCACCGAATAGCTACATGAAAATTGTCAATTCCAATACCTTTTCTTGCGTGCCTATGGCGCCAACACCATGCGAACGCCGAATCACCATGCTCCGATTGCTTAATCGCGGTGACTTACGAGGCTATTGACAGTTGAATTTGATTCCTTCGTCTCCCGATCGCGAAAGATTCGCCACCACTACCACGAACAGCATCGTCTCAGCTGTATCTTTTATCATCAACGGCAGCTCCAAAGCGCCGACCAGATGTATCTGGCTAATGCGTCGAAAAGAAACACTCGCCATGACGGGCGAAGAGGACAAAAAGCTGATGTCTACGCGAAAAGATGCTAGCGGCGCACGCCAAGCGGACAGTCTTACCGTGAATCGCACAGCAAACGGACGCGCCATAATAGTGCAGTGAGACCGTGCACCTACTACCCATACACATATATACTAGTGAGATGTGTAGAGGCTGGAGAACAATTCTAGTAGCCGTATGCGTTGCTGCGGTTACTCTCGCCGGCAGCACAGCCTACGCAGAAAGCTGTCCAATTTATCTCACAATTTCTGCAAACGGACGATCGGTGGAGGATGCTCCGCTCGTGATTAACTGGGGCCCGGGATGTGCAAACCCACCGGCGTGGATCGGGCTGTACACGGAGAATCCGGCCCTATCGAATGCGTCCCCAATCGCGCAAGTCTTCCCGAACGGACAACACAGTGGAGCGGTGGCCAGTGAGGTAAAGTTCGGCCGTCGGAAGCTGCCGGGCGGCTGGAGCCACGAGCAGGTGTTGCAGCACATCCCAAAGCGAAAGAGCAAACCGATCTGTTTCGATCTGTACCTGACGAGCTACGACGAGGCCGGCCAGCTGCAGTACTTCGATTGTCTCAAGATACAGCCAACGTGGATGTTTAGTGAGCCCGGGTTGGGGAATGTGTCGCTGCGGGAGTTGTTCCTGCCCGGGACGCACTGTTCCGGCTGCTACCAAACGCGCAACAATGTTGGCAATGTGTTCCTGAAGAAGATTGGCTTCCGTCAGAGCCTGGACGTGTGGAGTCAGCTCGTGTTTGGGGTGCGCTATCTAGACTTCTCGATCGGTTACTACCCATCGCACAACGGAACGCGCAACTTTTGGATCATGAACGAACACTTTCGCGTTGCATCGCTTGGACCAATCCTGCAGGACATCCGGAGGTTTGTGATCCTGTCCGAGGAGACAGTATTCCTCGATTTCCGAAGGTTCCCGCTTGGGTTCCACAACAATCCCGAACAGCACGAGGCACTGCTGGCCCTGCTGGAGCAAGAGCTCGGTGATCTGGTGTACCGGAGACAGTTCCTG
Source organism: Anopheles stephensi (assembly GCF_013141755.1). Classification (NCBI taxonomy): domain Eukaryota; kingdom Metazoa; phylum Arthropoda; class Insecta; order Diptera; family Culicidae; genus Anopheles; species Anopheles stephensi. Next base: position 4,075,660 of record NC_050203.1, read on the forward strand.
TCGTCGGACGAGACGGACACGCTCGATGCGGACGGCGAGTCGTACAATCTCACGCTCGGGGATATGCGCCGAGAGGGAAAGTACATACTTATCACCTACAATCACGAGGCCAGCTTAAATGGTAAGTCAAGCGAGAACAACGGTCAATCAGCGAGTGTCTCGATAAGCGATTATCCAATTGTGGCTTGGCTTGGTTCTGGCAGTGGAGCATCTTCTCGCAGAATGGAGAGACAGATCATTGATTGGACGGTTCAGAATTGCATCGTGTGGTGTTGTTGTTTGTGCGTCTGTCTGTGTGTGTGTTGTCCCTCGCTAGAATGTGAGAAGATAACAAAGATCTCTGTAAAACGTCTTCTTGCGGAGATCACTTCAAAGAAAATAGTAAAAATAGTGACCTTACGATAACTTCCTCTTTCGTAGCTAATGAGCATAAAACTAATCGCTTAGTAAAGTTCCGACCGGCTGTGTCCTTCTCCGGACGGGGACGCACAATGGATGTCACACTCATAAAACAAACATGATCGTGCTTCAAGCAGTACCTCACCATTCAAGGGCCTCTCGCTAGTAACAGATCGTGACGTTGCAAAGATGGCCCCGGCTAAGGTTCGCGCTTGCTTTATGCTCTTCCGGTGTGATGCCTAGAACGATGCCTACACTCCGCGACCTTGACATTCGTTTCCCTCGGACCGCCGTTTGACCGGGTGGTAACCCGTTACGAAACACCGGCCATATCGATCCGGTTCGTACCGAGTGCGTTTTTTTCCTCCTATTATGCGAACCGCCGAACCCAAATACGCCGACACTGACCCACATTTAACATAACGAACGGTAGGCGCGCTCGTGCCACGGCAAACCTACTGCCAACCAGCCGTGTCGTAATGGATTAGATTCGTCATGACAAATCGTTGAGAGGACAGCACACCGAAGATACAGACAAAACAAAAAAACCAACCCAGAGTCCGTTCCCACCCGAACAACGCTCTGCGGCGAAGATACGTCTGATATCTGCCCGTTTTTTGGGGTGCACGATCGGTACGACCTAACAACATGCAAACTGCTCTGCCAACTCTGTGATAGACTCCGATGGGAATGTTTGCTAGTGGCTTGCGGGCTTTTTATGAGACTCAGAGTGTTGCTGTTGCGTAAGGTAGGTTTATTGCCACCAATTAAACTGCTCCACAATTAAACTGCATCGTCAAGTTCGTAGGTCACCTGGTTAGGACCATCGGGAGGACAGCGTAATTTTGAGTGTCCATGCGTGATGTAGCTTCAGCCGGTCGATCTCATTTTTGGACGGAAACTCCACCAAAATACCATCGTCCGTCGGTTTCCACTGGAAGAAGGGCGAGCACGTATTAGATGAAAACACGCGAGAGTCGATTTGAATCGGATGGCAGACTTACCTTCAGGGCGGTGTTGAACCCAAGCATCGTGATCTGTGCGATCTTTGTCACCTGGTTCGTGAAGGCTCCCAATCGCACGTTGTTCGTTTTGTACGGATAGTCCAGCACGATCGCGTAGATCGTGCAGAAGTTGCTGGTCCGGGTGCTCTTCGCCTGCGTGTACCAGACGCTTCCGGTGAGTGTGTCGTTTTGGTAGTCCCAGGGTTGCGATTTGTAGATCGCTTCTCCGTTTACCTTTAGCCAGCTGGAAGAATGCGAAATTGATCAGTTAATGCGAGATCCGGATCAGAATGTAACTCCACTCACCGTCCCATATCGACCAACCGTTCCGCGAAGATCGGATCGATTGTGCCGGCCTTTGACGGGCCCACGTTGATCAGAATATTACCACCGCAGCTGACAGTGGTCGCGATCTGTCCGATCAGTTCGTCTGTCGTCATGAAATCTTCCAGCTTCGCATTTACCCGATGACCCCAGCTCTTCCGATCGATCGTCATTGCGTTTTCCCACTTGTGTTTCTGCAGAACGCCGGGATTGTATCGATCGGAGCAGGTGTGGAAGTCACCGTGCAGACACAACGTTCCCATACCCCATCGATCGTTCGTCACGATCGTGTCCCGCACAGGGCTATCGTTGTACAGCCAGGTGAAGAACTCTTTCGCCTTCCAATACCCATCCGGTGCTTCCCAGTCGCCATCACTCCACAACACTTCCGGCCGGTACGTGTTGATGAGCTCCTGCAGCTCAGGCCACACCTTCCCATCGACGTACTCCCGGTGAAGGAACGCTAGTGCCTTATCATGGGTGTACAACCGATTAAACCACTCGAACAGGGAGTAATAAACACCGAACGTTAGCTGCCCGGTCGCACGAACCGCTCCCGCCAGCTCTCCCACAATATCCCGATGAGGTCCAACGTCCATCGAGTTCCAGCCGAACGTATGCTTCGAGGGCCACAGTGTGTATCCTTCGTGGTGTTTGCTTGTCAGCACCACATACTTTGCCCCAGACCGAACGAACAGATCGGCCCACTCGGTTGCATTGAACAGTTCCGCCGTGAAATCACTCGCAAAGTCTTGGTACGTAAAGCCGGGCTTGTAGTTGTCCGCCATAAACTGTACGTACTCCGTCGTATTGCTTCCCTTCCAGTTGATCCAGAACCATTCGGAGCCGAAGCTGGGCACGGCGTACACACCCCAGTGGATGAAGATGCCAACCTTTGCATCGTCGTACCACTTGGGCAGGGGTCGGGAATCTAGACTTTCCCACGTTGGTTCGTACTTGCCGGCGAGCGTAGTGCACTGGCCGTTCCAGCAAGCCAAACCCCACACGAACAAGCACACGACAGACGTCCTCACTGAATCCATCCTAACTGGACAATAAGTTCACTTGTGCAGGCGGAGTCACAGGCAGATGAGGTTGGGTGCTCATCAATTGTGCCACTATCTCTCTAGGGGCCTTTCTCTCCCGCTGTGGCTATCTTGGGCGTAGAATACGTATCATCTAGCTATTGACAGTGTACCATGGGCAATTTGTAAATAAGATTGATTACGCTACTCGTCAGCAGCTACCGATAACGGATGTGGTAGAAGATGAGATGCTAGAAAGGGACTGTAACAAGCGAGCTCTCGTGCTGCTCTCTCTCTCTCTCTCTCAGTAAAATCAACTGAAGCTGTAGTTTAATTCGTTAAACAGTTTTTTGCTAATTTAAAAGCGAATTTCGATTAAGAAATAGCCACTTGAAATCGAAAACAAAGAAAATTTTAAATTCAAAAATAAAACGACGCAACCCATTGTGGCCACTCACGATCCCATAGTGACTTTGTCACGTCGTTCGCTAAACATCGAAAAACATCGCCGCTCTCGCGTTTCGTTTTGTGAGCTGCCGTGAGAGTGAAAATGCATGGCTTCCGTGGTAGATTAAATTTGAATCAGTTATCCAATTGCTAGACATCAAACAGCTATAATAGTGGTTTTTAAAATTAAATCAACAGTGAATGAAGATTTTTTTTCGCGTCTCCTCTACTTTCTAGAATCGGAAATTGTATGGAAACCTTGGAAAAAGCACTCGAGCGCATTTCTCAAACACACCGAGCTGGGTGAGTTTATGCAGAATCTGTTCTCCCAGAAACATCCGGACGCGCCCAGGAATATCGGCTGGAGTCTGCACGGTGTGCAAGGCTTCCAGGGAAGCTATGTGAGTAACCTCATTATTAATGTATTTTGCGGCCATTAATTTCATTTCATCTCGCCCTTACAGAACGAGGAAGAAGCCACCTACCTAATGCCAGCAGAGCGGGCCAGTATCGTGAACCCGAAGCTGATGCAGCTGCTGAGCGGTCCGTGGAGTCATCGGGCGAATGCCGTGCTGGTGGATTACTTCACCAACACGAATCTGGTCGAGTTGGCAGTTAGTACGAACCGGTACAAAACGCTCCGCAACCCGATGAACGAAGCCGTGGTGCTTGATATCCAGTAGCGAGGTGGTTGCAAATATTCCAAAGCTTGAGTCTCTGCAGTTTTCCATACACAACGTTCATCTTAGTGGATTTGATGTTAGTGTAACCATTTGTCATTTATCGTTCAACGTACTGAGTTAAAAATTAGAGATAAGAGCTAGCTTTATAAGGTAAAACAAACGTGTGCTTTAGTCCTCTTGTGGATTCTTATATGAAATGAAATAAACGAAGAGATACTAACTGTCACTACAAAGGTCATCACAGATGTTCCGAACGGTGGACCATCTTCCAACAATAGCGGACAGCATGAAAAAGCAGCTGAATTGAGCAGAGCAATTACGATAATCTATGTTTACTTTAGCCGTGCCCCTAAAACTTTTCGAGCATAATGGTGTAAAAACTTGCAACTGTTGAATCTGAACGTATCTCGGTTTTTGCACCGGCTTCCGGCATGTATATAATCTGGCCGATTCATCGAGAGTCGGTCAGTTTGCAGGGCAAAATCGAATCCGAACGATGGCTACCACTATCAACTGCGTCCGGTCGTGTTCTTGGGCTAAAGTGTTGCTGGTGCTGCTGTGGTGCGCTCAGCTGGTTAGTGCCGGCGAGCCGAATGCGGCCTGCAAAACGATGCCCTCGATGGGCAAAGACGATAACGACGAGAAGTGTTGTGAAATGCCGGAGATATTCCCCAACGAAACGCTGCACCAGTGCATGGAAGACTTTGAGCGGTCCAGTGTGTCGCAGCTGCAGAAGAGTTGTGTAAATAGCCCTGACCGATTGAGAGCAGACGAGTTGTAATTGAGAAATTCTTCCCAATTTCCAGCAATTTTCTGCCTGCGTACTGAAGAAGCACAACCTCGTGAAGTCGGATGGGAAGCTGGACACGGATCAGATCAAGTCGTACATTAAGGACCAGATCAAAACATCGGACGAATGGAAGGGACTGATCGAGAAGGCTGTCCTGGAGGATTGTTTACCGATGATCGAGAAGGATTCGACCATTGTGAAGCAGATGAAGAGCTCGCTGGGCGATTGTGAACCGACATCGGCCCTGGCGATTGCGTGCGCTGTGGCCAAGCTGTTTGGAGTAAGCGAGACCCTTTCGCAGGATATTACTTAGCAACCGAACGCGTAGCTTACTTATCGCTTCTTTTATTACAGAACTGCCCCAGCAAGGACTGGACAGGAAGTTAGTATTGATTGCGCGACCTATGGAAGTGGAACTCTACATGACAACTTCTATCTCATTGCCACAGGTCCCGTGTGTGACGAATGGAGGACGTTCTTGACAAAGTGTTCCGGCTCGATGGACGATTTGAACGCGATCTACATGCTCATAGAATCCCAGAAGTTGACGTAAGATCGAGGCACAAAATGCCATTATATGGGACATTGGATATTGGCTGGAGGGCTTGTTTCTTCATCCCAAGAAGTATGTGAATTTGGAAACCAAATAAAATCTTTATCATCTCTACCTTCGCTTAACGCATTGCAAACGATGTCGTATTTACTGTGCCGGGCAGCTGTGAGAACCGTACTGTGATTAAATAAATCCTATCCATTGTCCAAGGACGGCAAACACAAAGTGATGAGTTTTTAATGAGCTTTTAACAAGCCCAAGTAGCATTTGGAGTGGTATAAATTGGGAACTCTGGTGGCATATGGTTTGAACACAATTCCCAAACATGGATCGGTTCATTTCGCTTGTTGGTGTGGCGCTTCTTGTGGTGGTAAGTAGTGGACAGTGCGCTAAGAGTTGCGGATTACCGTCACAATCCCGTACTTCCATCTGCAGACGGTGGAGCAAACGATGGGACATCCCAGGAATGATCCGCTCGGGTGTCACAACGGTACGAAGGCTACCGTGGATGAGTGCTGCAGCATCCCGGTACTAGCCGATAAGGCCATCATTGAGAAATGCAAATCCGAACATCCCTTCAAAGTGCCCAAGAAAGATTCGGACAAGCATGGCCATCATCCAGGATCGGTAAGACAGGCGATCGAGAGTGTGACCAAGATTAACCTGTGCCTGTTCCCATTTTAGTGTATCGCTGAGTGTGTTATGAAGGGGATGAGCGCTCTGAAGGATGGAGAGATCGATACGGCAGCGTTCAAGAAAGCCGTTGCTCCAGTCGTGAAGGCGAACCCTGCCTATGCGAAGCTGATCGACGATGCGATTAAAACGTGCGCCGAACGTGCGAACATGGACACCGGATTTACTATGACCCGGAACAGCAAGGATTGCAAACCGGAGCCGAAACATTTCATCAACTGCGTGTATGGGACACTGTTTGAGGTAAATGGGTAGATTTCGGCGTGCGCTATTGTGGCCATACTTAACTAAGCTCCCGTTTGATCCCGTTTTTAGCAATGCCCAACGAATTTCTGGACGCAGAAGGACGAATGTACCGCGTTGAAGGACAAGATCAAGAAGGGCTGTCCGTACTTTGCCCTGCGCAAGCGTCACGGTCGTCAGATGCGACCAACCTAATTCCGATTGATCACATGGAGTGAGAACGCAAAATTGTTAACATTGCAGCACGCTAAACAGTTGATGAACGAAAAATACGATAAGCAATAAAAGGAAAGCAAGCAAGTACGAGTTCTGCTCGCGCTTAGCACAACACAATGGCTTACGGGGCGTAATTTGGATGAACGTTATTGTTAAAATTAATAAACGCGACAAACAACCTTATCGTACTGTTAGTGGCTTTAACAATGGGCCGGAAAATCGTTCGGTAGCCTAAATTGAGGGAAGCGCCACACGATCACGTCCAAGGTCAGACCTAGAAAAAACCATCATAATTCATACAACAATCCAAATTGAATGTCCACGCCGATGGGAGAGAATTCGGTTGAATTTGTATATAAAATACGCTAAAACCGGCAGTAACTAAGCCACAAGTTCCCAAACATCCACTCAACGAGGAACTGTCTTGCAGTCTGTCCAGCTTAAACTTCGAAACGCCCATTTGCAGCCATGTTTTCGCTTGCGTTTGTAGTATTGACCGTCGTAGGCTTGGTGAGACTGTAGCCGAATCTCTGCAGAGGTCCTCCGACTAACTAACTCCTTCCCCGGTTCTGTTCCAGGTGGCCAGTCAACCTCCGCCACCGGATGCGTCCTGCTTTCAGCCAACAGCGCTGACGGCCGAGGACTGCTGCAAGCTGCCGAAAGCCGTCGACCCTGCCGTGATGGACAAATGTAAGGCGGATAATCCGCGACCGAGTCAAATGCCGGCTCCGGGTGTTCCTCGTACGGAGGGTTGCGTAAGTGGACTGGCGGTCCTTTCGATTCCCACTCTCCCCCATTGACACACTATCCTATCTGGTCATCGTTCGTTCTACAGTGCATAATACAGTGCGCCATGACGGAAACGGGTGGATTCGTGAACAACGCACTCAACACTGACGCGATCAAGAAGGCGATGGCCACCACGATCGGTGCGGATCCAAACTTTGGTTCGCAAATCAACGGAGCCATCGACAGCTGTGCCCGCCAGATCCAGAACGATCCGGCGTACAGTGTTGCACCGATCTCGTCTTCACCGGATCGTGCTGGTTGTAGCTTCATTCCCCAGGGCTTTGTTAACTGTGTGTACACGACGCTGTTCAAGGTAGGTTCGAAGGCTCTCGTGAGGCTCAGCGGATATCACGTCAGGTGCTCACCTCGATGTCCTTCTTTTTTAGAGCTGTCCCGCTGCTGTTTGGACCGAGAGCAGCGACTGCCAGGCGTTGAAGACGAAGCTCGATAATGGATGTCCGTACTTCCTGCTGATGGGCCGTGGTCCGCGACAGTAAGGCATCACGGAACCCGGTACACGGAGACGGCCACTGATGCTTGCCCTTGATTGATTACCATTTGTGTGTGTGTTTGTTTTTGTGTTTAGGCATCTTCTTGCCGCTACAATAAATTGATTGCAATGCAGATATAGACCCGGTTAGGTTCTTCTTTCGGATCAGGTACCAGCATCTCTCTCTCTCTCTCTCTCTCTCTGAAGTCATCGATTGCTTGCTTCTTGTGTCATTTATTGACTATTCTATCCTAAACACGTGTCCAGTCTCACGCCGCACACAGCAGCTCCAACCGATGGCAGTTCTGTTCGTCCTCGTAGTTCCAGTTGATCACCTTAAACATGGGCCTGCTCGGCTTCATGTAGAACGTGTGGTTCTGGTTGATGACCACCTTAGAGAATTTGTTCTGCACGATTGTTTTCGTGGCCGCCCGGCGCAACTTATCGACCGAGCTTTCCGTTTCGTTCGCGGTACGCAACCGGGCACCTTCGACGATCGCTCGTCCGTAGATCTTCCTTACCTGACTATAGCCGAGCTGTTCGCAGATGCGTCGCATATACTCGTCGTCAAATTGGGCCGTCTTCGGGAAGCACTTCGAGTGCCAGATGCCGTAGCTCTGCTCCATCAGCTCACCATACCCACTGGAAGCAGGAGAAACTTTAGTAAGGCGAATTTTTCACGGCGATCTTCATGAGATCATCTTGCTTACGCTTCGTAAGAGTTCTGCTGCAGTGCGTAACAGTACAGCTCGTCCTCTCCATCCGGACAGTCACGCTCCTTATCACACACAAAGTCGTACGGTACGCAAATGTCCGACTCGCCGCATCGGAAGCTGGTCGAATGGCACCGACAAACGCGAGGGTTCTCATCCGATTTGTCCCAACAGTTGCGCACTCCATCACAGATCTTTCCAGGGTCAGTGATTCTAGGGGTGGAAGAGACGCGAATTCAAAAATGTCCTCATGGACGTCCAGCAGTCAAGAGAGAACCAGTCTTACTTCAAGTAGGTATAGCACGAGCAGTCGTGAGGCTCGTCCGTCGAGTCTCCGCAGTCGTTCTTCCGATCGCAGAAGCTTGACTTGTCGATACACCGTCCATTGGCACATCTTAGCTGGTGTGGCAGGCAGCCTACAAAGAGAAGCATTAGAACCGATCCTGATAATAGGAAATCTGTTTCGTATAATTCCAAACTCACTACTAGTCTGATTGCGTGTGGCGCACAGTGCCGGACTTTCATCAGAACCATCTCCACAGTCCGGCTTACGATCGCACAGCAGCTTCTCCCCGACGCACTTCCCATAGCGGCAACGCTTTCCGGCACACTTCGGTTCCTCGTACAGCTGATCACCGCACTGCTCATTGTGCAGCACGTTCTGGATCTTCTGGTACGATTCCACCAAGCTCGTGACCCGGACGACTTCGTTGAACCCGCAAAGGCCTCGCTTGTGCTGATAGAATCCTACCGGATACCAACCGGATCGGTTCGTCTTGCACACGATCACACCGGATCGAGTCGCCTCTGTTGAAGGGTAGTATAAAACTCGTCAGAGGACTTTACCTGCACGACTTCCCAGGCTCATCCTTACCAGGTGTATAGCACGATTCATGATGATAGTAAGGCTGCTTTAGATCCTTGTGATAGCATCGCACACGATCCCCTTGACAGTTTGTCCCATTTAGGTGTACTCGTAGCGTTTTCGTCCTACCATACTTGTCCTGTCCCACCGCCAGACATTCACTGTCCGTGACGTTTTCACTAAAAGAGACCAGCGATTAGCTCTCCGCATCCTCACCAACAGCTCGCTCAGATCACTTACTTCTCCGGCACAAACGTAGGCAGCACATGCCGACTGAAGCTAAGCTTGGTCGCCAGATGCAGCATGACCGTCTCAGCTTCCGGTATGTAGTGATAGCAATCCACGCGCACCACCTGCTCGTACGGTCCCTCGATGTGAAGGTACGATTTAGCACCGCCGGCCACCACCGCCAAGTACTGATGCTTCAAGTTCACCAACCGTGTACAACTGCCGGCCACAATGATCCAGCTCGCATCGATGATCAGCCCACTGCAGATCAGTACCCCATCGAGATAGATGTTCGTATTCCACGGCCAATCGTAATCGTCGCCAAAGTTCTCCACCAGCTCGATGTGGGCATTTTCCTGGAACACTATCTGCGGCATGTGGTGTGGCCGATGGATCGGATTGAGGGGCCGGATGTTCACCTGCACCGGTTCCTGCTTGTGCTTGTGCTCGAAGTGTGCTATGTCGTGCTCGGTGGCGTTGATGTGCTGGACGCACGACACACGCAACGCTTGGCAGGACGCATCGACGGTTATGTTGACGTAGTGGTGTTCTGCAGTGTTGACGAGCAGGCCGGCCGGAAGCTCGGCGGGTGTGATGGATAGCAGCGAATAGTTCTGGAAGCCACTGAAAAAAACCCGGACATTGACATCATGCAATGGGCGAGCAGTCCCCGAGCTCTGCAAAACTTACGCGAATCCTAAAAAGGAACAAATCTTCTCGACTGCGTGTTCAGTTTTGGCTGTAAGAACCGCTCCGCACAGGACTTCCCACGTGCCGTTCGTGTTCTTCGTGACGATCCCGGTGTTGCGGAAGAGTGTGAGATTGTTCGCATCGAAGTACACCCGGTGTCCATCGGTAAGAGCCACTGAGAAAGGCAAAGAGCTAGATCATATGCAAACGATCGTTAGGTGAGACGACCACACTTACAGCAATCCAGTTCATCTTCGTGCAGAGGACAGTCCGGTTGTCCGTTGCACACCTGCGCGTTGGGAATGCAGACCTGACTGATGCGACACGCGTACTGACCGACCTGACAGTTCACTAGCGAATGAGAGAGAGAGAGAGAGCAGATCTTCAATACGAGGCTGTCAATGCGATAAAGAACAAAGCTGACTTACTACATCCAAGCTCATCCGTACGATCGAGACAGTCCGTCTTGCCATCGCAGATGAGAAAATCAAACTTGTCCTTCAGGAAGTCCCGGCAGGTACAGTTCAGCTCATCGCTTCCATCCTCACAGTCGACGATCCGATCGCACCGATGTGCCACATTAATACGCTGGGTTATACTAACAAGCAAAAAACCGATCATTTATACGATCATACGGATTCTCCTCCACAGGTACTTACTTCCGACAGGAGAACTGACGATACTGGGCCGTATCGTTCGGAGGGACCGTAGCCACATTCGTTTTAGTGTGCAGACTGTGCACGGTCAGCCGGAACTCGGCCACACGTTTGTGTTTCTGCTCCTGCATCACCTCAAGCTCGTTGAAGAACGGATGATCGGGCTGCTCCTCGTCCAACGAATCTTCGGATATTAAAAGCGGAACCTGTTCTGTGGTGGAGTTCACCGTTGAAGTTCCGTTTTCGGCACGCGCTTGTCCGCGCACTTCCATGACCGTTTTCTCTAACGCCTTCCAGATGGCTTCCGTTGTGGTGGAGGTGATTGGGGCGACAAACTCAAAGCCCTTCGGGTCTTGCTCAGTATCGTGAATGGGGAAAATGATCGCAGATTGATCGGTTGTGGCCGAGGTTGTCGTCGGTGTTGTTTGTTCTGTCGACGAGCTAGGACTCAGTTCCGAAGTTGGGACCTCCGTTGTAGAAGGTTCCGTTGAGCTGGATTCTGTTGATGGTTGCTCGGACGCGGTCGGTTCGGTTGTGGGGACTTGCTCAAGAGGTGTTGTGGTTGTCACAGGATCGGTTTGAGCTGTATGGGTCACAATCATGCTCTCCTGAGCTTCTACGCTTGCCTCGTGAGCGGTGAGCGTGGTGGATTCCTCCGAGGTAAACATCCCGGGTGTGATAGACTCCGTACTAGAGCTTGGTTCATCCATCTGGCGACCTGCGTGGACATTGGAGGCTCTCTGCATGACTATCTCCTGCTCCTGTCGTTCCTCGTCACTGTCCTCGTCTCCTTCTCGGTGGGCCATCGAGCGTAGCATCTGATCCATCGCACAACCCGACTCGTCTTCTCCACCAAGACAGTTCACGAACCCGTTACACTTCTTGCCCGGTGGCAGACAGATGCCTCCACCCCAGATACATCGCATTCCCGGACAGTCGGCACGAGCGGTTCGGCCTGTCGGTGGTGACTTTACCTTCTCCGCGATCCAATCGATAAACAGAGCGACACGTGTGTACACACCCGGCTCGTGAGCTCTAGCGCAACCCTCTCCGTGACTCACAACACCAGCCAGATACCACTCGGCCGGATTCGAGTGACTTTGGCAAACGAACGGTCCACCCGAATCACCCTGACACGCGTCATGGCCTCCGTCCTCTTCGCCGGCACAAATCTGCAGACTGTCACGGTCGGATTTGTGCTTGCAGTAGCCTAAGATCGGCACCGACACCTGCATCAGATGATCAGCTGGAGAAGACGTACGGGATTACGTGTAAGAAAGCGGACATCCTCCTGAAGCAATCTCCCTGTACTTACGTGCACCACCTCGCTCCCGTAGAGCACCCCACCCGATAGCCGTACAGACCGTGCCCGGTTTCGGTCCCCACATCCATTCGCGATCGTTCGTGGTGCGATGCCTATCCGGCAGACAGATCGGACGCACCCAACGGTTGTAGTGGAACGGAGTCTCGACCCGCATCAGCGCAATATCGTTGGCCATCAGCGTCGAGCTGTACGCGTGGTGAATGATCATGCTGGTCACGCGCGTTATCTGAACCTGGGGAGCGAAGCTACGCTTTCGCAACATTCCCGAACGGACCTCGAAGTAGTGCTGGTCGAAGTTGTCACAGCAGTGAGCGGCTGAAATGATCTGTAGGACACGATGAGGAGAGTCATTTAGCAAACAAAAAAGGTCGTCCCTTTCCCGGACTACCTACCCAATGCTCGTTGTAGATGCTGCCACCACAGTGGTACTTGCCATCGCGGAAGATGCCCACAATGAACGGGTACGCCTCCGGCTCGGCATGACTTCCACCGACGATACGGACACTCTCAACCAGCTCGCTTTCGTTCGTGTTCCGTCTCGATCGGACGCTGATGCGTGAGAAGTGTTGTTCCTGCAGCTTGCTCGTACCACAGCGCACCGGCGGACACTTGACCTGCACGTACACCCCATTGCATCCTTCGCTAAACTCTGGCTGCGATACTGCACTGTTTGCCCGCTGGCTAATGTACGGTCCCGGGAGACTCCCGTGGCCATGGCTCAGCAGTGGCTCACGATCTTGCGGTCCAACCTCGGCATCACACGCTTCCCGTGCCCACTGCGATGGATTGTTGCACACCGGGTACCATTTGCCCCGGTAGTTCCGATGCAGCACACCGGACGAGTGGGGTACCGAGTAGGCCAGGTAATGGCCCAGATCCCGCACCAACATCGTGCAGTCCTGTTCATCCTTCCGGTTGAGACAATTGTCGAACCCATCGCACTTCTCGAGCAGCGTGTAGCACATCGACCCGGACCGATGTGCCGCCCTGTACTCGTCCTGCGTGTGGAAGCACGAGAACGAGAACTTCTCACACCCGAAGCATCCCATCTCGTCCATACCGAGCGGACAGTCGGCGTAGCCATCGCACATCTTACGCTTCGGCAGTCGGGACACGCACGAGCACGCACTCTCGTCACTTCCATCCATACAGTCCGTCTTGGAGTCACACCAGGCACTTCGCTTTACACACTGGTGCGAGCTAAAGCACGGCACCCAACCACGGCGACAGTGATGGCGACCCTTGGCCCTCGCAGCTAGAGACCGGCCGGCAGCAAAGATGGACGCCAAGTCCTCGGGATCATCCGACTGCGGGTGAGATTCGTTGCCCATGTGATGGTGACGGCCTGGTGGTGGTGGTGGTGGTGGTTGTGTTGCGTGCCCATCAGCGTGACTTGGTGCTTCGTCATTCTGCATCATGGAGCAGAGTAGGTAAGGTCCGTTCGGGTCGACGGGAGCATCCGGAACGCGAGCACCACCATGATGAAGATTCTGGATGCTAACTGGCATATTGATCATCGCTGGGAAGAGACAGTGAGAGAGAGAGAGAGAGGGATCTATTATGTCCACAGACTAAGCCCTTCGGCAAAGGATGGCCCACACACCTTCGGGAATGCGTGGCTGAATGAGTGCATCGATCGCGGGATCATTCAACGGAAGCTTACCTCCGGCGCCCGGATGATGATGATGATGTTGCGGTGGTGGTGGCTGCTGCTGGTACGGTGGATATCCTCCATTAGGGTACACGTACGGTCCAGCCGCAGTGGCCGGTCGGAAAGCGTACGCCGTCTGTGCTCCTGCCGGCGGAGCGTTCTGGTAGAAGCAAACCGTGTTAGGGACATAGCCGGCTCCGTAGGCCGAGTTGACGATGATCTGGGAGGATGCTTTGGTCGCTTCACCGGTTATTGGAATGCCGGGCGAATGTTGGAAGTTGCCCTGGTGGGCGGGTTTCATGTGTCCTCCATTACCGGCTGCCGAACGGAGCTGATCACAAAGGCTCAGGAATGGAGCACTTGGTCCCACGACCAGGGGTTGCTGCGGTTGTTGCTGATGTTGATGGTGAACGGATCGTAGCGGATCAATGGAGGGATCGTGGTTGACTTCGGAATGGCCGGGATCGTGATGCATGTGATCGCGGTTGCGCGATCGTGACATTACGAACTCGTTGATGTTGTCCGGAGGATTCAGCAGGAGATCCTCGTGGAAAGGGTGAGGTTGAAGCATCTGGGCGAGTTGCAGCTGATCGACCACGTCGTGCAGGTTCCGGGCGGATTGGTAAGGACTCTTGGTAGTAGTCCAACGGTGGGTAGTCGTCAGCTTGGACGAACTCTTCACCGTGGTCGGAGGACTCGAACTAGAATAGCCATCCTCAACCTCAAACAGATCCCGACTCCGCTCGGTGGTCGTCCATTTGTCGCTGGGAGTTGAGCTTTGGAACGCTTCGCTCAGTCGCATATGATCGAACAGATCGTCCAGACTCCGTATTGAGCTGTCCTCCACCGGGTTGTGAAGGCTCGGATCGAACGGCAATCGTGTCGAGGTACTAGCGCCCATCGCCTCCGTAGTTGTGCTCATCCACGCACCCTCAACGGTCTGCGTAATGTTCATGTCATTCACCAACTGCTCCACGGTTGTTATCCTTGGATCATGCTTCGGGACGTGCTGCTCCGGCCGAGAGCTAGTAGAAGTGACACTCTTCGAGCCGACCTCAGTGCTGCTGAAAAACTCCTCCGGATACGAAGTAGTCTCCTCCGTGGTTAACCCCATCTCGTGGAACCCCTGCAGCAGATTGGCCATCTCCATGAACCGAGCATTCATCTCCTCGGACAACCGTTGCAGCTTTTCGTAGATCTGATCGCACAGCTTCCCGTTCGGCGCTTCCTTACGGCATCGGTTGTATTCCGTCTCCAGACGCTGGTAGTCCTTCTGTGCCATTCGCTTCGCCCGTTGCAACTCATCCAGCGAAACGGCGTGACGCTTCGAGCGAGAGCCTCTCGCTGGTTCCGGCCCTACCACGACTCCTTTGTACACGATCGGAACCATCCCCAGATCGAACTTCCGCTGGACGCGCTTCCTTACACCGTACGTGATCTCCTCCGAGCGATCATCACCGCGCGAGATCCGATTCGGTGCAGCCTCGCCAACATCCCTCCGACGGCGTTGACGTTCGAGCAGTGGTTCGAACTCCTGCATCAGCTCGAGCAGCTCGAGCGATCCCATCATGATGTCTTGCGCTTCCGTTTTGAAGTACATCTTGCGGATATCTTCCAACTCGTCGGGGACCTCCACTGTAGCGGGTTCCAGCACGATCGTGTTTGATGTTTGTTCGGAGAGGACTAGTTTTGGGTTTGGGCGAGGGAGCAGAAGTCAAGCCTATGTGTAAGTCTGTAAGCATCGGATTAGCAGCAGCGAGACGTACCTGACGACGGGACGGTCATGTAGAACCCGAACGCAATAGCCGCCATGATGATCACACCACCGACGGCGATCAGCATCAGACACACCAAGTTCGTCCTTTGGCTAGCGCCCATCGTCAGCTTCTGTATGCGGGGCGAAGTGATCGTGAGCTCCTCTGGTGGCGTTGCAGAAATAAGAGGAAGGAGTCGCGATAAGCATTTCACGATCACCATTAACTAGGTTATACACAGGTACACAAACAGTTTCTCCGGACAGTTCCGCTTACGCCCAGGAAATTGGAGCCATTGTTTACAAACTTTACAGCAAGCGCCCAACGCGCTCCCATTCATGCACCTCTGTGTTTGCCACCGACCAACCCATGTTTACTTGTTTACACAGAAAATGGACGCACCGTGGCAAACGCCTTTTTTGGGGGTATGTTGAAATTTGCCCCCCGAAAGACGGACAGGGTGTTTTTTTTGCCCATTGCCACATATGAAAGAGAAAATGTCCTCTGCTGGCAAAGGTTTGTTCCAATTTTTCATCAATTGCTGGAAGTTGTTTGGGGTCAGTTTTCGAATGTTTCACAAACAGGGCAGCAGACAAATGGCGTTTGAAGAATGTAGGCCACGACTTACCATCTAGAACAGTTTGATCGTGTTCCGCCATGTTTGATTGGGTGCGATTTCCTGTCGATTCTCGCTGTGTGGTTGTATTAGAAGCGTAGACCGAGGACACTTAAACTCATAACCACAGTTGCAAAAAGCACAACCACCCTGATTGGTTGATTGAAGCACCTCAAATCTGACTGTTGATAGAAGAATTCACTCAATTTCTGTTGGAATTCCTTCCCAACTCGTTGCAGCTTTCAGCACTTTGCACACTCAGCAAAACCCTTCTTCACGCACCAAGAGAACGATCGCAAGCACTGTTGTTTCAGCCACGGTGGCTGCCAAACTACTGCTGACCGTCGATCGATCGTAATGGCTTTTTCGCTGCGTTCGGCCGGCACTTTTGACTGGTGTCAGCAGTTTTTCGCACAGCAGAACGCTGGGCAAGTGGCAGGTTTTTAAAGAAGAACGAAGGTAAAAAAACAACAACTCCAACAGTTACCATAATACAGTAGCCATAAAAGGTAGAGCGCTTAAGCTGCGTTTCAATGTGCGCATGGGAAAGTAAACCTTGAATAGAAATTAAAGTGGCTCTCAATCTAAGGAGGCTAGTATGATTAGCATCAACTGAAACAGGGATCGTCTAGAGATCAGCAAAGTTTTTCTCAGTTTTTCTTGAACACGATTTTGAACTGATCGTGCAGGCTTAAATTTTAGAAGAAAAAACAAACAGGATGGGGAAGTAATATATTTATGACAGCTCGTAAGAACGTAGTGGCTGATCAATATAGCAAGATCGTGAACTTGCCCGTATGTTGATCGCTTCTCTGGCCTTTCTGGAGGACGTATCGACCATTCTTACTGATCATTTTTGACCAGCTTTGGACCGAATTAAAGGTCTATTTGTGAGTACTCTCCTAAGGTTAGGAGTATTGTGTATGAGTGTGGTAGATGAGGTTAGGACGAAGAAGACCTGCAAGGTCTTGAGTTGATCTGCTCAATAGGGACTTTTCATAGATAAAGAAAAGGTGAAGGACAACATCCTCTAGATGAGTACTTCAAGACTCGTTCTTTTCCTTTAGCATTACAACCTCGAGAGGTCGCGATCTGCCATTTCTGGCTCTTCGACCAAATTATACCCGATGGTCCTGCGTTCGGAGAGATGCTCCTCGGACCTCCGCAGAAGTTTCTTGGTGTGAAGACGATCCCTTGATAGATAAGACCCTTTTGTAAAACAATGTGTCTAGCCAGATAAGTGCTTTTCATGTAGGTGGTCTCATGATAGATGAGATACATTAGACCTTGGATATTGCGTTCGGAAAAAAAACTTGGCCGAAGTTTGTACGACGAGGTTCTTAGGACGAGGTCCCTTAGACTGGGATGTCTTTTGGAAGATATGAAGGCCTTCTTGGAAAATAATGCTTGAAGGACACTCGGGGATGGCGAGGCCCACTGAAACGACCCCTTCTGGATATTGAAGCCCTGTTGCCCAGGAGTCCCATAGCTGGACTGGAACTTCGAAATATGACATACGACGCAGTCAGGGACGAATGTGTCATCAGTAACAAGAAAACGCCTCAACAACGATCGGGAGGACCCGCTGAATAACCCCAAATGTTGGGGTGGAACAAAATGAAGCAAAACACAATTTCAAATTTCAATCATTGACACGTGTGGCAACCATTTGTGTATTTTTGTTTTTCAATATGTGTATTTCTCTTCTCTCGCACTCACTTCCTCTCTCGTTCTCTCTCGTTCTCTCTCTCTTGTTTCACATTATTATGTTCAATTCATTTATTAGTGTTCCATTGTTACGTGCGGCCAGTATCACTTCCTATCACCCGAGCCCCTCTACTGGTTCGGTCAACTGTGTTGTTTACCCCACTCTTCGCTTCCCTCCCCCTCCCTCATTCATCCTGTTCTTTGTGTGTCGGTGTGTGTGTTTATCTTGTTAGTTATCTTCTCTTGCACTAATCTGTGTGTTTTACTAACCTCAATTAGCCCTTTTCTTGTTTCTTCTTCTTGGAAGTGGTAATCAATCAAAGTACAATGACACAATCTCTCACAAAGACAGTGCGAGAAAGCGAGTTGGCTATGTGGGGCAAGAGTCACCGACCCCCTTTCTGATCTCTGTGGGTGTTTGGGAGGGGGGGTTACCCATTCATGACTAACGCTCAATAGAGTTGGTTGTGTTAGAGGGGATTGTTTTACATTTCTTAGTGTGTGTGTGTGTGTGTCGGTGTTCATAATTTGCTAAGCTGTATATCGTTACTAGATTCTAGAGAGGAGGTGTGTGTGTGTTCTGAAGGGGGGGGGGGGGGGGGGACTTGGGTATTAGTTTTCTTTTTCATGGAGTTGCCTTTCTTTATTATGTGTGTGATTTTTATTCTTTTCTCTTTTCCTTTATTTTTCCTTTGCTTTTGCTAATAGTTAGTTACTTCTTTTAATGCATTTATTGGTGATTGGTTTCGTTTTCTGTTCTTCAAATGAAAGTGTATGCGTCTCATTGTCGTAATGGGAGAGGGTGGCGTGTAGGAGTGTTTTGCTTTTTGTTTGTTTGTTTCTCTTCTTCTGTATGTATGCTGTTCACTTACGCTTGAATCGTCGTTAGTAAGTAGTAGGTTACTTTCATACTTTTTTGTACACTTTTGATTAATTTTCTTGGGTTTTTTTTGTTCTCCTCCTTTGCTTCCTCCATCTTCCTTCTTCTTCTTGTATTTAAAATTTAGTATCATTAAATGTAACATGTTTCATTTCGTGTGTGTGTGTGTGTTTCTTCCTCTTCCGTTTTTTAGTGTGTATGTGTCTACTGTTCTTGTTTTCTTCCTTATCCTTTCATTAAATTTTTAGTTTTACTTTTCCCATGTTTTTGTTTTTCCTCATTTTTCCCTTATTTTTTCCAATCACTTTACCACCATCGTGTACCGGGCCGGTGGATCACACGATCCACGGCCACTACGACCTAAAGCTTAGCAATAAACAAACGCCTTTCCCATGGGATTTTTCCTTTCCATCCTGTTTTTTCCCCCTAAATTAACATTTTACACATTTTCTTTTCACTTTTGTTTTGTTTTCTTTTGTTTTCGTGTGTGAGTGTTTTTGCTACTCGCTACTCGCTTTCTAACATTCTTATCCTCTCACACACCCATCTTTTCCTTTCCCTCACTCAGCACACATCACGCGGAAAAGCAGCAAAACAAAACAATAAAACAAACCGTACAAGAAGAAGAAACACCAGAATCCTTCCTCTTCTTTCGCTCCCTCAAGCAAAAAACCTCAAAAGAAAACAGAGCACGCACACGTACCCGGACACACAACCGCGTACCGTCGTGGCGCTGGTAGCATACATACATACATTTATATATATATATATATTTATAGTTACGTTCTAATGGAGTTCTTGTTTTTGTTTGCTCTAGTTTACACAGTACAAAATAGAAAACAGAGAATATAATACACAAGAAGCGCAGGAGATAATTTACGGTAAATGTATTAATAAAAATAATAATAAATAAACGCGCCTTAAAAGAACAGGAGCAACGAGAGAGAGAGAGAGCGAGCGCGAGAGTGAGTGAGCAGGAAAACAGGGAAACGATAGGAAACAGCCGTCGGGGTGGGTTTTCCTTTGGGGTAAATAAATAACTTTTCTTACATAAAACAGAAAAATAAACTTTGAACACAAAGGCCAATTCGTTTTTTTTGTGAAAGAACACGCACACACACAAACACACATGCGAAGCGATTTCATTAATTTAACTGTACAATTGAACTTCATGGCCGAAGATCGTGCCTCGCATATGTGTGCTGTTTTGTGTGTGTGTGTATGTGATCGTATATTACTAACAGGATGACTGTGTGTGTGTGTGTTATGATAATAGGACGAAGGAATCACACGAACAACGTGCTCGACGAAACTCCTTTTCCAAGGATCATTCTTTGATCATTTTTATGCTTTCTCTCTCTCTCTCTCTCTCTCGCGCTCTCTCTCTCTCTCTCTCGTGCTCCTGTCTACTACACTAGAAGGACACTAAGCAGCGTACACACCGTTCCACGTTCTACAGTTATGTGTGTGTGTGTGTGGTGGCCGCGTCGTGACAATGCGAGTACCTGATACGATAGATGCTGGTTTGTGTTGTGTCTGTGTGTTTCCGTGTGAGACCCGTTTGTTTTCCCGCTCACGCTAGGTATTTGTTTTCCCTTTCTTTCTTTGTTTTTGTCCTGAAAAGCTGTACACTAAAAAAAAAAAACTAAACGAGCTCTACTGCCCCGAAGAAATTAGAATGTGAAAACCGGAGCGGGGAATCGATAACTTAAGAATAAAGCAAGTCCCTCACCTGACGCACACGCGCATTGCATGCATTCCCGGGGGGAATTTCTAGCGAGGAGGTGGTGGTCGGGTAGTGGTAGCAGGTCGGGGGAAGAACTAGGACGCGGGAAATGCCCACCCTCCTAAACTGCTCTACTGCTGGTTCGAACTACATTTAATGCTAACGCTTCCTAGGTCCTTCCCTGTTCCCATAGTTTATGTCCACCCCTCTTACGATGGTCCTTTTACAGCGTGCGTGCGTGCGCGCGCGTGTGTGTACGTTTGTTTCTCCCTTTGTGTCTCTCCAAAGCGGGAACTTAATCGAACAGTGCTGCCAGAATGTCGTCACTGTTGGCGTTGTTGCTGGAACCGCTCGACGGTGGCGTGTTCAGATCCGGCGGGTCCAGATAGGAGAGCAATTCCATCGGATCGACGATTCCGTTGTCCGGTAGTAGCTGCAGGAGGGGGGGGGGGTAAGAAGAAGAGATCTCAATACGGTCTTTGGGGCGAGTTCGACAGGATCACTTACATTAAGATCATTGCCACCTTCACCCTCAATGACGGCGGCCGGATCGAAGTTGAGATCTGCCGGCAGATCGACATCGGTGAGACCGGCGAGCGCGTTCTGGTGGCTTTGTTGCTGCTGGCCCATCATAGAGCCCATCGAGAGGAGATTTTGCTGCTGCTGCTGCTGCATCATACTCTGCGGTGAGTTCATCATGTTCTGTGGCGAGTTCATGAGACTCTGCGGGGAGTTCATGATGTTGGCCGCCGGATTGTTGGGCCCGAGTCCCAGATTAGCGTGCTGCTGCTGAGGCGAATGGAGCTGCATGTTGTTGTGCCCGGCATGGCCGGGACTGTGGCTCATGTTGCCACCGGGATTGTTGCCGCTGCCACCGTTCACACTATTACTGTTGCCGTTCGGTTGCCCGTTGGGACCGTTCGTGTTGCCGCCATTGCTGCCGGTGGACTGTTGCTGCTGCGGGTTGGAGGAGTTGATGTCGTTCGCGGGCGGTACGCTCGGCGGTCCACCGGGTGTCATCGGATGTCCGGAGGAGTTACCGCCGCCCGGTGTGTGTGGTGTGTGCGGTGTGTGGGGCATCTGGAAGGGAATAAACCCGGAGCGCCAAACATTACGGACCATCCTCAGAATAGCTGAAGACTCCAAGCACACACAATACTTACCTGATCGTTCAAAGATTTCTCCATCGCGTTCAGTGGATCGAGCGAGTTCACCGAATCGCTTAGATGCGCCAGCGGGTTACTACCATGAAATTCTCCGCCATTACCACCCGGAGTTCCCGGGCCATTGTTGCCCACGCTTCCTGGACCACCGACAGAACCGGGGTTTGTTCCGGGTTCCTGCTTGATGATGGGATTTCCGTAGGAGTCGTACTGCGGCGTTCGATTGTAGCTGCAAGAAGATGCGAACGTTAGAATGGACGAAATTCGGGGTTCCATTTCGGTTGAAACTTACTTGGATCCCATCATGCTACCACTAGCGATCGAGCTCATGTCCGGGCTCATGTAAGGGCTCATTGCGTTCATGTTGTCCCAGGTCGGGAGCGAGGTGGATCCAGGCGACATCACCTTGTTGAAATGCTTCGCATCACCACCGTCCGGGTCGGGCTTAATGTTGGGGAGCCCAGGAGTTCCAGCACCACGCCCATTGCCACCACTAGGTTCGGATGGTACAGGAGGTTGTTGCTGCTGCTGTTGATGCTGCATTGGTGGTTGTTGATGCTGTGGATGTTGTTGTTGCTGCTGCTGTTGCTGCTGCTGCTGCTGTGACGGTTGCTGAGGGTTTAAACTACCTCCGATGTTGGGATTGTTGAGACTGCCCGGTGGTTTGATCGCTCGCCAGTTGGCTTGCGCATCGATGATCACCTCCTCCGTGTCCATACCGTTCGGGGTGTTGGAAGAGTTGAGCGTGTTCAGTATCGCCCACATGTACTGATCAATCTCGAGCCCTTCCGTTAGTGCCGGTTTACTGCGAAAAACAGAGACAGACATGGGTTAGAATCGTTCCTGTAAGTGATGCGACATCGACGACTTACTTGCACACTGGACACCGCCAGTTGCCACGCTCACAGTTTAGCGCCAGATAGGCCTCCAGGTCGAAGCACTGGATGTGCTTACAGTCGTGACCTCGCGCTGGCAACGTTATCCGCTTGGAGGTTACCGTGCACTTCAATGATACCTACGGGAAACACAGAAAACGAGTCCTTTAGTCTCAATTCTCCTGCGAGGATCAACCCTGCATCGCTTACCTTGGCGGACGTTGCAGCCGCTTCTGCCGCAAGTGGATCTTTGTCCGGGCCACCACCGAGCGGTTGATTCGGGTTCGTTGTGTGACTCACGGCAAAGTTGCGCTTGATTTTGGCTACCGCTTGTTCCGCGGACAGAAGGTTACGCTTCAGAAGCGTATGCAGCACATGATTTACCGATGGTCGATGTACCAGTTGCAGTACGAACAGATGTGACTGAGGATGGCAAGGGGAAAAAAGGTGGTCATTAGCGGTTTCTATTCGTTTGCTCAAAGCTACAGGATTTGTAGTTAGGGACACTTACACAGCAACAGGTGCTGACGGTGATTTGGATCGTGTTGCGGCCCGGTTGACAGACCTGCTTCAGATAGAGCGGCCGATGCGTGTTCTTGTTGTCGCCTCGATCGATCTCGAGCGGTGTCGAGTTGGCCGACACCTGCACGCTCGCCGGCCAGTTCGTGTTCATCTGCCGGTCCTCGTGGTGGAAACACTTGAGCTGCAGCTCGAGGTCCGGCCGGCACATGAGCGTGTTGTAGACGGTCGACTTCAGCTGGAACACGTGGTTGCTGACCGCGAGGTTATGCTCGAGCCGGAACGGTGGCAGCAGGATGCCATCTCGCACCGGGAATGTCAACCGCAGCTCTTCATCTTCTAGAACGAGGAACAGACACATGTGTGGGTTAGGAGTTGCTCTGGGAAGGACATAGCTTGCGCTCTACTCACTCTGCGGCAGGTTGTTTGGCTTCACGTCCGGATTGGGGCTGATGTAGGGCGTCATGGAAGATGCGGGCGTTAGTGGTGGCGTAGGATTACCCGGTACCGGACTGTGCTGGAAGTTCATGCGAATGTCCGGCTGGTAGCCCTGCATGTTCTGGTAGCCCGTGTTGTAATACTGCTGCTGCTGTGCCTGCTGTGCCTGCTGCGCCTGCTGTGCCTGCTGCTGCTGGTGCTGTTGATGCTGTGGGTGATGTTGCTGTGGCTGCTGATGCTGCTGATGTCCCATGAGCGGTCCAGGTCCACCGGGAGCTCCCACCGGTCCACCAACTCCAACTCCAGGCCCTCCGTACGGTGGCGTGTTTTGTCGCTGCTGCATCATCGGTGGTCCTCCACGGTAGTTCATCGGACCCATGGGCCCATGATGCCTACCGTAGCCGGCGTTAGCCTGCATCGGTAGAGGAACTCCTGCGGCAGCCGCTGCAGCTGCTGCTGCCGCTGCCTGGTGTGGTGGGAATGGTCCTCCCGCTCCCGGCATACCTTGCCCCTGTCCCATCCCGTATATCGACCGTTTCTGGGCCATCTGCATCTGTGGGTTGGGGTAGGGAGCCATCCGCCGAGGATGCTGCGGATATCCATTCGCCATCCCCTGCATCTTCGACATCGGGGACATCTGGTTCATTTGACTCAGCGGATTCATACCGCCCATCTGTGCTGCCGCCATCCCGTTCATACCGCCAGCACCGCCCGGTCCCATCTGACCACCGCCCGCACCACCCATACCCATGCCCATGTTCATCATCTGTGCCATCGGGTTCATCTGCTGATGGTGCCTTCCGTATCCACCACCGCCCGCTCCACCATTACCACCACCACCACCTGCTCCTGTGACGCCTCCACCACCTCCCATCTGGTTCATGCCGGGCATACCGCCGGTCACACCACCGCCACCCATTCCGACCCCCGCTCCGGACCCCATTTGACTCATCGGTCCCATACCGCCGGCACCACCCGCTCCACCTCCCATCTGATTCATGCCATTCATCTGGCCACCCATGCCGCCCATTTGGTTCATGCCGTTCATCTGATTCCACGACGATTGCGAATGCATCGCCATGTTGTTCATCTAAAAAGGAGCGTGGAAAAGGCGAATCGTGTTAGTGTTTTCTCTCCCTCTCTCTCTCGCTGATGCTTCGCCAGCACCTACCTGTGGATTGTAGCCGACGTCCATGTTGCCCTGCTGCCCGCCGGCCGCTGCGACCATACTTTGACTGTTGAAACCTTGCTGTTGATGCGCACCGGCAGCTGCTCGTCCCGTCGTTCCAGCTGCCGATCGCTGCTGCTGTTGCTGGGCCGAAGCTGCCTGTTTAGCGTATCCTTTCGGGACTTGCTGTTGCTGCTGCTGTTGCTGCTGCTGCTGCTTCACGTCGAGGTATCCGGTAGCAGCTTCCGGATGAAGGGTTCCTCGATGATAATCTGCTGATAGTCGAGAGAATGAAATCAATATTTTGTTTTACAACACTATAATGACTACAAATTGCATAGCTTCAGGCGCTTTTTTCTCACTCAAAGAAAAAATCTGCCTAAAAGTATGCAATCTGCGTGAAATAAATCTTTTTTTAAAGAATTCTTCATACCGTGATGAGGATTCTGCAACTGTTGATAGTGATGTTGCTGCTGCTGTTGATGCTGCTGCTGCTGCTGGTGCTGCTGTATGTCGGGATAGCCTCCAATGTAAGGAGATCGACGATCACCCAATGTTGGAGCCCCTAGGGAGCCCCCCTGGGCACTCATATCTCAGCCATTGCTGTTCAACAAAAGCCAGAGTAAGGTCAGTAAGGAAGAGATGCGACTGACGTCATACGGTACAATGGCGTTTCGTTTCTAGTGCGCGGTACTCGCGATGGATTTATTTACTACCAATCGTGTCATGACGTCATGTAGCGTCGTCTGCTGGTTGCGTCTGCAGGATCAGAGATACGGTCGGTGAGTTGTTGGAGTCTAATTTTAGTCGTAGGAGTATGGAATCGAAGGAATGAAGGAAGCGTGGTCCGTGCGTGGGACGGTGAGTAAGGTTATTCGCGGGAAAAAGGGTGCTCACCGATTCGTTCCGAGTGGCGAAAGGGCGTGTGGGCGCTCGGGTAGTACGTAAATGTCAAACGGTTTGTCAAAAGGTGTCTGTCTGCGTTGGAGTTTTGGAAACAGGATGAGCTTTTCCGGTCTGATCGGATAAAGCGTGTCGTAATGTCATTTATGAACTTGAATTTGTTCTTTTAAGTAGAAAGCAGGGTTTTGTTGGTTTTTGAAACGCTAGCACGGAAAATCCTCAAAGCTTACCTAGAAAGAGAACAGAATAAAACGTTAAATTAGTACGAAGTATTGACGGGAAAAAAAGCGATTCAGGTTAGTTACAATGATCTGCGTTTTTTAAGTTTTCCATCAATTGAAACATCATCCACTTGCAATAATATTACCCCAGCCCAGTACTTATTACAATCGCTTCCCAGCCAATGAGGCAAACGGACAACAGCATAAACAACTTCCATCTATTAATACTTCGCGTGCAGTGCAACCATTCGCGTACTTGAATCCACATCCTTTCCTTCCCACCCATCCACCCACCCAAACACCACCCAAGCAGGTGGCAAAAATCAACACAAAAATACTTTTCCACTGTACATAAAGAGTGTGTGCGTGTGTGTGCTTGTCCGCTTTTTTGGAGCGCGGATACAGTAGTGAATGGTGAAGTACGCGGTGCGGATTTTGTAAACGATTTAACACAACCGATTATCCAAAACGCATACACACACACCACACCCCAGAGCGGGGTGGGAAAATTCAACCACCAACGAAAGGGGGGGTGGGGGAGGGGGAAAGGCCCGAGTGGGGCCAAC
This sequence comes from Anopheles stephensi, assembly GCF_013141755.1. Classification (NCBI taxonomy): domain Eukaryota; kingdom Metazoa; phylum Arthropoda; class Insecta; order Diptera; family Culicidae; genus Anopheles; species Anopheles stephensi. Next base: position 4,101,979 of record NC_050203.1, read on the forward strand.
CATCCCGAGAGACGCTTGATCTGAGCGTGAGGATGTGTTTTTTTTTACAGCTGTGTGCTGTTTTTCCTTCCTTCCTTTTATCCGGGGCCTTTTTTTCCTTGTTCTATTTTCCATGTCCACTCCACTCCACGGTTAGGGATAGGCAAATGACGATGAGGATGATGATGGTATATATGAATTTCATTGGAAAAAGAATTGCAACACAGATTCCGCACAAACACTCTCGCTGGGAGCCGGAAAAATCGTCCACAAAAAACGCCGGCGCGATGGTTGTGTATTGGGATCGGATAAATAATTTGGCAACGGGCCGCACGGTTGCCTGCTCTTGCTTCCCCCCTCATTTGGCCCCCTCCCCAGAAACACCTCCTGCTTTCACCCTCTCTCATCCCAACTCCCAGATATGCGGTGAGGGAATATTATTTATAAATTAAATCGAGATCGAGCAGCGCTACTATTTTCCGCGTCCATTTGTCCCACGTCCATGACCGAGCGGGAAGACGAGTGCGAGACGGGCAGCAAAACCAGGGTAAGGCGGCAAAGGTAATGAGGGTTTTCCTTTTTCCGCGTTTGCGTCCGCTTTATGGGGCGGTTCGTTCATGAAATTAATTCAGGTTAAAAGTGCCGCCCGGTTCCGACTCCGCACCGCCAACAGCAGCCAGTCAGCGAGCCGCGTGAGAGCTAGCGCAACGCTGTTGATGGCGTTGATGATGGCGCTGATGACGCCGAATGAATGAGGTCAGTGGGAGAAAGAGAGCGGGTGGAAGGGGGAGCAGGAGGGAGGTAGGTAGGTAGGGTGTCAGTTCCCACCGCTGTCATGACTTCCGGTGCGGTTGTCTCTCTTATCGAAATGAGCGAACATTTCGATAGTTTCCAGCCGAATGGACACAGCAAAACACACACACACACACAAATATACTGGTTGATTGAAAAGTGTTTGGAATAAGATTAAAAACCCTGGAGGGAATTACTCGCCTAGCAGGTGGTATCGAGATCAATTATAAAACTTATCATTTAATTTTCCTCAGTAAAATAATTATAAGCAAATTTTCCGATATTTTATCCAAAAAAGAGACGACCATTTTCAATCCGTTTGGCACGTGGGAATAAGGTAGCGTACCTCCCCACACGCCCGAAGCGATGAAGTTGTTTGCATTATTCTGGTCACCGCGGGCTCGTGAACGCTCGATAATCGTTATCAGCGGTTTTGATTTTACGCATTCGTGCTTTGCTTTGGTTTAGGAAAACAACGAGATAAACGATAAGTGAGTGGAAAAATGCAACCTGTAATTGAGTCCAGGTTTTTTGATACTTTTGTTTTGTTATTTTTTGTATGCGATACGCTTGTATTGTCTACGTTTCATTCATAAGGTGCCTTTAAAGAGTCATTTCAAGTTGTTTTACTTAAGTTAGACTGTTCTGTTCTTGTTTTGAGTAATTTTCATTGTTTTTTATTTCTTTTATCTATTTTTATTATGTTTTTTTATTGTTGTTAGTTGTTGTGTATTTGTTTAGCTTATGCGTTTTACTTTTGTTTTGTTTTATTTTATTGTGTTATTTTTACCAGTTGTTGTTCTTTATTTTGAATATTTGATGTTTCCTTATTTTATGAGCTTTAGTTAACTTTTTATTTAATTAATCTTTTTTGTTTTTTTATGTTTATCTACTTTTCTGTACTTAGTTTTCATTCACTCTTTAAAAAAAAAATTAAATCTTTAGAGAAGCACACGCCACTCGATTAAACATACTCTGTGTATAATGATAACATTATTAATAGCACAATTAAAAATGCGACCAATCCGATCATCACCTCACCCCACCCCACCCATCTCCCCCCTCTTTATTGGGTGAAATAAATGGAACGCACGCAAGAGTAACAATGTGTTGCACAACAGTCACATAAATGGCGACCAATAAACGGGCAGAACCGCACGATAGAACGATCCCGAAGGAAGGAGAAAAAATAACAAAAAAGGAGTGAAAAAGAATGAAGAACAAACCAAACAAAACAAACAAAACAGAACAAAAAAAAAGAGAGAAAGAACGATCAAAAAACGACAATGTTAAACACACACCACTCGACACAGTTCGGGGGTAGTATATTTATTTAATAGTATTCGATGACTCTCTCTGTCTCTCACTCTCTGTCTCGCCTTTCGCTTACTTTTCCCTGTGGCCGTGTTCCGGTCGGTTGAAGCCGTCGAACGCCACCGGCACTAATGGGTGGTGAAAGCACAGGTGTGGTGTTGGACAGAGGGTGTCGGTACAGCATTAAAATTGGGTTTGCGGGATGCGCAATGAACAGTAAATCGCATATGACAATTATCCGCTTTACTGAAGTCATTCACTATTGGCACGGTGGGAGGGCAGATACAAATCGTTTGTTTGATGATGCCTGGCGGATGAGGTGTGGGGGTGAGAATTTTCCTGGGCATTATAAAGGCTGAGGTTTCCTGCTGCTTTGTGCAATGCTTTAATCAATGTATCAATAATGCACAGCACAGCTCGGCCCGTCGAACACGGTTGCCACAATCGCAAATCGATTCGACAATGTAATGAAAATGGCAAACAAAAGGGAGGGAAAAACGGTAGAAAAAAGTCGCTTGCAAAACTCATAATCGATACAGAATAAAATGCGGTAAATTATTAATAAACAGCAAAAATGTTTCGAAACTAAATTTTAACAATTACAACCGTCCCTTCTAGCAAACGACCAAAAGACAAAACAATGTGAAATGGTCTAATTAACGACTGCACCCCTATTTAGCGCAAATAAAGTACGAAACCAACCCAGCCGGCACCGGGCAAACAAAAACACAACACAACTGTTGAGAGGTGCTAGCGTATTGCGTTTAGAGAAGCCGCAAAATTAAAATTAGATTATGATTTACGGCGCCACATATTTCGAAACGAAGCCAGCCAGCCAGCCAGCCAGCCGACTGGCCGTTGTGGTCTTCGTACACCGAACGGGGTGCAAACAATGTACGCAAAACGCTTTTGTGTGTGTGAGAGAGAGTGTCTGGGGATGTTTTTTTGTTAGTTATTAGAACAGTGTTACACCACGAGGAATCGAATCGAGGGAAAACCGACAACCAACGACAGGGAGTGATTTAATACAATTCTTTAGCCTCTAAACCGCTCGATGGTGGAAGTAGCGAGTTAGTTCACACGCCACCGACAAAAAAACCCTACTCAACCACACTCGCTATGTGATAGGATGCAGGAAAAAAGGAAAGCAAAACAGGCTCGGGCAATCACATAAGCACGCACATCCCATCCACACAATGCGTGAGTTAATTTATCATTATGCTGCACTGACCCGGCCCGATAAAGCGTTAAATAGTTACCGCTGTAAAGCCGGATGCGGGGTAACTTCCCACGGGGCACACACATCGACCACCGGGAAACATATTGAATGCGTTTGGAGTGGAAAACGGATGGTAAAAATCACAATCACACCACCGGCAGCGAGTCACAAAGGATTTCAATCTTCTGCCCACCGTCATCCCACCGTCAGAAAGAATTTAATTCCCCACAATCCGATTGTTGAGGGGAGGGGGTGGGGGGGGGGGGGAAAGAGGACGATCAGGTGACACGATTGTAATGTAATTTAATGTTGGAAAATGTTAATTATAAATTATACATTATTCGCCTCATTCGGTCCGCGCAAAAGGCCGCCTCGGCGCCGAGCGTGGAATGTGAGGCTGTAGTTCACCCCGCTGGCGGGGTTCGTGTTTGGTTTTGACATTAATATGATACGAACGCGAGGACTTTCAGAGAGAGAGAGAGAGAGCGGGGGAAGAAGGTGGAAAGTCAAACGCATCATTCGCGCGGATCGAGGCCTGCGACGGGCAGCGTCCACGCTCATTTACGTACGGCTCGATTGCATAAAAGCGCAGACGTGTGGAAAATTTCGCACCCGTTTTTCCATCGGGGGTTTTTTTTCTGCGACCCGATGCGATGCGTGCCTGCATAGCACATATTTTGATTAATTTGAAAATTCATCACTCACACTCACCCACACAGGGGGACTCTCCGTATCGAAATGAAGGGTTCGTGCTTTGTTATTATGTGTTTGTAATTTCACATTAAAGCAAACATTATGCTGAGACGATTTCGGGAGGCTGTTGGTGGGAAGGACCCTGCCCAAGGGATGGACATCGAGCGAGCCTGTGCGTGTGCGTGTGTGTTTGTGAATGGCTTTTTAGGCGAAACGTTGGTGGTTCGATTAAATTGTTTATCAATCTAAATTGGTTCATAATTCCCTCGTGCGTCTCTCGGGTGTATTTTTAGGTCTTCATTGATGGTTAGTTGGATGCTGTTTAAGTGTGGGTGTGTGTGTGGTTGTGTGTCATTGTACTTGGAATTGATACAAAAACAAGTTGCTCACTGCGTTACACTGCGTGCTGAACTTATGGACGGACAAATAATTATTCGAATTGAACAAGCGATATTTTACAATTAGTTCTAGGAATAATTATGAATACTTGGAATTGCTTAGCATTATATGTAATTATAATAATTTATACGAAAATAATAAGGGCCACATGAAAACGTAGTTGAACTCAACGGAGTTCATGGGGACAGGACTCTACCTCAATTCTATGTAAAAAAAAATCTGTTGACAATCAGTCCGAACAGTTTATACAAATATTGTCTTAAAACCTCTTTCGCCCTTACTGATAACATGTGGTTGTTTTTCGCATTAGACATTAATCAAAATTAAAGTGTTTATTGCAACAAGATTTGTTATTAAAAATTTCCACTTCATCATGTTCATGTGCGTAATTTAATTACCAAACGATGAATTATGGGTCTTAGAACGAGTGTCGGGCTTAAGTGAATTAATTTCTGCAATAATCGAAAATGGAAAATGAAAACCTACCAACCCATCAAACACAAACGCACCACACGTGCAACAAGTAATACGAACGGGTGCTCCTGCACAGCAGCAGTTCAAGCTCATCCAGAAACCCCTTCTTGGTGTATATTTTTGTTTCCCATCAGCGTCCCATCATCCAGCATCGGAGGTTGCCGAAATGTGTTGATTTCCCTACGGGAGCATGTGAGACACACCACGGTAATTGCGCACAACGTGTCGCCACCCGAAAAAAAAAAAACAGAAAACCCTCCCCGAAGGCAAATAGGGAAAAAGCGGTGCCGAAACGTCATGAAAAACCCTTTCTCCACGGCGCTAATCAGCACCAACCATCAGCGACGGCCGATCAAGTAAATCAACAATGTTTCCTCACAGCTCGCATGAAATGGCGTTGGACGTGTTCTGGTGGTGTGTTGGTGTGTGCGTGCGTGTGGGTTAGGTGGTGGGTGTCATTTTTATTATTTCAATTTTTCCGTACCCGTACCCACCATCATCATCGGCCATCATCGGCCATCATCTTCATAACGCATCGGATTCGCTTTTGCGTCGCAAACGTGTCATGGACGCGGGCATGGAAAGGGGAGAAGTCACGGAGAGGCTGAGACGATAAAATATCTCCAATATCCCACCCACCCGACCACCCATCCATCAATTCCATTTCATGTCTCACTCTCCCTCTTTCTCTCTCTCCTCCTATTTCTCCCTGTGTAAATCGAAGCGAAGAATACAACAATCAACATCATCACCAGCATCGGTCCTCCGCATCATCGGAAATGGAATAATAGTGAGGAAAACAAAACAAGGCAAAAAACACATACACACAAAAGCGGCAGAAAACGGTTTTCCTTCATCAAATCCACAGAAAACTCACCGCACCCAACCCCCCGGACCTAACCCACGCCACCATACACGTGCGTGCTATATTGCGTAGTTCACCAAACGGAGGCGCAACAAACACACACGCTCACACGCTCACTTTCCTTCTGGCGAAGGCCACTTCGGGTCCATTTTTCCCTCCGGGGACATGGCCAGGCGGCCCGGGGCGTGGGGTTTCACATTATCTTTGATTATATCCTTGATCCCATTTTTCCGCACTCGAATGTATTTTCCCGTCTTTTCTTGCTTGTTGTTGCCTTCTCGGAAAGTCATCCTCGTTTGGCCTTCCTTCGTCCAGCCTTTGCACGCCACCTCACACCTCACAAACGGCAAAAGGACACTCAGGTTCGGTTCCTTTCACCCAACTCCCATTGCTCCCTCCCCTACCCACCCCCCACCCCTCCCGCTTTTCCCAAAATGGTCGTTCGGTAATCTATTCCCTCGGTCGGTTGGAAATACGGCGGAAAACACTCCTGACGAGCGCAACAGTGATTTCAGGCTTGTCCGTTTCGATGGCAAAAGCTCGCCTTAACGAGGTTTATAAACCGGCAGTGTATTAGTGTCGGTGAGTGAGTGAGTGAGTCGGGTGAGTGAGCTTCCACTCTATGGTGAGCAATTGCGGCGCTCACTATTCACTTCCCGATTCGGCTGTGCTCGGTTAATAACGACATAAATATGGGCAAAACAATGTACCTAAGCGATCTGCTTGTGTAGAGGGAATACACAAACAAGCGTTCAGAAACACTCACACTTACCCAGTGTCACCCTAATCGTCTCACGCCGGCCTCTGAGAAAACCGCCACCCCGAGCCCGCGAAGCCCCGAGCAATCGAGACACAAAAGCCGAACAAACATATTTAATGCCGCGTGTTTTCCCTTGCACGCTTTTCCCCTACTTCCGTTCGGTCCGCGGGTTTGATCCTCACAAGCACACAGGGTTGCAGGCGGTTGAAATACGAGAAGGAAAATCTACGAAGGAACGCGACACTCGCACACTCACACGCACACACATTCAGCGTGAGTGACTCGGCCAATTTCTCATTTCTCCTGTGTTTGTTTGGGAGAATTGGGAAATGTTTTCCACCCCTATTTGAAAGCCACAAAAAAGGGGAAAATCTGTAGTAAGGATTGTCCTTTCGGAACTCACAAGAATCGTGTCGGCGTTTGTATGCGTCGAGTTCATACTTCCGTTCTCTCTTTCTCTCTCTCTCTGTCACACTCTATGTATTTGGATGCGTTTCACTCTTTTCCATGTTTATTTTACCCCTTTTTCGGGCTTCATCCCGCTAGTCCCATTCAACAACCCTCCCGGTACGGGAGTTCGTTGCAAATCACCGAAGATTATCCGGTAGTAATGTCGGAAATTGAGAAGCATATGGGAGTTCCTGGGTGTAGCTGAGCTGGGAAGTTGAAGTGAGCATGTTCGGTACATGATGTAACCACTCTCACCGTCTCATTTAATCGGATGAGCTCGATTATTTATTGTTGCACTGCGAATCGTAGCGTTGAGCAACGCTGGTCCCGGCTACCTCTTTCTACCAGCGATGAGTGCCCACTTGAAGCGATTCTAGACACCTTTCTGATGCGATTAAGAATATCAAACTGATGGACGCATCCGATCAGAACCGATTAGAAATCGTTACACAGGTAGAGCGGTAAAAGGTATGGTGCGATAGAATAATTACAACCTACCGTAATTCGTAGTATCGGTTTCGATTATAATAAATAATTTATATCACACTTACAACATTATGGCTGACGAAGACAACGACGGCGTAAAACCAGCACCGTAAACAAATAATCGTAATTCCCTCCCGGTTCAACAATTCCAAACCAACCTTTTCCACCCTGCCTTCGGTCGGGCTCTACCATCAGCAAAACAATCCTTACTGCAAAGGATCCCTTCCATCAGAGGCCGATGGTGTACGGGGACAAACACAAGTCAATGTTTTTTTTTGTTCCTTTTTCGTTCCACAAAACTCACTGGTCGGGGTGGCTAAATCTGTTGACAACTGTCACCCTGCTACTGGCAGGGATGAAAACAGGGAAAGTCTATATTTCGTCATCGTCACCGCACGGATGGGAATAGGGACCGACAGGCGGCGCCGTAGCCGATGTCGATGCACGTCCGATAAGATGACGCGCTCGTACTTGTACTCGCGTCTCGTGATTATAGTAATGATGGATGGATTCTGGTTTGCTGCTGCTTTTATTGAAGTACAGCACGGAGGATGGGTATGGCGTATCGGGAGTTAGTTTTATAATGCAGGAGGAATCCTTAAGGAGCTTCCTTTGGCTTTTTTGTCCGTTTGTTGACGTCTTGGAATCGTTACATTTGTGAGCATTATGAAGTCATTCAATAAGGATTAAAATAGTCCTGTCGTATACAATTTCTATCAAAACAAATTTAGGACCGCAAAAGAGACGATATTATCGTTAAAATTGCATAACTCTAGGCGCTGTGTTCTGTACATTACCATGGATTACTTGGATGAAAGCGTTTGTCTTGAAAATTGCATAATTTTAGGCGCTTTAGTTTCTTCTGTAATAAGTATCGTGTATAAATCATTCTACAGGTATTCATATCGCATGAAAAATCTATCAAAATTATTCTACAGGTATTATAAGGTTTCTCATTCAAAAGATCAATCATTGTGGGACAAGTACCACATGTTTGACTTTGAGCCACACAAAGAACCGTACATTCTTAACGATAGGATAAGATTGATTATTTGTGTGTGTTTAGTGCGTCTTTGCACTTCACTTAATACAGTTCCTCTGCAGTCTTGGCATGATAAAAGCGAGAGCCTAACCCGTCGTGACATGACGACTCACTCTTTCCCGATTAGCCAACGCGTCGTAACGCTCTACTGTGCGGATGATTGTCTGCAAGTGTGTGCGTGTGTTTATATTCTCGAATTTCCCTTCGGAATAATTTCATCGGTTATGTCGAACATGTGTGTATTGATTTACGTGTCCCGCTCGGTGGTTGCCTTTGTGCCCCGAGTGGCGGTGATGTGATGTGTGAGCACAACGCAAAGGGGAAGCAACCATACATTCTGCGCAACCATTTGCCCAATTTTCCGGAGGGCCACCTCCCGTCGTTCTTCGTTGCTCGGGCAATACCTTTTGGCATTTCGGGTCGCACACGCATACCATTAATGCGCCGGAGAGCCTTTAATAGAAAGGCAATAATGAGGCAATATGGATGAGCCAGAGAGAGAGAGAGAGAGAGAGAGAGAGACACTTCGACTGAAGCCTCCTTCTTAAGGGTTGGACATGTTTTATTCTTTATTATCTCACCCTTCTCACTCTCACCCTGCGCTTACTCACTCGATACTTTCTCACACTCGTGCTGGGAAAATTGGATAAGCAGTAAAGCGGGAAAGCGAATTCAGCCTTTCGCTACACATTTCCCTCTAGCGATTTTCCCAACCCCCCTCCCCAAGTGTTGCTCGGGTGTGCGGTTCCCTGTTGCTAGCGGCTCTTGGTGGGCCGGCTGGCAGTAGAAGTCGGCCCTTAGCAGCCCATCTAACTCGCCCATTGTTCGGCGATGATTTAAATGTCCTTACCCCGGAGAAGTAGCCGTTGGCGCGTCGCATCGTGAGTGTCGGGCGGTTGGAGGACACACTCGCACACACACCAACAGCTCCCTTTCTGTTGTGTCTTCCTGTCATCCTGTTTGACCGCTTTTTTCCACGAAGGACAAACCCACAGCCACAGTGTGTCCTTGTGTCGATTTTTCTTCATTCTTCGCTCACCGACCGACCGACCGCTGCTCTCCCATGGGCAATCGATGAAAATTTTCTAATTTTCCAAACCGATTTCCACCGATTAGTTGCCGGGCTAGACGGTGCAAGAACCGTCGGTTTCGTGTTCAAGAAGGAGGGTGAGCGAGAGCGAGACCCGCCGAAGGATGCCCTGGGATGGGATGATTAATTGAATCGTGCCGGTTTCCCTAGCCCGGGGTCGCGCAGGGTTGAGCGGCAGGGAGCGTGCGGGTAGCGATCCGATGAAAGATAATGTTGAACTTTTGTCGGGTATCTTGTTTCAACGTTTGATGCCCTTTTCGGTGGTTTGTTGTTTCATTGTTTTTATTGGTTTGGTTAATTTATCTCGTAAGGTCAAACTGTGGCGCGTCGTGGAATGGCGTGAAGGTTAGTGTAAGAAGCTTCACACAGGCCGGGTTTTTTTCTGTTTGATGTTGTGAGCTTGTTATTGTACTTTATTATTTGGAAATATTTCTAATACCAAGACTGAGAAAAAGAGACATTGTCGCCCTCCAAAAAACACACACAGAATGATCTAATTTATTTTGCAATCCATTGCTTCCCGCCAGAGTTCTACTGTAATAAAACAAGTGTCTACGAAGGTCCTTGAATTATTCGTCCCCATGATGGAGGGGAGGAGGTTTTGCTGATACAAATTGCATGCTTTTAACAAGTGCCATTCCTTGTCTCCGTGCCACGAAGGACGAAGGTTACATCATAATGGGACGAAATTACTCTTCCACGGTGACCGTAAAAGTTAGCCCCCGAATGGCCCGAGTTTTCATCATTAATTACCGAAGAAGGTCCTTCCGGTTAGTTTTTGTTTATTTGTCTGTTTTGCTTTTTTTTTCTCTCCCATCTGCCGGGGAGCTGGGGAGAAAATAAATGTGCAGCTTGTTTGGGTGCTGCTGCCTGCTCTCTTTTTTCGTTGGTCGTCACTAACTTCATTTCACTCCCTTTTGCTGCCACCTTCCGGTTCGAGTGACATAATGTAATCATCAGTTAAAATTCTTGCTGCCAAATGTTCTGTTCCCAATTGCGCTCGCTGGCGAGACTTTTTTGAAAATATTCCCCACGTTTTAACCCTTAACCGTTTTTGTTGCTTGTCAGTTTTTGGAGGACAAATTGCTTACCAAAAAAAGCAGCAACCAAATTCCAAATAAGATTAAAGAAAATCTATAAACATTTTAGGCACGGGCAGCATTTGCGTGAAATAAGCAAAAAACGAAAATGGGCAAGTAAAATCGCTTAAACCCTTTTTCCGTAAATCAAATGAAAATGGTTTTTATGAGCAAGTTATGGGGATTGTTTTTTATTCTATCTCTCCATTAGAACTCAGTTCCTTTTTCAATTCCCTTGGCAGAATCGACGACATGAAGAAAATGTTTGACCCCTTTTTTACTGCTACCGAGTGCGGACCTAGTGTCCGGCGTCCTGTAGAAATTCTATCTACCAGAGAAGTTAGGTGATCTAGACCTTGTGCGAGACAGAGAGCACAAAAAGCGGTAAATCAAAGGACACACACACACACAGGTCCCCGCCGCATACGACACTTGCTGTGTGCCGGGGTTGTGTTAATAACAATTACGACCAACGGCGCAGTGCAACCAACGTACGGCAGCAACGTCACAAGCCACAAAGTAACAATAAATATTGCAGACACTTGAGGCATCATCGGTGGTGCTGCGTGGCTGCGTGGAAGCAAGACGCTCGATCCAGAGCACAGATCGAAATGGTACAGTCGCATGAGTCACGGTTGCTACTGGGGAGGATAATCTTCTAAAATCCAACCCCTCCTTCAACAATCCGCTCGGAATTGAGTTTATCCAATATTATTATCAGTGCTCAGGGCATAACTTATCGCTCAGAGCCCTGATTCATCGCCGGCACTGTTTGTGTTTGGCTCAAATCTTGTGGTGCTAGTGGTAAAGTGAAGGGAGACTCTCATCCCTGGCTCTGCTTGTACTGCTACAATTACGGTTAACTCAGGCGACAGGATTAAAATTCTACCAAATCAAGCTGTTAATAAGATAATTTTGTGTTGCGAATTGCATATATTTAGGAATTTCCGAGACAGTTTTACTAACATTCAGAAGGATTTGTAGGGAAAATCCCTTAAAGTATGCAATTTGTGTTAACTTAGTTTCAGCTTATTAAGCTCCCTTTAACAGCTAAAGCGTCTCGTTTAACCAAATCTGTCACCTGGGTGGCAAGGCGCAAAGCGAGCTCAGGATTTCAACCTCCCTCCTTATAAACGCAGTGCATTCACACAACCACAATGGCGACAATGGCGACTGTGGCGATATTGACGAAGACGAAGACGACATTTATCATGCTTCCTCCTCACCACCATCCAACCCACCCACTCGGAAACCACTTCAAGCACCCTCCACTAACTTGGGCAGAGAAAGCAATTGGAAGGAAACCATAAGGACATAAACACACACACACACACACACACACACACACACACACACACACACACACACACACACACACACACACACACACAGGGACACACAGGACAGGATGGCGACGCAAAAAAGGGTCACACACTCACAAGACCCGTCGTCGTCGTCGTCGTCGTCGCGTCTCCACGACCACGACGACGAATCGGATCCCCTCGTCCGCTGACAAAACTCCCGGCCCATGGCGCCTGCCCCGTTTTGTACCATTCCATATCTCATCACCTCGTCCTGCTCCGTGCTTCAGGTTCTGTTTTCAAACCCTACAGTGGAGTAAACACACCGTACGCTAACACATACTGGGACACTCCATCCCGACGGACGCTTACAAGGTTTGTACAGTTTTGGGGTTTTCGATTAAGTAAATTTGAGGTTTTGGAGGAAACACGAACGAGCAATAAGACCACTTTTTCCTGGAAAGTGGAGTGAAAAACGCAATCGGTATTATTTTCCCGACGCTCGGATTCCGGACCGAGGTAATTTGAAGGCAAAGCAGTAGTTCCAGTGCAGGCACACAGTGTGGTGTTGTGAGCATGCCACTGACAAACTCTACGCTGGAAGATGGATCACTTTTCGAACCATCCTCTCTAATCAAGTCCCCTGTTTCCCTGGTTTGGGAGTGCAGACAGATGTTGATAGAGAGCAGGCACTGTGAGGGTGTGCTATTTTCGTTGTCTGCTCATCCGGTGAACCGGGGCCGAGGAAATAATGATCAATCAATTCTGTGGCGATGAAATGGAAAGCGAAACTGGAGCTCCCAGCGAGAAAAGATGCAAATTAGCAAAATCTTCTTCGCACAAATCGAATCAGAATTTGCGAAGGAAAACAAAACGCGCTTTCGGTTTCGGAAAAGAAGGTTTGGCAGTAAGTTATTCACCGAACACTTCATATTCTCCGCAAGCAAAGCATCCTTTGTGGGAAGGAAGGACTCAAGGACCATTTTCGAAAAAGTTGTTCAAAAGAGTGACACTAAACACTCTCCAAGCAGGCGTGTGACATGCCGAGACCGTACCGTGAACACACCGTGAAGTAGTTTCAACTACACACCAGCCCTACCGAGGACAAACGGATTGCACGCTGGCCGCAAGGAGCAAGTTCTTTAAAATGGAAACTTTTATCAACTGAAGATGCCACATCGAATAGCAAACAAATGGAGCAAAGTTTGAGGACTGTGGTTTGGTGGAACTTTTGACCATTTTCGCTCTGTTTGTCGTAGCCGTAGGACAATGGAACGTCCCGTTGCTCCACGGCCGTCTCTTCGGCTGTCTCCGGTCCGGGGGTTTTCGGTAATTCAATGAAGCACCGTCCCATACAGTCTGGAACGGTCCAGCGGTCATCGCAAGATAAATCGAAAGTCGCTGAAGATAAAGCAAATGTGCTTCGTCTTGGAAAGACTTGCCAGCTAGGGGGATAAAATGTTGAGATTGGGTGTATTCGGGATAGTTATAGTTGTGGAGAAGGTTAGTGACATGTCGGGAAAAGATATCAGATTTCTCGAGAAGGTGGAAAAGGGAAGCTGGATGTTTCGTGTATATTTTGGAAAATATATTCGCTTCGAAACGCCTGCAGCTATGCAATCTTGAGTATTAGATTTTCTCTTTTAATCTTCCCAATATGTTAAGGGAACTTTTGTTAATATATTTGAAGCATAAACGTACTTATTTAAGTATAGAGGAACGTTATAATTCTCACTGCTAAAAAATCCTGAAAATTGTGGTAAAAATTCACCAAAATACTGACATAAAATTGATCCATTTCTGTGGCAACCCACCCCCCGCCCAGTAACCGGAAGAATGTTGTAAAGCAAGTGGGATACACTTGTAAAAGGCACAGGGGGAAAAAACGGGCACTTCAGTGGTGTAGTTGAGAAAATGGGGCCAAAAATAAAAATCCCAGTTCTAACATGCACTTTCGTTCCCCACAAAGCCAAAGCATTCGCTTTCATGCATAGCCCGAGGGAGGGCGATGTGTTGTGGGAAATGTCATAGCACCATATTTCCAATCGACCGCCACATTCGACGAATGTCCCGTGTTTCGCATATTTGATTTGTTCACCCGGACACGGTCCCGACCAGCCAGTTGGTCGGGGACAATTCCATCAATGCACGATAAAACACCGCTAACTGGGAGGAAATGGGAGAGAGCGCATGGGCAGGTGGGTGACCGCCGCGAGGGAGGGAAAAGAATGGAAAAGAAGGGACAGAATGGAATATCATCATCATCATCATCGTCGTCGTCGTCGTTGCAAACGTTGGGTGGCGTGCGGTGGCGTAACAGAAAATAATATTCAAATCCCCTCATTTTTTGTTCCACAGAAAGCATTCCAAAAGAGGCGGTGTTGCTGCTGATACAATTTTTTGTTGTTGATGTTGATTCTTCAGCACACCGGATGGACCGAGACAACACGGGGAAAACACACATTTCCCAATCCTGTTGACGTACACAGACAAACACACGCACACACACACACACAGATTGTCGAGGATGCGAAATATTGGATCCATCATCCCGAATCGAGTGCGCAACAAAGAACAATCTGATGGGTGACAGGATGGTGGTGGGGAGGGGGTTCACATTTTTCAAATATTTTTTTCTCCACCCTACACTCACACACACAGGCACATTGGGATGCGGGATCGAATCGAGTGGAGCACTATTTTTCCGGCTTGTCCTTGTCGCTTTGGCTTGACCAGGACCGGGATGGACCGAGTGGACAACACACGGAATGGTTTCCATTTGCTTTCGGAAACAGTGGCCGGACCGTTCGGGCGAAGAAAGACGGACAAATACATGTACAGTGGTGAAACAAAACAAAAAATCCTGCCCCACCGACCCTTCCTTCCACTGGCAGTCTTATCTAGAGGGCCAACCTTGAGCGAACGGTCCAATGGTCTTCCAAACAACTGCCACATAGCTTTACAGGTTCGCTTTTTCTGCCATTCACCTACGGCTCCCTCCCTCCCGCGTCCCCCACCCTCCCCTGGGGAGGGATTTTGTGGAAAAGTTTCATTTTTTACATTCGCCTCCCCCCATTCAACTCCCATTGCTCCGTCATGCTGTGGGAGCGCACGAGAGCTAAAAAGTTGGACGGTAAAGTCCTGTGGACAAAGTTGAAACGTTGCGAAGTTGCGCTAGTGGACCGAGTGGCCCGAGTGGTTTACACTAATATGGCACCGCTGGAATCGTGCAAGTGCGCTGGAAACATGGCGAAAAAAATCGGGTCGGGCGTTAGAAGAAGCAACAGCGCCGTCGGCAGCAGCTGGAATGGTAGCCCACCGCCGCCCAGTCTGGAGCTGGCTGGCGGGCGAAGGAAGGCCATCAAACGGTGACAGCGACAAAAAACAGCCAGCGACCCTAAAAACCGAAAGCGAAGCGGTCCGACCATTATGGTGGATACCGAGCATCGAGCTGTGTGGGAGCCGATTTTCAAATGAAATTTCCGTTTTCAATACCACAGTGGAGAGCGTGTGCTGGGAGCACGTGCGTGCACGAGATTCCGGCGTCCCGTTTGTGATATCTCGAGGAACGACGTTGGTTTGACAAAATTTAAATTGTCGATGGTGTTACCGTTCTTGGTACAGTGTGGTGCAGAATTGTAGCACAGTATGGATTCGCGGGAAATAAACATTAAAATCGGTATTGTGATATTTGTTTAAGTTTAATCGATTACGTTACGGACAATCCACTCCTCTAAGTAGAACAGGCAGTCAAAAAAGACCAACCGTATGTCCATAGTTTCAAAAAGCTCAGTAAAAGTAAAACAATGAAAGCACAAGAAACGCACCATAGTGCTTCGTTCTATCCATCACGTTAAACGATGGGCACCGAGCGCGAACGGCGCCGAGCGTGGAAGCAAAAGTTAATGGAGGATAAATGGAGCCCTGTGTATGTGTGTGTGTACGTGTGCATCGTGTCTAGCTCTGTGTAGGTGGGCAAGACCTTTCGGGATGGAACGGACTGTTTGATCGAGCGCTACTGCAAAAAATAGTCAGCAAAATTCAACAACACCAACAACGAGTGGCGAGCAAAAATGGGCGAAGAATAGTTGATGTCGCTGAAACAGGCAGACGGAAGGAGTGCCGAAGGGAGTGCCAGGGAGTACAGTGAAGCAAAGAAAAAGAAAAACACTCATAGATAGCGCAGTATAGTATGGCGAGCTAGCCAGAATAATAAATAATACCCATGGGATGGAAATGGAGCAAGTGACAGAAAGAGCGAGCGTGAGAGCAAGATCCCTAATAGTAGTACATAGAAGTCGCACGTGCCCATCGACAGAGACATATCTGTACACACACACACACACACATACATACTGGCATTAAATGCTTCTGCATATACACAGCGCCCTCAGAACCCCCTCACAAAGCTGTTTTTTTGTTTTGGTCGGAAAAAGCTTCTGTTACGGATCCTGTATGCCCAGTCCCAACATTCCGTCAACTTTTATGAAGCGCGCTGCCGGTACCAAAGGTAAACCAAAGGCGAAAATGGCGAACTCCGACTGGCATTATGCCAACCCGAAAATGGCGAATGGCTGAGGGGAAGGCGAGGGTGGAGGAAAACAACCCAACGTAGGAGGGTAAAGGGTGAGACGTTAGGGAAGGTTCAAAGCTCCCGAGATCCATTTGTACGATTCTTGCACTAGTCGGACGGGGTTTGTGTTTTTTGGCTTGCGTTTTATTCTGAACCTCTGGCAAACTTTTTGATCAACGTTGTTTGTTTCTCTGTTTTTTATATTGTTTGCCTTTTTTTACTTTTGTTATTGCTCTGTCTTTGTCTCAAGCCAATAATGTGGATTGGTTTTGTATTTTCTCATTTTTTTCATTGGTTTTCTAAACTTGTATTCATTTGATTTTTGATTATTTTTACGTTTTTTCAATCACTTGCGGTTTTTTCTTCAATTTTAATTATTAACCGATAGTAATCATCTAATTAGCACCTAGTTTTGAAAATCAGTAGATTAACCATCTCCGATTGCAATTATCATCATTATCATCTGCAAAGCAATCCTGGTTTCGGCACCAGAACTAAGCAAAAACACACAAACAAATGTAAAAATTCGCCAAACGAAACGTCCGAACGGTTCGATTGTTTAATCCAACACACGTCTTCAGCACACAGCGCCTGGGTGGATCGGATATCGAAGCATCCCGCGGTGAAGATGACTTTAATTGCCAAACTGGCGAGAATTGATGGTGCCAGATTGCTTCTCGGCGTGGTATAGCGCAGTCAGTACCGTCCACGTACTTCCCACCCTTTGTCACCTTCCCCCAGTTTTGAACCGCTCCTTCGCGTGGCATAAAAATGGTGCGATCCTTTCTTCCTTCCTTCCTTCCTTCCCTTAGCCGGGAACACGGCCAAGACCGAACCCTGAAGAGATGAGTTTTATGACGACAGCGATACAACGCCGCCTCGGAAAATTGGTTCATCCAGCAAGGAAGAGGAGCCCGTACTGTTTGTGTCTGTGTGTACACAGGGAAAGCAGTTTGTACAGCCATCCCTCAACAACACCCTTCCATCTGCCTCGGTCCCTGCTGCTTTGGTCTCTGTGTACTCGCATCGAGAAGGCAAACTTTCATGACAATATAATACAATACGGGACGAAACATTCTTCGCCTTCGAACTCGTTTGCTTGACGTTTCTCTATGAAGCCGCCACCCACCACAACTGCCCCGTGCTTTGGCAGGAAGCAAGGACTGCGCGAGAATGTTTAAGGACACTGGAAATTAAAGCAACGTGGAGGAGGGGTTGGCTGGGGAGGGGAAGGGGAGCGGGGGAGGGGGGGAGTGACGAGAATTGTGAAATATACACGCGGCCCAAAGTTTTCCGTTAATCGGCAAGCGCAACCGTGCCAAAACGCCACACTACACCTCACTGCAGGGTTTCGCTGTTGCTCTCGCTCGCTCATGGACAATCACCCCCATTCCATGTCCACAGCCATCGTCAACGGTTTTATGTATCCTTCCCAGGACGAAGCCAGAACGACGAAACACGGTCGGGAATAAACTTTAGCCGCACACACACACGTACATTCGCCTCATCCTTTCGGCCTTTTGCGTGTACGCTCTCGGCTAAGGCTCATAATGTTAAAGCTACCGTTCATTGTTGCTCCCGTCTCCCTTCCGCCATTCCCTTCTATCCCTCCCTTCCTCCCGATATCCCTTCGAGGTTGAAACTCAACCGTCTGGTAAGCAAGGATCGAGCCAGGATCGCGTGAACAGGCCAGCCTTCCGTTGACGATGTGGGGCGAATGGTGGGCGTCGAGTTACGGGTCGGAACTGAATCTACATAAAGTGATATTCCTTCTTGTCGTCCTTTGGATGGTTCGCTTCGGTTGGATTGAAATCCTTTCTCATTCACCCACACAATCAGACGAACACACATACACACATACACACACACACATACACACACACACAGAAAGCCGTAATGCACATCACCGGCATCTCCTTTGCCTTTGACGCTGCCTTTGGCTGGGTAGTGCACGGGGTAAGCATTCTCCCAGCCGGCACCCGCCCTCATCCTCACGAGCTTCATCCTTGTGTGTAAGCGCCCCGAACCCGAATGGAAAAGTTTCTCGCAAAGAGGGCAGAAAAGCCTCCGAGCAGACTACCACTGCGAATGCGATGCGCGCGGTGTGTTAGGTACAAACCGGAGTACATAAAATAGCGTCGACCGAGGTCGTTGGTTGATGACGCCATGTCGCACAAGCCGGAGTTTTCGGTACATACACAGGATAGGAAAGCCACCAGCACACACAGGACACGGGACGCGCAGAGCAATGGCAACCGTGTCAGCTTATGGTGGACGGGACGCCCAGCACACCGAGCTCGGGTTAGCCTTTCCCAGACATTCCCTCGGCATGGGACGACCATTTTACAAAGGAACCATACCGTACTACGGAGAAAAACTTGGCATAGGTTCTGGGTGGGGGCTCGCTTAAGGTTTTGGCAACAGTAGAAGCAGCAGCAGCGCGATTCGGCTCCAGTATGTACCGCTTTGGACGGGTTGGCAAACCCGAAACGATGGGTTCAAATATGAAGCAAAACCAAGATTTATCCCTGCAGCTGGTTTATTATACATGAGATACAGCAGCGCAAGTGGATGTCCTTTTGTTTGTGTTTCGGTTTTTTGTTTCGTGTAAGTGTGTGTGTGTGTGCCGAGAAAGATCAAGTGAATAATGTATTGTGAGAAGATAAAACTGCTTACTGGTAGATAATTTTGTCCAGAAGAGAACGTAAGAAGTATTTTACTTTTCAAAATAATTTAATTCGAAAAAATATATGATGCTAGTATCGTTCCAAAGTCCTCGAAAATATAATTAAAAATATCAAAATGAATTTAAAAAAAATTCACAAACCACAAGCAGTTTGTTTTTCATTTCTCATTCTTTTTTCTCAGGTTTGACCTAAAGAAATCGAAAAGCAGGCAAAAACTCTCAAAACTCGGCGCTTTCTGCACTAAACATCACTTTCAAGGAGGCAACAACTCCCAAAACAAAAACAAAAAGAAAAGAAGCAGACGAAATGACCAGAATAGCGAAAAAAAGAAAAAGCATCCCGAACAAACGAGCAGAAAAAAATGGAAGAGCTCAGTGCTGTTGCCCGACTCGGGTGAAACAGCTGGTTCAAAGAAAGGTTTCTCTTGGCGTCGTTTGATGCCATCGGGCCCGGTCGTCGTTGCTGAATTCCATTGGTCTGCTTTGCCGTATGTACCGGACCGAGCCGGGTTGCTACGGGCCCGGCACGGCAACTCGACGAAACTCGATTGCTTTATGTATAGGCTTAGGCAATCGTGTCCGTACATCGCTCCTACCCGTATAATGATACACACAGGCAAGCGGGTGAACGAAGCCGGTGCCGGCAGGGTAAAAAATAAATAAATATATTGGCCCCAAAAGAGCTCCTCCCCGGTGCTTCGGTTTGCGGCTTCGTGCTTGAGAAAATTACTCGCCACCGAACCAACCTACCCGGCGCAAGGCAAACCCCGAAAAACAAAACGCCCCGAAACAAACCCGTTCCTTTTCCGGCGATTTGGACCAAATGATGGGTTGAGAGCGGCGATGAGTCCAACAAGCCGCCGCAAAGTGAGTCGTTTCACAATCTATGTAATAAGCGAAGGTTCGGCAAACCAAGTCGGCAAGTCCGCTGCGGGGTTTGCGTTGTGCTGGTGCTTCTCTTCCTTTGCTTTATTAATGGTGTGCTGCTTTTTTTTGGTTCGTTGCTGTTTCGCTTTGTGTTTGGTTGTGTCTTTTCTAGTTGGTTTGGTGCTTTTCGACCAAGGCTCACTGGGCCATCCCATTGCCAATTGTGCCAGCGGCGAGTGAACGACCAGGCGTCTCCATCGAGCGCGCTTGTTGAGGTGAAATTTTATGATCGGACAGCACGGAAGAATGGACGGCTTCGGCTGCGACCTAGACCGGTCTGGTCCTTCTGTTTTCGGTTTCCTCAGGCCCCCATCCTACAAGAAGGGGTTTCGGAAACCGGGTTTGGGTGTGTTTGCCTTTCGGGTTCCCCTCTATTGTCTTTAAGCGGATTTGGCTATTTCCGATAATATACACACTATTTGCACGAACAGCCAACGGGGGTAGGTTTGCGTGTCGAAATGGAACGGGAAACTTGATGTATCTTCATAAGGGTGCTTTGTTGTTGTTTTTTTTCTCGTATATTCAATGTACATATTTGAAGTGGGATCAAAACATTTGAGGAATAATTCGAAAAATTAAATAAAAATTGTATACTCCTTCTGTATTAAAAAAAAACCTTTCTCAATACCTTTCCTCATCGCTCGAATTGGGTGCTCTTGGTTGGATTAGGTGTGCTTCGCATCGCTTGGAATCGAATTTCATACCTGAAACGAGAGTGAAAAAGGAGGGAAAACGATTATAAGAAAAGAGTAAGATAGCATGAAGATAAAGCTTATGAAGGGTGAAATACAGTAGGGGCACCATGCATAATGGGGATGTTGTACTTTTTATGTTGCTACTACACTTGCCACTTCTTGCTGGGGATTACACCCTTTCGCGCTTGACTGACAGCTGGCAACATTTGGAAAAGCGAATTAATTTAAAGAACAAGGCACGAAAAGAAATAAGGTAAATTGGAGGAGAAACCTTAAAAATTTAGAGAAAAATAGTTTATTTATTATTTTGATACATTTAATTAGAACTTTTTAATGTAAAAAAATTAAGAAAGAAACCATTTGAAGGGCTTACAAAAAATCACAAAAAAAGATTTACATAAAGAAGATCCATCCTGGGCAAGAAAACTTTGATAAGTTAAAACAACATTGATCGTAAATGTCTTCGAAGCCGGAATCGTGCCAATGTATAACAACGCACATCACCGCATTCGCCACCACCCGCTTCGACCAATCCATCACAGGGGTTTGCACGCCTGCCGGCAAAAGCTAAACACAAAAACGGATAAACGATCGTCCCAGGGAAGCGAAACCCACCAGGCGCCTCCATCCAAACCAAACACCATGAAGGGTGATTTGCTCCTAAAGCAACATTTGCCAATGTTTGCCAATACCAAGCGTCGCTCTTTTTCGCTCTCACTGGTGTGCACTTTTCTCTTTTTCACTCACGCTTTCCCGAAGCCGTAGCCGTAGGTACGATGTAGCATATTGCTATCGTCGCCATACTGCCATCTCGCTCGCTCTCGTTTGGTACAAATTTTTTGTTTTGCTTTTCCCATGCAACAATGCTAAAATCGGTCTCCGCTCGTCGGAGTTCGTGTTCCACATTCATTTTTGCCTTATCCATCTTGCCCATCCCTTGGCAGCGCCCTTCCCCGTAACGCTTCTTCCGGTTCTTCCTTTGTGCATCCGTTTCACCAACCCAACGCAACCCCGGGGAATGGGAACTCAGGATCACAATTTTCAAAACTGTAAAACCATATTTATATAACTTTATATACCACCCTTCCCCAATTGCCCCCCCCCCCCCAATCCCCATCGTTCACTTTCCTCTGGGAGCCCTTTCATCCCTCTCGCTCTCAGCGTTCACCCATTTCTCGCTCTCTCACCTTCACGCTCACCACGTAGTAGTCTACATTTCAGGCCGAATTGAGTGGTGGTTTCTTTATCTTGCCATTCACCGAACACACATACACACACACACACACACACGTACAGCACCCCCATCACCACCACGGTTCGTTCACTTGCGTTCCAAAGATAGCAGGTGTGGCGATACTAGAACCGGCATTTATTTTTTTTTGTTGCTCGTCTTTTTCTTCTGCCAGCAATCCTTCTCTTGCCGTTAGTTGCCCTTAACTCTGAGCCTTCGGTTTCCATTTGTTGTCTCCCGTCTATTGCCACCTTGATTCGTTCCTCTCGCCACATCCCTCCAACTTGATGGGATTTGTCCTCATTTCGGGGTCGGGGTCTTGGGAAATGCTGTTGGAAATTGTTTGCAAGCTCACTACTCTTCCCAAACCGGGTCGGTCGGGTTGGTTTGCGAGATCCGGCTTTTCATTATTTTTTTTTCCATTTTGTGTTCTTTTTTGTGTGTGCTCTTGCTTTCCCCGCTGCCCTCGGTTCACTGCCACACGGGCAAAGAGTTGGAAAATGTTACTCGGCCCCGGTTCTCCCGTCGGCACTCCTGGACCTCTCGCCCTGTATCACGTTAAGCATCCATGTCCTTTCGCAAAACTGACAGTAGGAACCGAGTCTTTCCGTTCCGAAAGCGACTGTGAAACGCTACAGCTCTAGGTAACCATCCTTGTATCCCTTTTTGCATCCCTCTCTACCGCCACCGTTGAGCCGTCGTCGTCGTCGTCGTCGACGCCGTACGCTTTGGCGATCCTTTACTCGGGTGTGTTGCTCTTGTGCCACGGCTACTGCAAGGATTGCGACCACTGCGAAGGCAAGCGAAGGATTCACACCGCAAAGCTCCCTCCGCTTCGTATCTCCCAGCTTCCCGCCCCTTACCGCACCGAGGAAGGTAGGAAAAACTTTCTTTCCCAGGACGCGAAGCTGAGAGAAACATTATCATTTATTCACTCTGCATCTCTTGTGTGCTTGTGCTACAGAAGTTCAACCCTCACGTTCCACACCCACACGCCCGCCAAAAACGCCTTTGGATGGTGAAGGCTTCCTCTAGAAGTTTGCCACCACACACAGAGAGAGAGAAACACGCCTTCTAGCGTCGTCCTACGTAGCCGGATTGTTGAAACATTTCACCAAGCGGTTGGCGAATAATTTCGCCTGGCCGGGAAAGGACGTCTTCCCCGACCAGCCCGTTTCCTCCATCGCTTGTACGGATCGTAGAATGTAACGATCGTTTCGGAAGCGGCGAAGGTTTTGCACGCCCGGTGTGGAGTTGGGATTAAAAGAGGTTTCGACATTTATGGGTAGCGGTCGAACTTTTCCCTTTTATGCCGAAACGGGCAGGATGAACGGATGGCGACTGATGGAAAGATATGAGCCGACGAGGTAAAAGTTACGAAACTCTTCGCTATTCGCTCTTGTGTGTCTGTGTGTGTTGGTGGTTTGGGATGCCAGTGAAATGGGCCCGTGTCCGTACCCGCGCTTTCCCGAACAGATTGCCGGGGAATGGGATTGATGAGAGTTTTCGGGTGACTTGGAAGATTTTGCACCGAGCTCGGGGGGGAACGCGGGACGCTACGGAACCCAGCACCAGAAAGTTTCAGCTCACCAAGGAGAGAAAGTCCACGGGTGAAGGGAGGCGGGAGGAGAGCAATGAAGGTGGAATGTTGATGAAGATGAAATTTTGAGGAGCATTTCGGTGGCGTCGCCGGAGGTACCTTGGTAAGGTGGTAACGAGATTTCTTCGACAGCAGGGAAGTTTAAGGATTTTGCGTGGCTGGGAAGGGAGAGTGGGAGAGGGAGGGATTGGTGGCCTGTTGCTGACACAGTGGGCAATACAGTAGCGCTGGGATGGGCCCTAGCATTACGACATTTCGTTTTAAGTTGGTTCGAGTCGGGAAGCGGGAGATTCAAAATCGGGCAAAAGTTTCCAGCACAAGCCAGAACCTTCATACAAAAGCATGAAATTCCCATGCTCGATTATTCTCCTGGATGTTGGTGTAATGGATGCTAATATCACTGGGATTTGATTGATAAAAATTGCGAAGAAAGTTATGAAATTGTACTCAACTAAGCGAAATTTTGTAGAAAGAACCCCTACCACTATCCCTACAATAAATATTTAGAAATGGGAAAATCCATTTTCTTTTCCTCTACCGAGGATGGAAACGAAATTCGACACGGTTTGTTACCGGTTGTCGTTCCTCATTGCAGTTCACTCGTCCAGCAACACTCACAACGAACCCTAGAAAGGCAGTTAAACACAGCTGGATGCCGACGTATATCCGACGTAGTGTCGGAAGATCGTCTTCAGCAGTCAACGGAGTCACGGTCGGGTCGTGTACTGAAATGCTCCCTTTTCCAGGAACGTGGAAACCTCAGAATGTTAAGCTTCGAAAGCAAAACTCGAAACAACCCAAAAAGTGAAACAAAAAGAGAAAGAGAGCGAGAGAGTGAGCGCAAGGAGCAACAACTTGTTATTAATTAAAAAGTTAGCAGCTTTCAGCTTAAGTTGATGCTTCCCAGTACCGAACTGCTTGAGAGCCGGAGAGTTCGTTGTGACGTTTAGCTGCTGATGCTGTTTTGATTTCGTTCGTACAAATGGACGGGAGCAAAATTATGCATAAAAGCACCTTGTTAAATAATCAGTTCCTGCCGGGCAATTAAGAAGTTGCAGGCCAAACGGAAGCTTAAGTGTGCTTCTTGGAAGGATGTTAAACAATGAAAGGTAAAAAAGGATGCAAAAAACAATTAAACTGAATATTGGAAGAACAAATTCGGAAATGTAGCAGAATCGCTAGATGATGGAAAAATCCTCGCACAGGGATTACACGGCGATCCACAACCTGCCTTTTTTTTGCAACCCGATGACAACAGCTTTCTTCCAAGCAATCGACAACCGCATCTCGCTAGACGCACCACATCCATTTGCTAGACGAACGAAAGCGTATGCGAAGTGAGAAAAGCGTAGGCCAACGGCGAGGAAAAGCAAAACGAGCCGAGTTTTCTCCTTCTCAGCTGATGTGACTACGGGTAGTCGCGCGCGCCTGTGTGTACCGGAGCAGAGCAAACAATCGGAAGAAAGGCGAAAGAAAAAGCAGGATGCACGACGCGTATTCCGCTCGCTGGGTGAACCGAGCCTGAGAACTGAACGAAAGCGGGCGAGGGAATAAATAAGGAAAATAATAACATAAAAAGATTTGCCTTTCTGATAAAACTCGTCCGGTCATCAGAGTGGAGGACGAAAAACTGAGGGGGAACGTGTGGTGGTGGTGGTGTGTGCGAGGGGGGGAAAGCGATGAAAGTGGCGTGAAAAAAAGTGCGACGGAACAACACACGCTTGCTGAATAGCTTCCGCCTTTACGGTGTGTGAGTGAGTGTGCTCTTTTCCGCTGTTTTTGCCCATTTCCCATTTTTCCATGGAGACGCATGGTAGGTTTCAGGCGCACCGAGTCTACCTAACATTTTCCACCGAAACCCGAAGGCTTGGGAGAAAGGGGGAAGGCAAAAAAAAAAGTTTATATACACAGCCCCAAACACACGGTCGCACACATGCAAGCTCCACAAGCGAACAGAACCGGTGTGACGTGACTGTTCGAAGCTGTCTCGGGTGACCGACGGAGTAGAGAGGGGCCGTACAAGTGGGTGACGCGCCTTTCAACGGAGCAGTGAGAATCCCCACCCCACCAACAGGCTTCCGTATTCCGTATGGTGTGTTTTTTAAGTATGCCGAAGGAAAAACCACGAACCCGTGTGCTGGAAGGAACTGGAACCTGGTTCCGACCTTCTTTGCCCCACGCCTAGCGCACCATCGGTGGAAAACGGTGGAAAAGTGGCAGAAGCTTTTCTCATTTTACTCACGAACACGCTCTACCAATGCTCCAATGCTACAGCTCCCACACCCCATACACCGTGCTGCGTGTTGCGTGATTTCTTTCCCAACGCTGGCACGGTTTTCTCCGGGAGAAAAGCGGCAAGAAAGTCGGGCAGAAAAAAACAGGAGGAAAAACAGGCTGAACCGGTGTGACGATACTTGGATGGTCTCGGATCGTCGGATTGCATGACAAAGTGTCCCGTCGGGCAAGCGCAAGGACAGTGGGCGAGGGTGTTTTACTGATGGAAAACTTGCACAGAGACGGGACGGAATGGTGGTGCGATGTGGAGGGGGATGCGGTACTGGGGTAGCAAAAGCTGCCGTCTATTTTCTCATTGCCTTCCGGGCAGATTTCAGGCCGTTACCGGTCACATCGCCATATCACCCGGTCCCGGTCGTCGTCGTCGTCGTCGTTGTTCGGTTCCTTTTACCGTCCTAAACATCCCACACACACACACACACACATCCACCCACATTCCATGCAAGAATGGAGAAAGAAAAGGTGCAGGAGAAGAAGTAGAAGAAGCAAAAAAACGGCCCCCGGTACACACGGCAATAGGAACAATCGTGTACGCAAAAGACGGTACGGTCCTATCATACTTGTGGTGTGCTTTTTTGTCCTCTTTTCACTTCCCCTTTCTCTCTCTCTCTCTCGCTCCGTAGAGCTGGTTGCGATGGTGGATGGAAATGAGAAAGTCTAAGCACGGACGAGAAAAAACGAGGTGAAGAAGTTTCTAGCCTGTTTGACGTTATACTCCCCAACACGAACGTGGGACGATAAGAGCAAAAAGCCTAAGCCTCTTTCGGAATGGCAGATACAGGCGGTATCGGGTGGCATAACGGGCTCTGTGTATGTGTGCATGTGTGTGTGTGAGTGTGTGCATGTCAGAAGGAAAAATATCACACACGTAAGCGGAAGCCGGAATGCATGTGTGAATATGGAAAACCGGTGCCAATAGATGCCCGAAGGAGTCTCCGTGACCATCGGATTCAAGGCACGAGAAAGGACAGGAGAACAACTCGTTCCATCGCGTGCTTTTTTGTTGTTGTGTTTGCTCGCTCGATTTGTTTTCCCTTGTCAAGCGTTTCGATATCTATCTTCAGCTCTTTCTTTTTTGCTGTGCCTGACACTCGCCCTCTCTCTCTCGCTCGCTCTTTCTCTCTTACTGTGTACCGGTCGGTGGTCGGTGGCTTATAAAATATTAATTTTAATTTATCTGATAGCTACATTTCGGCTACATGTCTCTGGAGTGGTGCCATTCACGGCCCAAGGGGAAACGACGATAAATCGGTGAAGCGGTTGGTACTGTAGGGGAAAAAAAATAAAAGGGGGAATGGAAACCTCAAATCCATGCCATCACCTCTACCCAGGGAGGGTTTTTGTTGTACCAGTATGGAAAAAGGGAAAGAGTCATGAAAATACACCAGAATCCCGAAGATATTGTAGTATTTTTCAGTTCACTTAACTAATGTCTTTAATTTGATATCACACATGATCCGAATTATTTATATTTTTAGGATGACGGCTTGACGCCGTATTGTCCACACATGATCCGAATATTGATATAAATTTTAAAAAATTGAACTATATTTCGTAACTTATTTCAAATATAAATATCAGAGACTTCTTTACCATTAAATGCTTGGTTAAAGACAATAAATTCCGAATGTAAAATAATAAAAACATTACATCGATCGTTGTAAAAATCTAAAAGTAAGCACCCTACTGCAAATTTGCACCTTTTCGAGTGGGGTTGGCGAGCCACTAATCGTACGACTGTGCTCTCATCTTCACGACAGCGATAGGAAAAACCTTGCCTCTTTCTCATTTTGCTCTGCTCCTTAAAGACTTCTTCCACCGGCTACGCTGCAGGTTTATACGCAAACCCTTACCGACACTGGCTCGGGGAAAACTTTTAAATTAGGTCTCGGATTTCTCCAATCACGTGGTTGTTGAGTGTTAGCCTGAAGATGGTGTCCGGCTGATAAGGCAAAGCATGCCAACGCGCTCCTCCCGGTGTCTCGCTCTGTCCCCTTCGGTATGTCTTCGATTCGATTAATGACTAGCATTAAAAGGCAAAGTTAAAAGGGAGAGGGTAGGAAACGGGAATCAGTTTTTCCGTAAAGTTTTGCCGCTCATTTTCTGCGCCATTTTTTTTTGTTGCTTTCTCTTCCCCTTAATACCCACCGATGCTGGAAAAGGTAGATCCCGGTAGATGGTTTCGATATTTATTTCCCTTATTTTTTGTGCAGATTTTCTTTTCTTGTGGGTCCCGGGTTTTGTTTGTCAGTTATCGTTTATGGTTATTTTTCTTCCATTTCCAACCGACAAAGAAAAGGGAAGATGGCAATGGCAAAAAGGGGAACGAAGGATAGGAGAAGAAAAACACACGAAAATAACACACTCCAGTGTTACGGAAAATTGCACCTGAAGAAAACGGTGGGTAATTAATTTCATTAAAAGTACGAATGATTTGATGGTTTTAATTAAATTTGCTTCTTTCGCGCTATTCTCCACCATGGTGCGAAGATGTTTTTTTTTGTTGCTTTCTTTCTCTCCAGTCGCTTTGTTCATTATTCTTGAAACCCGCAACGGTAAGCAGTCGCGACCAATTTGCATTTCCTTGCGCCCATGGTTGGTTGCGGTCGTCCGCGATGGAGGGCTGGGCGTCTCCATCGTTTGTTGATCGTTGTTTTACAGGGTGGTATAATTGAAAGATACTGAAGGAATTAATTCCATGTGATGTAATGTAACCACCGATTTTGTTTGCTTTCTTGGTAAAAGGAATTACTTTGATGAAGACATTGACCATTGCGTTGTGATCATCTTAATTGAAATGATTATTTCGCTCGCTTACGAAACTTAACATCTTTTACGACTATTCCATTGAAGCTTGAAAATGTATTGGTATCACACAGAAAGCGAGGAATAAGTTCTACAAACAGCACTCAAGGTACGAAAGAGGCGGAAAAATAATCACCATTAGAACTTTCATCTCAGCCAATGCCAGCCAGAAGATGAAAAAGTCGTTCCCGCAGCAGAGGGCATTAAAAACGTGGTCTCTCAACTTTCGCGCCAGCCCGGTCACAGACGGGGCCAATCCACACATAAGCCATAAAGCAACGCTTCAGATTAAGTCATTCGATGGTTTGCTCCAGCGGATGTGGTCATAAAACTGATGTTCGTTCGCTCCTAGCCAGCCGGCTCCCAAACCCCAGGGATTGGGTAAAAAGTTGCTGCTCCAGCAACGCACACGCTGTAATATGGTGGTCGAAAATAGCACCCGCTTTGGCTGGCTCGCTCGGATCGCACTCGGAATGACTGGAGAAAAAGTGGAATGTCAAAATGACACGAAACAAAAAAAGCTTCCCAGCAGCAACACCAAAAGGGGAAGCAACAAAAAAAAAAGGCAAGCATAACCCACCTACGAACAGCAAACTTCAGCTTTAGTACGCAAACATACACACTCATCCGTACCCGCCCCATTACTGTGGGTTATAGGTCGAAAGGATGGATGCGAGGGAAATTTCGACTTCAAATAAAGTACCGAACCGAAGCGGTGACAGGGCATGGTGAAAGGGGTCTGGGTGGTGGTCTGGGCGGAGATGTAACGGGAGAAGAAAAAGCGAGGAAAACACAGCGACACGGCGAGAGATAAACTGGACATCGGTTGGGGGTGACTGGCACAGGGCACGGACAGAGCGTTTATCAAATAAAACTTTTCCTTTCCAGTCAGCAACCAGGCGCCTCCATGTAGCCGTCAGACTGACGGAGCGATGGGGAATGAGTGGTGCATGAGTGGGGGAGCAGCAAGGGGAATGGCTGGCCTGGAATGGTACAAGTTTTATGTTGCTTTTGCCAGCCTTCCCGTGCCCGAGGACGATGGACACGTTGGTGTGAGTTAATCCAACAACCCATTTTCGATGTGTGGTAAGTCCAGCGAAAAGTAGAGCAACGACGGTTGTGTAAAGAAGCGTCGGTGTACATACGGGTTGGAGTATGTTTAATGTACTTTGGATTCAGAATATTGGGAAATATTTACAGAATCAATCACAATGCTTAAGCTATAAAACTAATTATGTATACTGGTAAATCTCACTCTGAATTGCATCTGATCTGTGTCTCATCCATTTATTGATGAATGCCATTTTCATCTGGTATTGTCCGTCAGTTCTACAACCAGTGGCAATAATTTTTATTGATCTAAAACATCAAAATTCTTGCACCATTTCAGACCCCTCCCCCCCT
Source organism: Anopheles stephensi (assembly GCF_013141755.1). NCBI lineage: Eukaryota > Metazoa > Arthropoda > Insecta > Diptera > Culicidae > Anopheles > Anopheles stephensi. The sequence goes on from NC_050203.1 coordinate 4,132,138, forward strand.
TTTCCGGGAATGATCCTATCGGGATGATATGAAAATGGCCCGAACCGTTTATTAATAACCTTCTGCCTGCCGTACCATGACCATGAGCACAGCAGGGAAACCTTCTTCGGTGCAGCAGGGCCAAGTCCAATTCAATAAACAGTGGGGTTTATTTGTTTGTATCGGCACTGATACATAACGACACATCGATGCCATTTACACAGCATGCTCACCCAACCACCCCCCATACCGGTCGGGTTGCGTGTAAGTGGCAGTGCCCAGTGGTGGTTCCACCAACAATAGGTCTCTCTTATCTTTATTGCATAACTTTGGGCGTATGTGAGCCTCCCCACCCCACTGGGCAACCGGATATCATTTTTCCTATCGATTGATTTTTCATGAAGCGCTTTTTTTGTTGGTTGTTACCGATAATCATCACCACTATAATCATGCGAAAGGCTTTCGATAAAGTGACACCCTGGAACGCAACCAACTTCAGTCGGCCTGCTATGATGTGTTTATTCGTGGCACGTCATAACTTTGCTGATGGTGAGCAGTGAGTAATTTGTTTAAAATTTCATAATTTGCCAGCATTTCGCACACTCTCAGCTCGGGGTTGCTTTCTCGGATGGAAAATCTTACGAAAATTACACGCCCAACAGTAATTACGCGCAATAAGATAAAAGAATCATTAAGTAGTTTTTTCCCACCTTCTTCAATGCACCGCCGCTGCCGCGATTCCGCAATTCATTAGCATTCGCAAATCTGAGCCAGTGAAAGGAAAACAAAACCACAAAACCCTTGGTCTGGTGGTCCGCAGGAAAAAGTCGTACAATTTAATGACTCCCGGGCTCGGGCTTCGGGTTTTCCTTTTGCACGGACAGGCAACACGTTTGCCGTTGTGGGTTTTTTTTCCTCCGTTCGCCATTCTTCCATTATCATTCGTTTACGTCCAAGAACTTAAGACACTTTGAAATAGTATCCTCCCGATGGAAACTGTCTGCTTAGCATCAGAATAAATGACCTCAGTTTTCTGTTTCCTCTGGCTCGTCCTACCGGTCGAACACTCCTCCTCTACTCAAGAGGAATTTGTAGAAGTGGGAAACAACTCACACAAGCCACTCTACTCACTCCTTTGCTTCGCCAGGAGTTCTTTTCTTGCTGCCGGTGAAAATACAAAACTAATATTCACAATTCATTCCGCTTTTCCTTCCCCTGCAAACTGCTTGATGCAAACTATTTGCTTCCTGTCGAGTCGAGAGACCGGAGTTTTTCAGTTCGTTATCTAATCGAGTAGTCACCCACGTCGCCTGTTTGCTTCTCGTTTTCCGCCACCGAACGCCGAAGAAGGACTTATGCCATACCACAAGCCACCCCGACATTCGGGGGGAAAGTCAGCAGAGAAGTCAAAGTTTTATTTTGCACAAATTTCCCCCCGTCTTAAGACTGGTCGAAACGTCCCACAAAGTCCTCGGGAGACTCTCGCCTCTTTCTCTCTCTTTCGCATTCTTTTCCTGTAGGAACAAAACGAAAAGCGGAAAAATGGTTAGGAATAATTTCAGCACCCAGTGCTTCATTGTTCCACGCCCTCCCTCACACACACACACACACACACACTGCATATGCTTTCGCACTTTGTTGCGTGGACAGAAGGAGCGAATGCTCAAATTTCATCGCACCACTTTTCACAAAGCCGCTGGCACTGGCTGAATGTCCTGGCATGCAGCAACGTCAGATGCTTGTTGGTTGTGGTGAAATGTTCCACGATGAAGAGAGGTGAGCATGGTAGTAGGAGACGGGAATGGAGGGTGCGGAACAGTCTGCAAATTATTTCTGCACGTTGACACTCACGAACAGCAGAGCACATGGGGAAAAAAAACGCGAGCAAGGATAAAAAAAACTGTGTTTCCTCATTTTTCGTTTATAGCCGGTGGTTTGCTCGATGGTCTTGTGTGTTGCTTGCTTTTCTCCTTTGGCCAAGTGTTCAAAATTCGGAACAGTGGGAAAAATTAAGTTTCAGAATATAATTTTTTAAATGAACAAATTTTCACCACATGAAGAGGAGATTCATTAGAAGAATTGAAGTTTGTTAAGGGATAAGCATAAAATATTATTTTGTTTTAAAATTTTTGATTTTTCCCAATGATTTTCCCTTTGTGATTTCCCATCCAGATGCAACCATGAAGCATTCCGAAGCTACCAATCTGTTGAAGGAAAAAGAAAGAACTAGGAAACCCTTCATTTGTTGGATTTTGCCCATTCCCCCACTCGTGCTCCATGCTCCATTCCCGTCACATTCCCAAACAAATCCCGTTTGGTCGGTTTTACTTTTTTTCTTTTGCGCAACACCAAATTGAAGACGCCAAAACATAAAGGAGCAACGTTCAAGGAAGTAAATGGTTTATAGAAAAACACACACACACAAAAACCCACCCAAACTGCAACTCCTCAAGACCATGCACCGACGATGAAAAAAAACGGAGTTTTTCTTGCTCAATTTCCATTCCTTAGCTGTGGACGGAACATGACGACGAGCACGTGCGTGTAAGCGTCTGGCGAAAAGGGAAGACAAAAGCACCCAGAGCACCCCGAGCCGTAGTACTCCGGTGCCATGGTGGTAACTTTCACACTGACGGGAAAACTCTTGAGGAAAAGCGCAATACGATACATACGAAGGCCAACAAAAAAAATGGAGTTCGCAAAGCGAAAGCGAGAGCAAGAAAGCGATGCATTTTCTTTCTTTTTTTCTGCAGTGAAACTCCTTTTTTCCTGGCTACCACGAGCGGGAGAATAGAATAAGGGAACAGTTATTTGTTTGCTGCCGTCTTATCCTTACCCTCGACGTTCTACGCTTTCCTACGGTTTTCTCCTGTAATGAAAAATGGGTTCGCTACCGTGGCTAGCGTGCATTCGTGGTGGAAAATCGAGGACGAATCACTTCTTCATCCCCTTCCACCCATCAGCATCATCATCGCCGACCGTACCATCATCGACCGAAGCCCCAAATCACATTGCTCGGCGGACGGAAAACGGACGTGGGAAAGTGGGAAAATATCCCGATCGCTCGATACGTCTCAAAATTCGTTCTGTTGCCTTTTTCCGAGTTCTACCCGTCCGCACCACTTGACTGGTCCGCCACACGCTCGTCGCTTCCAGCCCCAAGTCCCGGATGAACGGTTGACTCGGTTAATGGTGTTGACGGAGGAGTTTTCTATTCCGCAAGATGATCTTCTCTGCTGCCTCGCTTGTGCATCCGCGTTGTGTGCGGAAGCGTAGGAAGCAAGGATGTAGATGCAGGAAAGGAAAAGGAAAACGGCGGCCGAAAGGACTCTCCAAAGCAAGCAACCACCGGCACCGTAATGATAGCAAACTCGGAACACGGAGAATGGCACCAGGACTATTCCCGGTTGACGCGAGGTGGAAAAACGAATCCAAATCCATCTTCTGTAGGCGTGTGTGAGTGTGCGTTCTTGTGATGTATTTTGTGAAAATGTGGTTTCAGCAGCCACGGGAATGGATGACGGGTGGAAATGTGAAAATATGTGTTATAAATACTTTTCCCTGCATACATATTTATGAGCACGGACGCACCAAAAGCCGGAAGCAGAAACATTGTACATTGAACAAGGCAGAGCGAGAGAGAGATAGAGAAAGAAAGAGAGGGACATACAATATAAATGAGAAAAGGAGAAGGATGTATGCAATCAGATTGAGGAGGCATTGGAAAAGAGCATTGGATGTGCCGGATGGATACAGATGAGCGCATAGCCATACTCTAGCTAGCTCGTCGGTTTGTGTTCTCTCTGGGTTAAACGAAATTTGCCAGAAAGTTGTATCCTTTCATTCTTCATAAAAAAAACACAAAAAATGTTATGTCGATTGAAAATTCACAAGAAAAGGCCATTTTTGCTGAACGGAAAGTTGAATCGCTTTATAACTGGCTCATTTTATTGGAACTTAATGCAATTAAATTGATAATCGATTTTATGAAAAGATAAGAAGAAGTTTTTTTTGAATCACAAATAAAAAAAAACAAATGAAATAAAATCTCGAAATAATTTAAAAAAAGATGAAAATTAATAAAAAGTTAATAAATAGACAATGTAAACAAAAAAAAGAAAGATCAACAATAAAAAAATATAAAACTAAGGAAAGAATATAAAACTGCACCCAAGTCTAATAAGTTTAAAATCAAAATAAGAAATTATAAGTGTTTAACCGTCCTTTCTGCACAATCAAACAATCTTTCGCGTGTACAACAGCACAAAGCTGTGTAGTTACTGTCAAGCAAATGTTAAAACAGTAGCGCAAAGAGCTGGAAGTCCTAGAATTACAGTGAAAAATGCCTCAAAGCAAATTCTCCAAGCGACAGAGGAAGGAATAGAAATGAAAAACAAAACCAAACCAAAAAAGAAACATAAAAGAGCACACAATCTCGAAACCAAAACATTAGAGGATAGAAAGAGCAAGGATCCACTGTTACGGGGAGGATAACAAAACATACAAAAAAATCGTACACACACACACACACCTACAGCCGAACACAGGTCCTTGCAGCATGCTAAGGATTAGTTGTCCTCGGCAGGCAAAAATGGCGTACCGACCCACCCGTTCCCGGCTCGTTTTCTCAGCACAACGGCAAAGGCAAACAACACACGGCACAACGGACACGGTGAACCGTCTCCAGCCGAAACGACGGGAAGGAAAATCATTCGCCAAGGCGCAAAGAACAGTCGAGCAAATGCTCGGAATAAGAGTGATGCTACCGCGGGAATATTAAGTGGAAAAACCTTTTCCACTTTCCCGTGCCGTGGCTGGCTGATGGTTTGGCGGTATGTTGGGAGCAACATTTTCTCCGAGCAAAGGATCTCCGATCCCGAGAAAATCATCCACCGCTAGCTTCCCACCCACCAACACCCACAGAAAAGGTTGGAAAATTCCCAAGACGCAAAAAGGACATACACACAGCGAAGCGAACTTGACGTCGACGATTCCGAACGGTGCTCGAATATCATCCGCTCCATCCGGTGCTCTTCTTCTTCTTCTTCTTCTGCTTCTTGTCACCCTCCCTCGCACCACCCACTGAGCTATCTGCCATTCTTTTCCTTCTTTCGGTAAGCCTAAGAGCTACGACTTCTAGTGGCTTTTTGTCGAGTTTCTTTTTTGCCTCGTTGAACGTTTTTTCTTTTGCTTTCCTTTGGCCTCGATTCCGAATCACTGGACGGCCGGGGGGTCGGTGGTGAGAAACGACAACCGTTTCTTCCCACATACACCCACAGACACACACACACACACACTTATAAACACAGACAGCGAGAGCGAAACCTCGGCCGGTTTTGGCCGGTGGCGCTCGGTGGCAGTGAAACGGTTGGGAAAATCGCTAAAGTTGAGAGCGAAGGAATGATGGGCGAACTTTCATTCCCCCCGCATCCCACAGCATCCGTGGAAAATGATGTGGGGGGGGGGGGGGGAGGTTGGTTGGATGAAGAAGCAGGTTGAGAGGTTTATAAGGTTTTGAATCCGCTTCTGGGAAAAAAGCGTGAAGAAGCTTCGTCCCGACGAAGGCGAAGACACTAAATGAAGCATCGATGAGCAACTGTGGGTTAGGTTGAAGGCATTTTGCTCCGAGTTGGAAGGGGTGGCCCAAGGGGGGGGGGTGTGTACTCGGGTGGGTTTGGAAAGGAGGGTGGCGAAAAAGGTCAGATACGGATTCAGTTATCGTTTCGGTAAATATGTAAAGCAGAGCAACAACATCCTGAGGGGTGATCCTACTGGGTGATGGAACGACCGTTGCGTTGGGATAAGGCTGACTCCACAGGAAGGACACATTTCTTGCAACAGGACAATGTGCGTGTGTGTGTGTGAGTGAGGGTTGGCGGTTGGCGAAAGGCAAAACGATGAGCTTTTATGGCGAAACACAGCCGAAACAGGACACCGTCAACGGTCGCGTGAAGCTGGATGACGAGCAGGATGAACCATAAATGAGCCTTAATGCCACCCCCCACTCTACCCGCCCATCGCCACCTCTTTCCCTGTCCCTCAGACTTCAGGGGGAGTTGGTGAAAGATTGAACTTTTTCCATCGAAAAGCATAAAATCTTTCACGATCTAAACCGACCTTCTTGGGACTTGGGCTGCGTCCTACAGAGCTGTCTCAAAGTCGTCGACCAGCCAAGTGTCGACACTGTCAATGGTTACACAGTAAGACGATTTGAAACGATTTTTTGGCGTACGGTGAGCAAAGTTCAACTGTTCCAGCTACCGGCGGCGGACTCACGACTCCCACTCGTTGACGTGTCTTGGGGTGTCTTTTGAAACAAAATTAATGACCTTTTGCGAAACGAGCACTCCGAGATTCCGAGTGGTGTGGAGGTGCTCTCGTTTATGTGCGCCTTTTTCCCATCCCCACGTTACCTGGAACTGGGTGACGTTCGGCCGATCGACCACCCGGTCGAGGTGAGATGTGATACAATTTTCAGCAGATCGGACTCGGTTTCGGTGGTCGTCAAAATCGATTGTAAAAGGGCTAATAAAACTGTGTGTGAGCGTGTGGGATGAGAAAGTGGGTGAAATTTCACCTTTCAGGATAAATTACCCATTTTCATTCAGCTTCTGAAGCGAGATGGAAGAACGATTGAGCTGAGCTGACTGAGCGTGAAAGGAAGGAAGCGGTTTACATCCTTGGACGGTGAGAACACATACAAACACAAACTCGGCTGCAAGGAAGCAGAATAATAAGGAAGCAAACGGCGAAACGATGCGGGCAGAACGGGCTGGAGTTTATTTTTTGAATAATACAACAGGAAGTCCGAGAAAATTTATTATCCGTCCACTGCTCTTACCGGGTCTCGCCGAACCAAACTGGCTCCTACAAACGAGGCCAATCTAAGGAACGAACGACAGCTACTCCCCATCCCAGCGTGTCCACCCCATGGCCCCTCGTCCGTGTACTGCCTCTCTTCATTCTACCGACGACTGGGCGCCCGCTTTTTTGTTCGTCCGCAGTTCGCAGTTCAAACGTCACATTCACTGCGCTGAAACCACACGAGGATCTCCCGGTTGTTTTGTGCCTCGCATTCGCTCGCTTTCTTTTATGTTTCTTATTTTAATGTCTCCACCACCGTTCGTGGGGTGGTGGTCCGTGTCCAGCAACAGCAGGCGGGAATGCGACCCGCTCCTGGGGGAGAAGCGACAAGAGTGTAAGGACCCTTTTTTTTCGCCATCGCCTTGCCCTCGTGTGTTGAAGTTTTCCTACTGGCAAAACCCGACCAGGATTAGCCTACCGCACCGGTGTTGCCAGTTACCGAGCCGGGTCGAGCGATAAAAACGGACGAAACGGATCGGTCGCTCTGTCCGTTGCTCCTCCAAAGGACGATTGCGGGCGGAATGTTTCTACCTCGTAGGTCCACAGAAAAAGGCCTGATCTCGGGTAAGGCGCACAAGATTGCAGACCTTTTGCCACCACCACTGGGACAAGCGAGCAAAAAATAAGAGGGGATCATAAAAAAGGATATATCTTCTGAATACAGCCCAACCCCAAAAAATTGGTGAACCAACGCAATGAAATCGAAAAAAGGGATGCAAAAAAGGGATCACCCTCTCTCTCTCTCTCTCTCGCTCTCGAAAGATACAGGAAATCGGACGGTCCATCAAACTAAGGACTAAAGGTCCGTGGAAAATGTACCTTTTATTCGTCGCTTTTCCCCAAAGAACCCCGGGATCGTCCGGATGAGAACGGATTCGGGCGAGCTTTCTGATTTTCCTTTTTTTGCTGTCCCTTGCTGCTTTATGCCTTCACCAAACATTGCTACATGGCCGAAGGATACAAGCCGAGTTTTTCCCTCAGCCTCGTTGTGGGACAGTCGCCATCCCCCTACAGCTACAGAAAGATAGTATACACCACTCGAAACCCAAATTTTCCGATTCCAATTGTCCCTTTTTGCCATCACCCATCACTTGCATGAACGGTGTTGGGTTCAACGGATGTATTTCCGCTTTTGGATGGTTTTTTTTCTTTTCTCTGCTGCGTGTGTTTGTGTGTGTCTGTGTTCGACGAAAGACTCAAAATAGCTTTCCCGCGCCTCTGACCCAGGTTCGGGTGGGCAGTACGGAGCAGTCGACGAGTTTTTGGTGGTGGAAGTAGCGATCGTAGAACGTAAAGAAATGTGTATAAATTCGACCGTATCGTCCGGGTGTCCCTCCGAGCGAGGGTGGAAGCGCAGACGGTGAAAAAAGGACAACAAAATCAATAAACACATAAAGCAACACAACAACAATAGAGAAGCGCTAGGCGAGGTGGCTCGAAGCGGCACGCGAATCGTAGGGAATGGGGCACCGTCGATTCCAATCACAACACGCTCCGGTTCGTCACACAACAATACCCGGCTGCCCAGTACACAGGTCCGGGGTGACTTTCGTGCCGGGGCTTCCACGATCCGTCGATAGAACATGGAACGTATGCGAACGAGCACATGATGCATGATGGTTTTTACGAGTATGCGTGTGTGTGTGCCAGAAAGGGAGAGAAAATCCACATATGTACACATACGGCGACCCCGCTGCTGGTGACGAACGTGAGCACAAAGAGCCTGATGTCGAAGTCGGAAAATGAATATCAATCCGATGGCGCAACGGGTGGAAAACTCCTACCCCATTACCCGATCTGTGAGAAGAAGAAAATTTATCGTCCCACACACACACACACACACTCGGGCGCGTGATCTTGCGGGAATAAAAACAGCATCGCCATTTTTCCCTTTTTCGTCCTCGTATTTAATTCCTCACATGCCCTCTCTCTCTCTCCCTCTCTCTCTCTCTCTTGCCACCCCCTTCTTTCTCGGCAAACGCCGGATCGGAGGCGCACAATCGTGTTAAGGACAAACACATCATTTTAACCTCGTTCTAGAATTCTTCACCGCTGGTTAACTACAAGACGAAATGGACACCAGGCACACACGCGCGCGCCACCCAGCTCGAAATAACTTTCACCCCCTTATTATTTCCCTTTCTGGGGACTAAGCTGGGGACGAGCCACAAAAAGCAGCGGTGGGAGAAGTTTTTCCCGCCGAGATTTTCGGTCACCAAAGCGTGTGTGTGTGTGTGTGAAGAAAAAAGGCGCCATTGCAATGAAGGCGAAAAACTTTCCCAATTTTGCTGAAATTCATTGCCTAGAAGCTGTTACACCCGAAGGTTTTCCCTGTCTCCTACCGTATTCTATACTGTGCAGAGAGCGAGTGTTGCCTTTGCTGGCTTTTCCTCCTGGCTGGAATGGAAATGGCTGTAAGGCTTCTTTTCGCGGCGACCCCTTTCTCGACACTTCTCGGCCAAAGGGATTTGAGCGGCCGGTTCGCATAAGGGTTTGTTGTTTTTTTTTTGTTCGTCTTCGCTACGAGTAATTTTGGACGTGAAAGGGCTAAAGAAGGAGTTTTTAAAGTGTGCTTTTTTTTGCTTCTCACCCACCAAAAACAACCCCAGCGCCCCATTTGCGAAAGGGATGAGATTTTGCCTCTGATGCTTCAATCTGCCATTTGCCAATGACGCAATTGTTCTCATACTTTGCGTGTGTGTGTGTGTGTGTGTGCCTTTTTTTCTCCAGCCAAGTTTAGGCGTATTTGCGCTTTCTTTTCCAATCTTGTTTTTTTTTTTGCTTCAGGTTCTTGGCACGTTTATGTATATTTTTAACACGAGTTTTTAATTTCCATAATGGAGAAAGTTTGTTTCAAACAGTGATGAAAGTCATCCACCTCCCCTTTACATAACAATGTGTGCTGATTGTAAGTAGAATCGTTTTGAGGCGAATTTTGTGAGAAAATATCATTCTTGTTGCTATCCCGTTCTTAAAAATGTGCCCCAAATTATGAGGGAATTAGCAGTAGCTATTTCAATTTCATATTCCTACAGAGGAGGATTAGAACAAAAAACGGGCCTTACTGATACATAATATCCTTTGACGGCCTGAAGTAAAAAAAGGAACACTCGCCAACCCTCAAGCCCGGTCTTTGACACACCGTCACAGGACAAACAACAAAAAAGGCCCCGCTCTGTAACCCTCAAACCGGCTCAGACACCGTCAGACATCGAACCGAGAGAATTGAACAAAAAGGATAAAGCGGGAGCCTAACAGTTTTTAAAACGCAGAATAAGGGATGTATCAAATTTCGCTCGATTCGAATTCGACAAGCGGTTCCTCGGGTCCCGGACTAGCGGACGGGTGTTTATTTGTGTTTCATCCTTCTCCCTCTCTCTCTCTCTCTCTCTCTCTCTCTCTCTTTCGTCTGACGATTATAAAGCGACTCAAGTGTGTGTGGAAGGATGAAAAAACCGGGCAGGCCGTGCAGCGAATGTGTCGTCCTCATCGTTCGGCGTAATTGCAGCCGGATGCAAGCATTAGACGAACCCAGACCGCCGCTAAATACAAAACGCAAATTACAGGGCGTTTGGATTTTTCGTTCAACAAAACAGCAACAACAACAACGAAAAAAACCCGACGCGAATAAGGGAAGGATGTACCGCGACACTAACACAGACAAGCGAGCGCGGCAACCGCGTAATATTTTAATCATAATCATAAACGGTAATCGAAAGAATAATGACGAACCGCTCGCTTCGCGTCCTTTTTCGGCGTGTTGATACCGGGGCGCGCTTTTAACGCTACCTCCGTAGCTGCTGTTACTGCTGCTGGTAGCTGGTGGTTGAGAAAATTGCGTTTTCTAAATAGAGTTACCCGGTTGAGGCGGCATCGCAACCCTCGTTTTTTGCTCATCACCAAAACGGTCCGCCGGTTTGGAAGGAGCGCAGAGTGAGGAAGATTTTTGTTTGGCTTCTCCGAAATGCCGAGAGCGTTGGGGGGTGTGAGTGGTGTCCCGAGCGACGATGAGGTTGTGCAAGGTGAGTGTATGTAACCTGAGCACATATGCATGCCGTCGGGGGTTTGGGTGTTTAGTTGTGCCGATCTGTTTGCTCGAAAAGAAACGGTTGCGGTGTGAAAGTCGCGTCACCAAATGAGCCCTATTATATCGGTATTGACAGTGCCGCAGCCGCCGCCGCCGCCGGTGGGGTTATTCACCGTGGTGCAAGCGAATGAAAAAGTGATGGTATAATGGGCGTTTGAAGTGATGTGTTTTAAAGAAGTGCTTTAGAAAAACAATATTATAATACAAGTTCTACAGAGCTCACAGTAAACAACGTAAAATTAGTCCCACCAAAAATGTTGAGTACATCTCACAAAAAAGTATTATCAAACGGCATAAAATAGAACATCCAAACATACTCCTGACCAAGTCTGACTCATTATAAACTATTTAAAAGTAGTCCCACCGACTTGTATGCAACAATCAAACTAATCTGCAGAGGCATAATGGAACATTGCAAACTAGTCCCATGCAACATGACTCACAATACACAATTTTAAACCAATCCTATCGCAAAGCAACCAAATATTTTAGAAAACCTTCTACAAAACGAGATTTGCACCAGCCAAAGGTTCGTACTATAATATCTAAAGCTTGTCCCACCTCTAATAACTCATAACAACTAGTCCCACTATTTAGAGTACTTTGCACCATTATTGAGAAAACATTTATCAAACAATAATCCCCCCTATCGTAACGAAAAATTATCATACGATAGAACCACAAACATGAAGCAGAGCGCACCTTATACACTTCCATCCTTCCCCTCTTTCGGTCATTCCATCTTCATCGATGTTTCAATTACGCCCTTTGCGTCATTTCATCATAACGCTTGGGTTCAGCCCGAATGCCCATTCGTCATCTCCTGGTACGATTTTCCCTACCACGAGCCACGATGCAAAAGGATGCAAGTTATTTAACTCGGTGCCTCACAGGTCCATTCCACCCATTCTCTAACCCTTTCCCTTCTTTCCTTCGTGGTTTGTCGTTCGTTTAGGCCGTCGTCTTTTTAGCCAATGCATTGGCGTCGAATTCCCTGCTTGTTTGTCCACATTTTCCCGAGCACCGAGTGGAAGTGGATTTAAGCATTATCGATATGCCCTCCTGCCGTGACTTTGCAGGGTTTTTTAGTTTCTTCCTTCGGTCACCCATTTTCTTCTATTTACTCGAGCGAAAGGCTTCAATTCCCCCCCGGCTCGAAAAACGGTCACTGTGTCCTGATCCGGGGGTTGGAGCGCTTTTTGTGATGTGCAACAAAGATTTGCAACGGTCGTCGATGTGCGGTGTGGTCCCTTCTCGCAATTGTCACACACACACCGTGGTCACAAAAACGGGGCAGATACATACACTGCCTGAAAGGGGTTTATACACACCGACGGACCGCTTTTGCAACTCTGTGTTTTCTCTCCCGGGTTTTGCTGTGTTCTTCATTTACTTCTACCCCTTTTTATTCTCACTAGCGCACCACAAATCCATCACAGAATCCTTACCGACAACGATTGAAACCGGTGCGGGCCGAATGCTTCTGTGCCGATTTTTATATTCCCATTTCCGATCTGCATTCGGATCTCTCTCCGGCGTTTGGTATTGGCAAACACACATGAACGTGAACAACACGCGCAGGAACACCATTAGTTGCGTGAAATATGGTTTGATGGTGGTATACAAAAACAGCAACAAACGTATACCCCGTTCGAAGCGAGCCCTGTGCCAGGCCTGGTGACGAGTCGTTGATGAATTTCGAGCTCACCTCGGTACCTATCTCTGACCCTTGCTTCTGAACGCGGGCCTATTTTTCATATTTGCAGAAGTCGTACGGTGTTTTGGATCGATTTTTATCTTTTTAAAATACACAATTTTTGACAACGGCCCGAGGGGAGTTTTATTTTTCACCGCGCTGATTTATCCCCTTTGTCGGTAGACCCTGGAAGTTCTAATGGAAGAACCGGATACAATTTGCAAACCATGTGCAAGGATCGCCAAGTGTACGAAAATTCAAACTCCGCGATGAGAGGCTTCGAAACGTTGCTGTCTTATACGTATCCCGTCGTATCAATCGAATGATCTGAACAGCGAGAAGAAGTGCACCAGGATGAAGCGTAAAATCCGAAGCCTTTTAGCGTCACACCAATCATCAGTCCCGTACGACAAATCGCCGCACCGAACGAAAAGCAGTACGATACGACTGCCAACCAGCCAGTACTCATCGCCAGTCGTCGTAAATGGGGGTAAAGATTTATTAACTTTAATTGAAAATGTTTCACGCTGCGTTCGCTTCACTCGCTGCCCGCTCGTCGCCCGGAATCGTTTATGTTTCCGTTCCGTTTGACGCGTTTTGTCGGCCATTTCTGTACGAGTGTGTGTGTTTTTTTTCTGCTCTGCCTCAAAGCGACCCTCACGATGACAGTGTTTTAGCGACAAGATGGTTGTTTAATTGTGGTACACACATACGGTGCGCACGTTTTGGGTCGTTTATTTGCGCGAACGGTTTTTTGCGGATGCAGAACAAATGAGTGTGGCTGTGTGTGTGTGTGGAAGTGTGTAAATGTCAAGTTTGAATGGGTCGTACCTTTGGTTGCTGTTAATTTTTATTATCTCCGCGACATGAGTAATGTTTTGTGACCCATACCTAAGGGAAAATTGGGAAGAAAAGATGGAAACAAAACGATTCATTATTTATTGGTTGATTTATTCACACGCTGGAAGCAACTTCAATAAAGATAGGAAGATAATGAAGAATGTTTTGTCAACAATTTAAGATAATCGTTAAAGAACCTCAAACAAGTGTAATATTAAGAAGAAAAAAATAAAACTTAAAAGTCGTATAAAGCAAAGACTTAAGGTTTTAAAAATAATCATTAGATAATGGTAAGACAGTAGAAAATTTTAAAACATAAAAACAGTGGAAACCCCCAGAGTAAGCCTCATACTTTGAATTAAATCGATCGTAATCGTACCCTCAACGCCTTTCAGTTTGCTGTACATAAATAAATAGAGAAGGAACACGGGCGAAAGAAAGAAAAAAAAAAAGCTCGGAGCTTTCTGCTGGCACCCATCACAGCGCTCCATGCCGCCACGTAAATGGGTTATGTCATAAAGAGACAAACACTTGCAACATTGTTGCGGATTGGTTTGGCGCATCCTTCTGCGAGAGTTGCACCGCGCCCGAAGCCACACACAGGGGCCGAAGCGCTGCTGTGGCAGTGCTTTAATTTTCTTTGCCATTGTTTTGCATCTTACTTTTTTTTCGGGCTCATTTTGCGAAACAAGACGTTTGCATGTCTTCGTCGGCTTGGCCGTTCGTACGTGTGCGCTTCGGGTTTGGGTCGTCAAACGGGTGGACGTGAAGATGCAGCCGGTGGATTTTGGATCGTTGCAGTGTAGGAGTTTTCTACGGTGGTTGGGAGAAACTTTGGGAAACCCCCCCCCCGCCTCTCCCGCTTCTTCGGTTGATGCCATATTATTGTTTTGGAAATTTGCTTGCTTTTTTCTCTACTTTAGGCAGTGGCGGTAATGGCGTTTCCAGTGGGTGACAGTAGCAACTCAGTGGCAAGCTCACGTAAGCAGAAAGAAATGTGCTTAAATCATGATTTCCGACTAATGAACGCTGTGCTCATCCGTGACTTATTTGCGGTGGACGGTGTCTCGTTTTGGGGGAATTTTCCCCTTTTTTTGTTTAATTTTCGCTCGAGTGATAAATGGATAAATGGCGGTATGGAGTAAGCGTTTGCGAATGCCACTGCAAGCAATGGATGACACATTTTTGGAGATTGATTTACTGCAAGCCGGTCACACAAAGAGCAGGTTTTTTAAAAGCTTTATTACGTAAGTAAATACGCAACATAAAATCTTTTCTCTTTACTTAACCATAATTGTAATCATACAAAGAGGAAAACTTTTAGAGGACATTTTTTTCCTCTATTGCTCCACGACGAACCATTTCAGCTGGAAGGAAAACACAGGAAAAATTATATGAAACTGTGTCACCCTGCTAACGTCTCCCTTCGTTAATCCACCTGCCCTATCACCGGGACGGAGGCTAAGTACCAGCCTGCTTCACAGGTTGCCGTCACCATCACAAACCGAGGCCAACCGCGCGAACGGTGGGCCACCCATCGTCCCCATGCTCCCGGTCACAATTTTCTTTCGAACCATTTCCAAATGAACTCATTTTCCCATTTCCCAACCGTTAAAGGTGGGTTTGCAAGCGAAGCACCCATTTGCAAGCCCCCCGTCGTACTCCTTCTCCTGCCCGGCCATCCACCTCCGTGACTCCTTTTGGGGGCTATCCCCACTGGTTCGGGCCGGTAGATAGTGAAATATTCAATTTATAAGCGCACACATACAGAGCGTCCCATTGGCACACGTACAGCACAGAGCTACTAAAGGCGACAGAGAGCGAGAGCTTTTTTGAGTCGGTGATGGGAGGGTGTGGAGGGAGGGAGGGGCGAAACGATGTTTCCGATATGGACGAAAGTTGAACCTCATTTTTCCGCCAGCGGTTTGGTGTGCTGCACACGTACATGTACACACCGCGAGGAAGAGAGAGAGAGAGCGAGAGCGAGCGCGAGAGCCCGCGCTGTTGGGCGACATTCCGTGCAATAATGGTTGCGCCAGTACTACCTACTAACATGCGTTCTCTTTTCCCGATGGTTTTTTGTTGTTGTTATTATTATTATTTTGGTTTCTGATCATTGCTCGACAAAACGTCCGAGCGTTGTTGTACACACACACACACACACAACCACCAGAAAAAGCTTCTCGAGCTGCTAAGGGTGAGTGTTTCGGGTGGTGGAAAGCTGCCAGCAGGGGAGCCCACGGACGGGGCGGGCCAGCTTTCTGAATGGGTGCACGAAACGAAACAAGAGCGAATCGAATCGAAGAAAAACAAAACAACTACAGCAAAAACACACACACACACATACAGAGCCAAAGGGAGAAAGAAGCTTCGACGTCGTTGTTCGCGCGCGCCGTACGTCGCCGTTTGTCGGTGGCGAAAGAAATAAAAACCTTCCCTGGCTCGAACCCAAAACAACCCCACTGTGGTATGAAGGAGGGTGGAAGCGATATGGAAAACATCCGAAGTAAAGGAAGAAGAGCTCCTCTTCTTCCTCCTCCACTTCACCTCTTCTCGGGCCGGCCCCTCTGATCCAAACCCAACCCAGATGGATTGGCGCGCGCGTTCGCGTTTGGCTTTCGTTCGCTTCGCGCGGTTTGCGTTGGAGCGATTTTGCATCATTATGAAGTGAGGCAGCACCGGGGCGATGGCGATGTGGCGGTGTGGTCAGTGGCAAATGCGACAATGCTTGCCTTATGCACAGACACACGCGCGCTCGTTCAGGCACACAGCCAAACACACCGAGCTCCAAGACGCGCCAGTCGACTGGTGCCGGCAACTACTCCGACCGTACGCCTTGAGACGACGATGGAACTCTGATGGAACTGAGCAGTCGGATAGAGAGAAAGAGGGAGAGAGAGAGAGAGAGAGACACCGAGGTATATATACTAATGAAGAAGAGAAAGAGCAGAAGTGGAACGAGGGCGAACCTCCTGTCGCCGACTCCTCCAGTTGAGGTGGCGGAAGGGGGAGCGGGAGGTCTGTGCAGTGTTTGGCCACCCCTGAGGGCGAGACCTCTGCATTCACATGAATTTCCTTACGTCACCTGCCCGTGTCGCTACGTTTGCATGGAGACAGCCAGAGCAGAGCAAAACCGTACAGTGACGACCTTCTTCGCCGGTCGGTGTGTGCACTGGCTCGCATAAGGCGAAGTGATTTGCTACCACCAACTTCACCCACCTCGCCCCCTTCACCTGCCCACCCTACGAGGCCACACCACGAACAACCGTTGCTGGACATTTCGAAGAGTGCGACCCCTAGACACCGGGCAGGCAAACAGCAAGTAAGCGGTCTTGTGACAGTGGTGGGCATAGTATTCGGACTACTGCAAAGCAGAGTAATATTTGAGCTAAAGAATCTCATGTAGATGGAGGTCGAATTAAGTATGACGTTAGAAGACTCAAAATAAATCACCTTTAACCATTTCAAATATAAAATGATAAATACATAAATGCTACTTCTATGACTTCCCTATGACTTCAACAGGACTTGGACTGTCATTTCTGTCTTCCTTGGCTTAGCTTGATTTTGGCTGGGCAAGGGTTGGACCAGTTTAAACCATTATAGAGCAGCAACTGATAACTGTACCTTACAAGCCTTAAAATAATAATGGATTCTTGAACTCTACCTTCCATATTTCTCTGCCATTATACTTTTGCCCACCACTGTCACATTTGCCCTGATGACTCTCGCACTACTTCTGCCCTACACAGTACCGGACCGATACTGTGTTTCCTTCCTTTCAACGGCGAAGCGAGAGTTTTGTTTGTTTGTTTGTGACCACTAGCGGACCACCGACGGCCACCTCGTCCATTCGGACCTATTCCTTTCGGTGGTGACCCTTCGACGTTCCCGGTCCCCATTCCCAGCACCGGCACCCTATTACTATTTCAGTGTTTCTTCCTAGTTAGCTCCATCTAGTTTTCTCGCTTCCGTGATGTGATCATTACACCGGTCCACCACCCAACCCATTCGGCCTCTTTAGCTCACTCTCTCTATCTCTCTTGTATGTAGTTCACTTCCCAGTTCCCGGTGGGCTTTGTTGCGTTTTGCGTTACACATACAGCAGCGCACCAGTGTCGGAGGACGGTGCAGGAACGGACGGCTGGCGAAGTAGAATGCCGTTGCGACACGCAACGCGGCACTAGAGATAAGTTCGACCACATTCGGAATGGTTTTCCTTCGGTGGGAAGCACAAGAAGGAAAAAAGGCTTTATGATCGATTAATGGCTTACCGATGCACCGGCACTGGGCGAACCGAGCTCATCGTGTATCGGTCGGCCTCTGAGCCGTTCTCGAAGGGTCATTGATTTCTTGGTAGGGGTGGTCTTCTATGCCCGATTTCTTTCCTCCCACGCACCTAATAACTTCTTCGGCACCACCACCGTGACCCGTGTGGTGTTCGGGATGATCGGTTTAACGGTTCCCGGTTGCTGCTTATGATAATATCCAACTAACCCTGATGGTGGTGGTGGATTGGAAAATCGATTAAGAACGGAGTTCTAGGTTCTACGGGTTGTGCCCCTTTTCTAGCGTAAGAGTGACCTCAGATAAAAAGAACAGCAAAAAGAAGGCTTCTCTTCTGCTTTCTGAATACTGAGTGGCTTTCAATTAAACTTCAAGCTTGCTAAACTTGCTCACTGTCAAACGAAAGCGAACATTAAATAAAATTAAGCTATCACATATCGATCGTGTCGTCCGCTGCCTGAAAGCAGGATAATCCAAATCGGTCTCCATCCACCTATCGAAATATCCATTTAGTTATTGATTCACGCTTCATTACACACAAACACACCCATCCGCTAAGCCGCCTATTGTCAGGCTTACCCACCGCCGACTGCATCGGCATTCCATCCAGTGCCATTAGTTAACACGTATTGACCACCACCAACGAGCTGTTCCAACCGAGCGGTGGTAACCGCACAACAAAAAAGTCCTTCGCCCTACATCTGGTTCTGGTGGTATGCGCTGGATAATAATTTGTTCAGTACGGTCGTTTTTTATACCACCTCGTGCTATGGCGGTTGTGGAGCTGGCTTTATTCCACTTTCATCGGGATATCCCGAAAATAGTAAAAAGAGAGAGAGAGAGAGAGGGATTGGGTACATTCCGATCCCTGATCAGCATCAGTTTGGAGCTTTCCGAAAAACCCCAAACGAACCCGAATCAACCAAAAAGAAAAGGAGTGAGGAACAATAGAGCGATAATGTGAAATAATGAACAGTTGTCATTTTCGGCACCGGGCGATTGTAGTTTTGTTTTTCTGTTTTGGCTTTCCTCTCCTCGTCGTATTGTTTTCCCGGGCCCGATCGATACACAAACAGAGAATCAGATAAAACCGATGACACCCATCTAGTGCCAAAAACGGATCGATAAATGAATTTCCGCGGTCATGAGTATAAGAGGAACACAGCCCAAAAGGGAAGGTGAAAGAGGTGTCGATTATCTCGGTCTCTTTCCACGGTCTCTCTCTCTCTCTCTCTCTTTTGTTTCCACCGGAAAAGCACCTCCATCGATGTGTGTATGTGGGACAGAGTGGACTCGACCCTGGTTAATGGTAGGTACGGCTAGCATAATAAGGGTGGGATGGGCGGTTGGTTTGAGGTTAAGCTCAGGACGGCCCGAAACCTCGATGGAAAACGATGCGCGTGGTCAATCCCCAAAACGGAGGTAAAAATCACAGATGGGCTTTCCCGGCAGGTGAGGTCGCGTGCGGGGAAATGAATTTATTTTCCGCCGTACCATGTTTTCCACCCTGGGTGTCGAGATCCTTACAGGGAGGTATGGGCGAATGTGGGTGTGTTGAGGGTTGCATACTTTTTTCCCCTTTTTGTTTTGGTCACTTTTGGTTGGATCGATTTCGGGTTTCTCTTCATTTTTTTCCGCTTTTTTTGTATTGAGCGTTGGGAGTGAATTACCTTGAGCAGGAAGTGAATGAGGCTTCGCTTTTCCTTCCTTCAAAGGGGGAGTTGGGGAGTTGTATTATTAGGTCAGTATTTTACCCCGCCAACACATTATTTTCCGTGCAGGTCTACAATAGTTGGAGTATCGTTTACAGTCCTTGAAGTTAATTAATTTCTGGCATTCGGTTTTTATTTATTTTATTTATTGCAATACAACACCATTTTGAAGAAGGGATAAAAATGCAAACACATCAAACCCTGGTCCATTTCTAGCCATTTTTTAACAAAAAAATAAAAATCGAAAAATAAAAAGGAAACAACGGAAAAGCAACACGAATTTTATCTACCACGACAGCGAAAAATAAAATAAAATAAAACGGGCGCGAAAAAACAATATAACACATTGTGCATCGTTCATTATGGTAATTATGTTGTTTCCGTGCTCGTCGATAAGAGAACTTTTAATTGAAATCACTTAATCAGTGCAGTTTTGGGGCGTTCGGCATTTAATGTTGGGCCCGGGCTTGAGGCTTCAGACCTTTCATGTTGCGGGCAAGCATTATTGCACCACATTAGTGGGTGATTTAAATAAAACTGTCCTTTCTGATGCAACGAAGCAATAAACTGTCGCAATTAAACTTCATTCTGGTAGTGAAGTGAAGAAAAGGAAAACAAAACGCTGCAAACACACGGTTGTGTGACAAATAAACTGAAGGGTGATGTAGAATTGTGTTTTAAAATATAAGTTATCATTTTCGACCAGGAGAAGAAAAAAAGTAAAAACTCGCAAGACTCTCGTAATGCCCTCGGAAATAGAAATAAAGCCAACTAGCGCAACCACCGTCTGTTTTTCCACCGGTTGACGTACAATCATTTTTAATGAACTACGAATAATTGGAATCGATCATTACAACGACGTGCGGTGGCGGCAGTGTGCTCGAGTTAAGCATGGACGTTTTTCCCGATAATTCTGCTCCGCCTTGCAGCGCGGATCTCGGCAAACAATTATGATTCGACTCCTTTCCCGCAACCCCTGATCCCTTCCCTCCTTCCCCCCTCCCCCTCCCGACCCTTTTGGAGGCTTTGGAAAACTAGTTCAATAATGAAGCGTCTTGAGCCGCGCGTTAGCATACCGATCCGATACCGATACCGATGGATTGCCAAGATTGCAGCAATCGCTGCAAGCGCGCGGGTTTGGCCGTTGTTGCCGTGTTGTGCTGGCCAAAGCAGCGGACAGACCTTTTGTCGAATTGGCGAGCAAATCACGGGTAGCACAAGAAGCACACAAACACGCTCGCAGAAACACACACTCCACGGTGGTGCTCGATCGTGGAGGACCTTTAGCTTGCACCGCATGCAATCCACCTCGATCGATGCCGCACACCTTGGAACCAAGAATGGCCCTGGACGTTCGTGAAAACGGCCATTGCCATTGGAAGGAAACGGGGGAGCGGAGGGAAGGCGAGGCAGTGGTTCGGTAAAGGGTGGTGGTGATGGGTTGGATTCGTCCGATTCTGCGACCGCGAAAGATCGTACTTGCGACCAATTAAAAGCCGATGGAATCGAATTTATCTGCCGCCCTGGAGAACTTGTGAAGTACATACCCTTCCTGCCTTTACGAAGCGTGTGCAGGAGAGGACGAGAGGAGGTGGAGGCAGAGAGAGAGAGAGAGAGAGAGGGAGAGGGGTCAGGAAGGGCAGTTTCGAGACTTGACCGACCGGGCGCCGCGAGACAGGGGCAATAAATAAGTGAATAACTCTGAAATATAACCACTCTGCTGTGTGTTTGGCGGCTATAAGCGAGCCGAGAGTCGCCGCTGCGCCTGTTGTTGCTGATGCGTTGTTGCTGAGAACAGGCAATGAAAACGGAGGGAAACAAATCTGATGCGCGTTGTGTCTGCAGCCGCAGCAGCAGCAACAGGACAATGAACGATACTTAAAAGGGCGTGGAAAGGAGGGAAGGAAGGAAGGAAGAAGAGAGGAGGAGCTCTGGGGCGGGCTGAGAGCTGTTTTACAAAACTAACCAAAGGAAGATGTGGGGATATAAATACCGATGCGAAGTGATTAATTTCTGGAAGGACAGATAGATGGGGGATACGAGTTGTTGTTGTTTGGGGATGACGATCGGATCAATACTCTATCGATCACAAGTCGTCCTACTGTACCGAATGTAGGAGGACCTTCAATATCGTTTGAGTAACAGCTTAGAATTACATACTGACAGTTTAATTACTCTCATTTAGCCCTATAATTGTCGACGGAACCCCCAAAGAAATTTTTTCACATCACTGAGAATTGAACCTTTGATTCTCTGGTGCAAGAGTTCCACTCGCTCACTCTAATGCCATGGCGCCAACACGTCAATCGCCAGGTTAAAACTCGATCACGTCCGTCTGTGCTGTATGTAATAAATTAAACGATTTTACTACAAATCAATACACACAGCTCGCTGACAATGAGTTTGCATTTAATTTATAGACATTCCTGCTTAACTCGAATGGACTCCGCACGAGTTTATGACTCTTCCTTCTCAAGGATCAACAACGGTCTTCCTTCCTCCCCGTTTCAACCCTACCAGGCTCCACCACGAGCTCCATTCCGACACGAGATGTACTGCTCTTCCCAATCGTTCTGTCTGTGCCCGTGGTCGTGGTCGACTTCCCTCGGAGTCCTTCTGCGTTTCTTTTTGTGCCTGATTCTTTGTGCCTTCCTCACAGAGCGTGAGCTCGGGCGCGCGCGCGCACGCCTTCGGTGTGTGACTTGCTCCATCTCCCATCGCGTATCCACGTTCGGATCGGTTGCATCGGACTGCAGCAAATTCCGCATCCATGTTTTGCGCGTTCTTCTTTGCCCCGGGACGGTACGGAAAGTACGCACATATCTCACCCCTTCGGTGAGATGAGGTGGTTCGAGGCTTTCGCCATTCTTCCCCAGTGCTCCAGGGGTCGCTTCTTAGCAGCAGCAGCAGCAGCAGCGGCAGCAAGTGAAGAATGGCAAACTCGACACCAGACAGACCCGACCATACGACCGTGTGCGCGGGAAACGATCGGGTCGGTCGGTCGGCGAAATGTATTAATAAGCATAAAAATAATACCAACAATCATCATGGCCACACGATGCACTGATTGGTGGTGGTGATGGTGGTTTTGCGGGAGAATCGGTGTGCTTGAGAACAAATTCCCAACCACCCCGGCCACAACCCGCAACCACTGCGGTACGTGCGTGCGAAAGAGGGAAACCTCGCGCTGTATGCAGATCGTTCTGTCAAAACTTTGCGCGCTTCTTCGATCGAAAAATGCAATGACCTCATCGGAACCACCGCCACTTCCACGGCAGGCAACCGGATTGTCCTTTAGCTTTCAAGTGCAGATCCTTCACCGCGGCAGGGCGAGAAGGCTAAACCGGGTGGATGACGTTAAGAAGGATTCGAAAACAACCTTATAAAGCAATCGGAGCCAATGTTGCTGCTGCTGCTGTTGTGCCGATCGCTGGTGGATGGTTTACGAGTCGGGTAAGGTGTTTATTCTATTTTTTCAAACCCCCCAAACCCTCACTGAACCTCGTGTGTGTAAACCTCGTCCGGTAACGCCGGATTGCGTGTGCGTGCTGTGTTCGCGTGCGCGAGTGCTGCAGAAAGGTAGCCAACACAATAATAACGCAATGGAAATAACGTCGGAAAAGGTTTTTGTTAAAGAGGACGATGGTGATGGGGGGTGGTCGGACAGGGAGCGTTACGGGGAGGTTGAAAATAAAACAACAAACCACAAAAACGCATATACGCAGCGACAACTCGATAAAAATGAAACATCCCTCCCGGTTCGTGCCACGGGTCCAGGGGGAAGATGGGCCGTCCGTGGTGGAGTAGCTTCACTAGCTTCATTTTGGTTGCGTTTTATTTCGATTTCGTTCCGTTCTGAGCCGGTGAGCGATGAGCAGAGAGGGCGGAAGGCTGGGCAACGGTGGCAACACACCCGCGGATGAGACAGATGATAAATAATTTGCCTTCTCATTGTCGTCGTATCACATCAGCCGGGGCCGCTCAGTCCGGTCGGTCCCCGGCTTTGTGCTCGTTTGCGTTCGCGCTCGAGGTCACCATGCACACAAATACAAGCCACTTATGCGAGATGCGAAAAGGGAGTAGGGGAGGGGGGGGGGGGAGGAGATTTGTGTGAAGAGGGAGGAGAGCTCCCGCAAGGTGCTGCCGTACTGGGGAGGATCGACGCGTGGTGTCCACGATGCGCGATCGACGCCGAACGGCGAAACTGAGCAAAACACTGCACTGCAAATGCAACTCCTTCCTTGCGGGAGTTGTAAAGCGCAACCGGTGAAGGGCAAAGAAGAAGGAAACCTCAACGCAACGACCCAACGACGACGACGACGACGCCACCGGCCAGGGGTTTTGTATGTGAGGCGAATGAGACGTTTTTTTCCCCTCGCTGTTGCCTTATGTGCAAAACGCCACCCGTTCGTTCCATACTATACGGAAGGCTATGGGGTGGGGGACTGGAAGGGGTGGTGGAATGGGAGGGAAGTGGGAAGTAAATTTAAACCAAAAAGCAAGCCATGCGTGAGCGAAATATCGGTGAGCGCGTGAGTGAGCACGGGTGAGAGATGGATGCTCGAAATCACAGTCGCAGTCGTCTCGTCTCGTCGGTATGATATCACTGATCACTTCGATAAGATGAAGATCGACCGAAGAGTGAATGCAACAAAACGCGCGATAAGTACGCGAGTAACGAGTGTCCGTAGTTGATTTGGCTTGCTGCTCAATAATTGATTTCCAATTGCTCAAGTTTTACTCGTCGGAAAGGCGAGCTATGCTAATTAAAAGAACTACAGCCAATCAAAATATGGAGATTTGGTTTTGATCCAAAAACTTGGATTTTGGTTTGAATTACGGATCTCAGTAAACTAAACATTGAACCTTTGAGTAGTCTTCTATTTTCGATTTGACTACCAGGCTTTGATACCGTGATCTAAGCTGTGAAAGACCTAAGCCACTATCACCAAGTCATCAAGTCGTCCAAAGTGTCCAAGGGTTCTTGGTAACAGCTACTCGCGCCTGTATCCTCATTTGAGGACATTTCGCAGCTTGCATCAATAATTTCTTTATCCATCAGGGCTGTTTGTTGCACACGCTGTGTCTCAAATTAAATAAAACTAACTGAAAGGTAAATCCTCTCACAGTACATTTGCTCAGCTTTCGGTGAGATGACATAAAATTGCAGGCACCGGACCGAATCGAGATTGCTAGCTCGAGATGGACGCAAAACGGGTTTACTGAGGCGGAAACTCCTTCGCCGGATCGGAACGACCGATATTTGCCTGCACATACACACACAGAGCGGTGGGATGATTAGCTGAAGTAGAAACTAAACCCCAAAGCGATACCCACTGCTCAATCGATGCAGATCGGTAATATTCCAATTCTCGGGCAGTTCCACGCTAAGCCACTTCCAAATCAACTCCAATAACTCGCACACACGGATGCAAATCGTCACAGCCCGTCCAACGCAACGGTGAGGCAACGGTAGCAATAATGATAGTGATTTCCCCCGTTGACGGAATCGGTGCTGCACATGATGCAACGCACTGTCGTTTTCCCCTTATAAGTCTGATATATCACCCGAAATTACTCTTCCCGGCGGTCGGTCCACATGGACGCGTGCATCCACATGGTTCAGTTTGCGTTCGTTTCGAAACTGCCACTTAGTTGCCGCCTCCTCCTACTACTACTGTTGCCGGTTGGCTCTTGTGGTTCGACGTTCGGTTCCGGAGTGTGCGGCGAAGATGATCATCGGCATGATTGATCACTTTTTTATCGGACGATCGTCGTCTGGCTCCGGTGCCCTTTTGGCGTGGTGGTTCCCCTTCCCGAGCGGAGATCACATTACTTGCGCACTATGATATCCATTAGCCTCTGACAGCTGGCCCGGTGGATCGGTTCAAAGCGTGGACGGTGGCTTTAAAACACCTACGGAGCTTCCTGCCCGTGTTGGCCGCACACCCAAAATGCGACGCGCAAGTGATCATGACATATTCGTCTTTGGTTATTTATTTCGAATATTTGTTTCTCGGACGATTCTTGCTCGGGCCGGCGGAACCCGCACTCACACTAATCAAATCATCAAAACTGCTAACCTCCACCAAAAGGGGGTCCCATTTCCGGACGACGACGAGAAAACGAAGTCGAAAAGTCGTCCCTCAGAGGCAGTGTGCGCGTCGTTTTTGTGTTTTTTGGCCGGCCGCAACTCCAATTATTCTCATGGTCGCTTTGTTTTGATTTGTTAAGCAGGTGGAGTGAGGTCACCCTGAACGGCACACACATCGTCCAGCTCGTGCTGCTTATCTGTGACCGCCGACCAACACCGGTGGGGTGGGTGAGATGTTTTTTTTTGTTTGAATGTTGTTAATATTGCTGCTTCTTTCCTCTCGAAGGTTGCCGCGGGGAAAAGATGTTAAGAAGCAGTTCGAGCCATCCGATCCTCCCTGCGTCGAAGGTGTTTGGAGCGACATCGGCTCCAAAACTCCCCCTCGAAAAAAAAAAAACCATTCATGCTCGCCCGCACGAGAATAACCGAGACGTTCCCTTTCGCGACGACGGTTTTATCGGTCGGGGCTCGGTGGACGTTCCAGCCAGCCAACCTACGCAATGGTCGCAAGTATCGCGGAATGTCTTGCAATTGAGCGGGAAGACACCCCGACGGTGTAGTGGTCGGCGTCGTCGACGTCTGGAGTTTATCTAATCAGCAGTTGCACCCGAATACCGTCGCGATTTGACCCAACTGAGAAAGGTGTACCAGATGGTGGTTGCTCGGGCTTTTCTTAGTCTCCAAACGGCCAAGAAAAAGAAAAAAAAATTGGGGACGAAGTTCTTGGGAAGCGTGTTTTGTAACAGGTGTAAAAACACACACACACACACACACACACACAGAAACGGTGGAAAGGGGTGGCGTTGAATGTCTCTATCTACGATGTCGATTTCGAAGCATCATAAAAATCTGAAGCATGTGCGTCCATTCTTATCTGCATTCTTTGGTGAATACGATAGACAACCCTCTAACGCCATTCAAGTCACCTTTTATTGCTCCCTTCACACTAGGTATCGGGAAAACCTGGTTTGTTTTCTTTAAAAATTGCTCCATCCTTTACGCTAAACGCCTAAAGTTTTGCAATTCGCAATACAAAAAAAGCCTTTGTAAGACTTAAATTGGTTCGTAGTGCAACTTAGCGACAGATAAGCTACGGAGCTCTATCTTCTTGAAATTTGTAAATTACTTATCCAATTCTGCATGAACCTTATTAAACTCTCAACAAATAAATGAGTCAAAGGAGGAAACCATTTCACAAACCAGCAGCTCAGTTCCAAAACCGTGGTGAAAACTTTCTGCCCTCAAAATCACACCATTCGGTCGAACTCCGAGAGCGGAGGTTATCGGCGGAGACCCACCACCACGGTTTGCATCGTTTATTGCATGCCTGCGAGGCACGAATGGCGACGACGCGTCAACCTTCGCACCGGTTGCGACACACACCGTCTTCGGCCGGCATCTACCGACACTACTCTACCATCGCACACGCTCGCCAAAGCGCCATACCCATTTCCAGCAAAAAAAAAGACCGATCGCGACCGCTGGTGCCTTTCTGCGTTACTAACTGGCGCCATCTGGCGGTGATCGTGGCAAGTGCTCTGCTCCAGTATGATCCATTTCGAGCCTAGGTGCACGATAGCGGAAAGGGCACGAGCAACGGTTGGGAACGGCAGAGAAACGAAAACGGCAAACCCAGTTTTTTTTCTCTGCATTTTGAAATACTTTAGCCAAATTGTTAAATAATGAAACGAAAAGGAAAGTCACTGGGATCGGACCTCCTAGCCGCACGGGTCCATGTAATGGAATAGGCCGATCGGGGGAGAGTTTTACAGTGAGGGTGTTGAGCACACGGAATTTCTGTGCTGCTTTTTCGCAAGCAACCATTCATTCGACGGCTTCGCGATGCTGATAGGTTAGTGTCTGGGCGCGATTTGAGGCACAGAGGCCGCCGGTGACGACGATTGCCAAACTCGCTCGAGTCGGTTGGCTCGCCGTGCCGTTGACATTTGCATACGCAACAGCAAGCGCACCCGTACGCAATTGGCGGCTCCCGTAGTAATTGGTTCGTTCGTTTGAAGCATACAGACAACGCTGACAAAACCTCCGAGTGTGAACCCGCTTACCCGCTACTGAGTACTGAGTCGGTGGTATATGAAAAAGGGAAACTGTTTCATAATGCAACTGCAATGCTCTGTGTTTTTTTTTGTAGATAAATAATCGCAAACGTAAAGGTCCCTTGTGGTTTTGCATTATTTTTCAGAATTCAAATCGAGTGTATAAACAGCAATTAGAAATTCCTCGTATTATTCCAATCACTGTGGTTCGAATTCCGCGAATCTTGAGCATTTACTGCATAGGAAGATTTGTTTTCCCAAAACTAATCGCCGCAAACACATTTTACAAAAAAAGCAGTACATTGATTTGCCATTTCTCATAATTCAGTGCAATATCCCTTCTTCCTCTCTTATTTGCAGTCCCAACCACCAGTACTTAGCCCAATTAATCAAGTCACCTTTCCATCGTTTGTCCAAAGTCCCTCGTTTGACTCCACACGCTTTCTGCTTCAGTTTTCTCGCAGCCCTTTTTCCCGCAGCTGATTGCGAGCTTCATCTATTGCGATCGGCGTCGTTTTTCACATCGCCCATCAACTGCATTACTTTTACTTACATTCACTTCGCACACTTCCTTATTTTGCTCTGCCCTCGGTATGCTTCAGTTACGTTTCGTTACCGGTCTCACAGCCCGAGAGCGAGAAGAAAGCCTTAGCCAAGGGAAAAAGTGATGCACGTTAAGCAGGTACGCAATAACAACAGCAAAGGAAGCAACAAAAAACAGCATCAAAATCAATCAATCGATCGATCCCGACGCCCCGAGAGACCCCGGTGCGAGCGTGCGTTCGATCGGGATTCCCATTCCAATTTCAAATTCCAGCTCGCGCCGCTGTCTCCCCGATTGGCGATGGCGTGACGGCGCGTGTTTCCGTACCAACAACAACAACAACAACAACAACAACAAAACCCTACTCGGTGGAGTACAGAGGGCAAATGCCGCGAGAGGGGACACCGAGGGAAAAATGGCTGCAGGTGAGGATGGGCGTGTGGGAAATGCGTGTGCCCTTCGCTGACGCTGGTCCCAGTCTCCTCCCTAAAATAGCGCTAATTAGGACGACGAACTCGTCGCTTGCGGCAATGGAATGATTTTATCAAACCCGCCACCACAACTCGCCCAAATCTTCCCATCACTGCTGAACCCGGAGCCTTGGCCCCTTCTAAAACGCTTGTGTGTTTTTTGGTATCCTGTTTTCGGTGAGCCTCACAAACGGAACGGAGTGGAAAATTCCGATGCAGTTTGCTTGGTGTGCCTCACGCTACGGATTAAATCGGCACGCCGGTCACAGTCGCAGCTGAAGTTGAAAAGCTTGTGGACATTAGGTCGCGGTGCGTTAGGTGAGTAAGGGCGGGTCCAGGCCGATACTTCTATCCGATTCCATTAACGGGGGTGCACCGAACATAATCAAACTTTAATTATTTTAACAACCATCATCAAAATCGATTAGTAACGCGAACTCGGTGGGAAATGTTTTTCCGAGCGATTTAAAAAAACGACACAGAGTCAGGGAAGGAATTTTCCGTCCCGGTTGACATACGGGGACGACACGACAGGAAGGCTCCGCAAAGGCAGAAGTTTTAGACAACGTTTTGCATCGATTAGTGGTGCGTTGGTGTGGTTGTTTTGATGTGGTTCTCTCGTGTGTGTATGTGTGTGCAGATATTTTGGGGAAACTCTCTGTCAGGAGAAGTTACCCACTACTACTGCTCCCCATAATGCGGAAAAATGCCTAGCTCTTTCCACTCATCAAACTCGATGTTTTGTAATTAAAATATATTTCCAAATCAAAACACAATTCTTTTAGTGGGAAACGCCTCCATTAAAATCAAATTATTCTATAGGAAGAGAAGGATTTGAACCGACGACGCCCTGCATCATACTTATCCATTCGCGCTTCCAACGAAGCCATCACACCGCCACAAAACACTGTGCTTAGAATGGCAATACGAAGCGCTCGCACCTGTATCTGTTCGACCGGGTTTACCGATAGCACACCGAAATTTATGTCTTTCGGTAAATTTGTTTCACTTTGCCACCGTATTTCGCTAAATTCGTAACCATGTTCCATGACCCGAATCACCTTCCTGCCCCTTAAAAGGTTACTTCTCTGACCCGGCTTCTGTCGCTGCCCAAGTGTCAATACTAATCCGAAAAGGTCAAACACATACGACTGTGAGGCTATCTATCTCCTTCCATTTTGTTTTTTTTCGAAAGCAGAATTTGTGTCCTCTCTACTCCGGAGAGAAGCAACGCTGCGAGCATTGTAAAAGGGCAAACGGAATTAGGTGGAGTGACTAGCCGCGAGGGACAGTGTTTTCCTGTGCCAGGCAGCACCAGTGCGACACAACAGATAAGTCTCGTCTAGGGGGCTGGGGTAAAAACAGGGCGAAGGTGTTATCCGCGGGTGTACGTACCACACATTCAGGCCAAAAAGGAAGAGCACACACGGGACCCCGTTGTGCCGCGCCACTAGCTCGCACACGCATACAATCTCTTTTCAATACACTCATAATCATATGCGGCATAAGCTTAGCGATGGTCAGCCTCACAAACGGTCACCTCGTTCCCAGCGCAACCCAGCCGCAACCACATATGACGGAACGAGGGCTAAGGGCGCGTACACCGAGCCACCCACTTTCGAGCGGCAGCAACATAAAAGGAAACCGATGGTCAAACTCGCAGCACCAGAAGCGTCTTCTGCAGGGGCGCAGTGATTGATGCAGCGTCGAGCTAGGGACTCGCTGAGACGGTTGTGCACAAGTGCCCGGAGGTGCGAGTGGACGGAAAAACATTTTATGCTTCCAGGAGTTGATTGCAGCAAGTGAATGGTCGTCGTCGTCGTCGTCGTCCACGGGCACAGTCGTCAACGGAGGCGAGCGACAACTAAAGGGCAGTTAAATACGCGCGCCCGAAGAAGAAAATGCCGTATGCTAATGCGCGTGTAATGTATGCAACATAAAGCCGAACGGTTAGATTAGTTGGGATGCTGTTGTGAGAAAATTGGCAAGCTGTTTGCGAGACCAAATCCGACGGGGTGATAAAGGGTTTAACACCTTCAATCTTCCTGCCTTCGTAAACCATTCGAAGGGATGTCTCTTTATATTGAAATGTCAATGTAAAATTTTCAATAAAACAGCTCCATTAAAAACTAATTTTCAATGGGTTGCAACATGCATGAAGCATGGGCAAATTGAAAATTATCCTATGATCACCGTTCATTCATTCCGTTCGTAAAATCTTTCATCGCCTCACCGTTTCCAACATACGACACACGGTTGTCGCACCCATCTGTCAGCCATTTGCCAATTTTGCTAATCCCTTTTCCCTCGTAAAACGGGCGACCGCTTTCCCGATCGCGCGCGCTATGAAAACAACGACCACAACAACCGAAAACCCTCTAATCGGCGAAGGAGCTCGCTATTAGGCGAAACATTTATTCTTCGTTGGTTCGTTTCCCATATCGCGCTCGCGCCACCATTCGAAATGTCAACAGGTCTTCCATCACTCGGTTCACTGCCCGTGGCCAGCTCGTCAAACGCGCGTGGTTTACACCACCACCGGACCGGGCTCATCGGAACAACGGACGTCGGGCTGGCGTCGAAGGAAAGAAAGAAAAAAAAACGGCCCCTTTATGCTGTTGGCCACCTCAACCCTTGTTGGAAGTTATTGAAGAGGTAACGAATCTGGCAACGGCATCAAAATAACATTTTTTGCCTTCTTATGGGACAGACCGAATTGCCCTAAGTGGGGTGAGGGGGATGGGACAAAGGGTGAAAGGAGGAGCTGGGAGTGAAGGGTGAGCAAAGATCACCCAGCAGCATAAGACGGCTCATCGCTAACAGCATAAGCATAACGGTGAGTGATTGCCTGAACCTCCACCCCCCTTCAACCCTTCCCTACCTCACGCTTTTGTTTTCCTTCTGCGCTGGTGTTTCGTAGAAAAAGCTCACACCGCACGGCCTTTTACCATACCTTAATTTTGTGTTGTCCATTCGCTCGCTCCTCTGGCTCGCTTTCTCACATACACACACACACATACACAGACTGCTTCCAGCACGATCTCCATAACGCGTCGATCACGTTTGCTCTGGTGCTAGGGCATCGCATAACACCCACCCACCCGAAGCAGCCCCGAACTAATGCCTATGCTCGATCCCTTTCCACCGCTAACGACGGTTGGTCGCGGGAGGTTCGAAATGAAATGCCGGAGCAGAGCAAACACACTCACACACACACGAGCGAGCTGGCCCCAATCTAAAGCGCCCGCTCCGTACCGTTCTGGCGGCTCATCACGAACTCTAAACGCCAACATATCGACATATCGCGTCCATTTATTGTACCACGCGCGTGGAATGTTGAGCGCGAGGCCAGGGTGCTGGTGGTCTCAAACGGCGGACACATGCATATCTTCGACAGATCATGATCAGAGGGCCGCCGTGCGGTTAGAAATGCTGTGTGGCATCATTTTGTTTCGAAAGCGTTTTTAATCTAAACTTAACATCCAGCTTCGATCGCAGCGAGTTATGATGGCTTTAAAATATTTATTTTCTACTATCGAGCCTTTCTTGTGACTCGTGATTTAATGATCTGCCAGGAAGGCCTCATTCAATTGGCGAAGGTTGTAAAGTAAATCAATTTCACATCATAATGCTGCTTGCATTGAACAAAGGGAAACGTTTCAATTATGACAAAATGCAAACAACTTACACGGCAAGTTACAAGCGATCGCATCTTGCGTGATCCGTCCCCTCTCTCTAAAAAATCCAATCGAGATAAGCAAAACACACGAATCTTTGTTGAAAGCAAAAAACAAACGTACAAAGCAACATAAACCACCAACGAAAACTCGAAACTCGTCAAATAGGTTACGCCGCAAACTCAGCATAAACACCGGAAAACGGAGTCTGGCGATGAAATGTGTGTGAGCGTTGTTTTTGCTCACACTATCGCCCCACTGATACACGTTCGAGTGTGTGTTTCGGGTTTTGTAAATTTGCGTCTATTTCCTCTTCATCCCTCTAAATCATCCCCCTTGGGTGTGTGTGTTTTTTTGCGATCGCGAGCTAATTTTTTTTCTTCTCCCCATTGGTTCAACCTTTCTCCCCTATTCATTCGAGCTGGGGGTGGGGGAGCCTTAGCACAACAGTCGTCGAGGCTTCACCTTTCGATCGTTTCAAAAATTGCAACGGGCTCATAAGCTTCGCTGCCGAACAAGCATACAACAAGGCTGATGAAGAGTGTAGAGTGCGACACAACACAGAAAACAAGGCGATCGTACGATTCGCAAACGCGATCGCTCGTGCTCGGAGTTGACTATCTCTTCCGAAAAGGGGGAGGTAGAGGGAAGTCGGGCGAGCGAGAGGAAGGAGGGGGGAGGAGGTGGACGATTTGTCGGTGGCAGTCGATCTCCACCCGGCGCAAGGCGGCATTTTGCAGCAGCATTTAAATTCCAGCAGCAGACAGCAGCAGCTGTTGAGAAGTCATGCCTATCGATGGATGGTTTACTTATTTCTTTACTCCCCCTGACGTCCCCCCCCCCCCACACCCTTTTCGTTCCTAACCCTTTCGCGCACAGTTTTCGCACATCTCGAATCCGAATGCGAGCGCAGCTCGCCAATTATGGAGCCCTCATTTTTTGAAACGGACGGACGTATCGGGTGGCTCTGCTGCTGCTCTGCTGTTGCTAGTGCTGCTGCTGCTGCTACACCCAATAGAGCCAGTTCATCAATTTATATTTCCCCTTCACTTGCGGCCCCAAAGTGAGTATTAGGTCGAGGGAGAAATCTGCCCCCCACACACACACACACACACAGACACAACCACACACAGCCACCGAGACTAATGACCGCTCGTCAACGACCAGGCGTTTCCATCGGTCCCGGCCGGGAGCAGTAAAACATTGCACCACCGACGTGCGACGGCGTACCGCGAACCGGAAAGCGAACTGCATTCCACCGTTCAAACACGTCGAAACACTCGCAATGCCGATGAAAAAGGGCCGCAAAGGTTGCATGCAAAACGGTTCCAAACCCTTTATCGATATGGAGCAGAAACAGAAAATGAATGGAGCTTTTCACAGGAAGAAAAAGAAGAAGAAGGCTCGCAGTAGGAGCAGCCAGACTTTAAGGTGCATTATCCCTTCTAAGCGATGCACATTATCGGTAGCTTAAAGTCACATCAATACGGAAGAGAGGAGAAAATAAACGCTAGGAACCTCGTCAAGAAACACAGCCTCCACGCCGGCAGCTGGATGGATTAGGAACGTACCTAATCGGTAACAAGTTCTCGCGAAACACCCTCAACACAGAGTGTGCACCGGAAGAAAGAGGCATAGCACACGGAAAAGGCAAAACCTTCCCTTTGCTGGTGTTTGCGCGGGAGACTTCACTCATCCTGCTCCGTTTGGCCGCAAGCGACGAACCCAGATTTCTGATTTTTATTTTCGTTTCGGTTTTTTCTTCTTCTTTCTGCTCACTCTTATCGTGAAGAGGAAACGCGGTGGTTGCAAATTTCGAACGATCACTACCCGTTGTTGTACAGACGAGCGCAACCAGAAAAGCCCATAGAAACAACTCAAATGCATCTCACCGGGTATACAAAACATCGCACCGACTGCGATCGCGTCTGCAGTGACGAGATGATTCCAACGTTTTTGTTGCCTTTTCGTCTACTTGTCTCGCTTGTTGAGCTGGTTTTTATTAGTGCAGCACGGTGTGCTGCAAGCGATTTGAAAGTAAAATGATCATACTTTTGTGGCCCCTGTTTTCTTTGCGGTGCTGGCTGCTTTTATTAGGAGCGGGATGGATTTTTTGCCTGTCGTTATATCGACCATACTTCAATCCTCAAAACGAACCCAACGCCGAGTGAGGAGGGTTTTTTTTTCTCCTGTCGCTGTCGAAAAGCGAAAAAGAAGAGCAATAAAATAAAGCGCCTCGAATCTGCGTCTATTTCACGTCGGTTACGTCGTACAAAACAGTTTTGCTTTAAGCCGGGTGACGACGGGCCCCGTCGTCGTCGGCGATCGCACTTTTGTTTTATGCAATAAAGCGATCGGCGAATTGATGGCTGCGGCCGGTAAGGCTTTCGTCTATCGTCTTAACCGAGATAACACCAACATTTGCGAGATGGTTGCAAATTTGAAGCAAAACCACACATAAATAAATAAGCAAATCCGTTTCGCGATCATTCACCGAGCGCCTCTTAAGCTCGCGCTAGGTGACTTGCCGTGTGCAGACTTAAGGCGACTCGACCACCACATCTCAAGGAAACGTCGTGATGGTGAAGGAACGTCGAAATGAAACGAAAGAAACAAAAAAAAAAACGAAGGAACGTCACCAACGCCCTTGTACGGACAGCCAGGCCGGACGTTGACACAGGATGGTGGCCGAAGTATGCGCACAGCGGCGGTGGTATAGACTTTCAACCGCGAAACGAAATCAAAAGTAAATTTGTGGCGATCATAAACACCCTCCCCATACCGACGGAACCATCTCGTCTCCTTCTTCGGTCCCGACCTGGACACACCCTCACCGCACAACGGTGGAGGTGGAGTTGCAGGATCCAGCCGAGCTGTAGTAGGTGTTGTTTAAGGCGAGCGAGAGTGAGTGTGAGAGTAGACGCAAAAGCATCACCCACAGCACCGAAAACCTACCTCTGGCCAACTTGTTTGTTTTCATTGCAGCCCAATTTGGTCATTTCCGCTCATGAGGAGGTGTGAGCATACACGCGAGAGGGTCAAAATCCACCCACATGCAGCTGGCTGCGTGAGAGAGCAGAAAATGGCGAAACATAAGTATGACCGAGCAGCTCAGGTGTGCCTCAAAAAAAGTGCTTGTTTGTCGGAAATATCCTCCAAAGCATCTACATCTTCGCAATCCGAATCAAGCCCACCGAGCTTGGGAAGCATTGGGAAATCAATCATCAATCTCACAAAGGTGGATCTCTTCTCTGAACATCCTCCAGCTTTTTTCCCACCGCAAAGCTGAGGTTAGATTTCGGTACTCCGAATCGCGGATCATCATTTCGTGGTGCGATCACAGTCGAATGGCGCAATTTGTCTTGCTGGAAGAGAGTTCATACTACGCGTGGCGTGGGTTTTTCCCTCCCCCCCTCCCCCTCGTTTGGAAGACGTTCCAATCTGTTCGCTATCGGGGAACTTCTGGGCCCGAACCCGACCTGGAAACGGGGTCCCCAGCTCTAATGGAGTTTTATATCTTCCCAAAACGGAGCATCTTTATAGTTCGAGATGCAACCGCAAGAAGCTGCAGCTGGCGAGCACCAGTGCCGAGCAGTCTCGACACCATTTACGGCTATGCGCCGAGCCGAGTGCTCTCGAGGTCGTCGCCAAACGCCTACGCGCCGTTTGTGATTGAAGCGTTCTCGGAAGAAAAAAAAAGGGGGGGAGCGCGAAGAGACAGATGTCGTCCCTCGTGTGAGCCTCGAACGAATTGTTCCAGTTTGCAGCAGCTCGATGGAAGCGTGCGTATCGAACGCAGTGCATTTGGATTGTCTCCGGTCCCCCGAACCGTGCTGGACATCTTCACCAATACCATTTCTTCCGACGCCGAAAGCGCGTGGGAGACGCTCAAGACGAGATCCGTATAAATTATGTGCACAATTCGTCCCGGGGTCGTTAGATGGAATGCGTCCGAGTCGGTCGGTGGGACTTTGGGTGGTTCTGTTGTCAACCAGAGTCACACACACACAGAGCGAGGGAGAGGGAGCAATCAAGACGATATGCAATTGGGATGAGTTATTGAAGCAGCCAGGAAGGGGGAGTTGGGGGAGAGAAGGCTGAAGTTCACCAGACGCAAGGGACGGAAACTAACGGAATGGTTGCATGCATATCGCGGGCACATTAATGGCCGGGCCGCACCAAACAAAGCTTCCCCCAACAAACCCAAACGGAACTGCATCATCAGACGCACCACGACAACGACCCGACAGGCCTTATGCGACAATGCGGCGTAGCGTGACATTTCGGTTCAATTAGGTAAAAGATATGCGATGGCTTACTTATTGTTTATGCGCGGCGTTTCTGTGAGCCGAAGGAGTGGGGAAGCTAGAGCGTGTTATCCACATTTGCCCTTCGACGTGGCCTACAATGGGCAGGAGCAGGCGGATGATGATGGTGCGCTTTCTTGGGTGCAAAAAATCCCATTAAAAATGACATTCCTGTGATGTGAGCATTAGTCCACACACGATGGGCGGCGAGTGCCGGGTACTAATGTTCTGGCCACGGTGTAGGATAATTCAAGATGAGAGCGAAATAATTTAGCACACACACACGCACAAAAGCATCCTCCAGCGTAACAATTGTGGACGGTGGACAGTGGGCAGTTGAGAAGAACTGTTTGTCGAAAATTTCTTGTCTTATTACAATACATACGATCATTATATGAAACCA
Source organism: Anopheles stephensi (assembly GCF_013141755.1). Lineage (NCBI taxonomy): Eukaryota > Metazoa > Arthropoda > Insecta > Diptera > Culicidae > Anopheles > Anopheles stephensi. Next base: position 4,169,152 of record NC_050203.1, read on the forward strand.
TCAGTGCTTTGCGCAACTTACAAGTTGTTGAGCTCGAATCAGACATTACTCTAGCTTCACCAAATACCCGTTGTGATGGCAATGATTCTATCATCCCAACACTATAGCCAAGCCAAAAGTTAAGCGATTTAATATTCTCACCACAACTTCCTTCCTTGTTTCTTCTTTATCTTCGCTTTGTTCGCGCCTCTTCGCAACCTCCCACCCGGAAACCAGCCGCTGAAGGTGTACACCGGCGGAAAGGCCAATAGTTTTATGTTACCCACCGACCCGCGATCGTGGCATGGCGCGAGGTGACAACGACCTCCGCATGTCCACAGCAGCAAACCGGCAAAACTAGCATTACCTGCAAAAAAAGCCGGAGAGAGAGAGAGAGAGAGAAAGAAAACGTTAAAATAATGTTAGTTTATGCTCGAGGAAGCGCTTGCGCTAGGTGAAAGAAGGTCCAAAAATCGAGAAAACGAGTGAAAAAAGGGAATAAAAATCGTAGATAAAACTTCGCGTCTAGGTTTTGTACGAGTGTCTGTGTGTGTGTGTAGTTCAATGGTAGAACAATAGTAGAACAACACCCTGCGCCCGGGTTGAAGGTGATAGCCACCGTCGATCAAACCTTCAGGCACGATACACACGTATCACACGCGAGCCGGAACTCGGAACCGTGGCCACTGTGGTCGTCCATCCATTCACTCATCCATCCAGAACTATTGGATGTTGAAGGGCCCGAAAACAACCGGCTGCAACATAAAATGAAGCCAAGCGCGCGAGGTTAGAATATTCAAATTTTTCTTTACATTTGACGGGTGGGAACCTGCTTCCTTTCCCCCAATGCCGGAAGCAACGTGGTGAAAATGGACGGAAAACTGTCTTAACCCCATAGACAACTTGGGGTGAATCCGTAATCACCGAAACTAGACAAACCCGTCGCGAAGGGAAGCATAAGTGCACCCAACTATCCCAGAAACCTCCGATGGGGTCAAAGCAGGCAGGGAAGGTTCTCCTAGCCTTTCGTTCACCCTCTCAACCTCCTACTCCCTCGTAGGCAAGACCCAGCAAATACAAGACAAGAAGCCGCCGAGTTCTCTCGCGCGTGAATGATGTTGTCCCAGGGTTTCTCAGGGGGGGAGGGGGGGGAGGGGGTTGTTTCGCTTCTGTATTCACTGAATAAATCAACCCGCGCTAACAAACGATGAAATAAACCGTCGATGGATGTGTTACCGACCGATCCTAACCCCTTCAGTTGTCTTGATCCACCCGAGCCCGACCAACTAGCAGACCGTAGTGTTGTGTAGGATGTGATTTTGGTTTTTTAGGCACACGTTTGGCTGTTGTTGTTCGGCTAGCACTAGCCGGGAAAAGAAAATTTATGTTTTACATAGAGCAAAAGATTTGTCGAACCGATTTGCCCGGACTTTCAGGTCTTGCGCTTTTTTAAGACACACAGAGAGTCCAGAGGCAAACCGTGGGGAGGATGGCAAAAGAACCAGCGCGCGAGGTGTGCTGGTAGACAAATTTGCATACGACGACGACAACGATGTTAAAATGTGTCATCGTGGCAACCGAAGCGTCTTCCAGTTGTGATAAGGGAACCGGCGGCTTTCGAGGTCCGGGCAAGAACCATTTTTAAATTCTGGTATGTAAATTTGCGACGATCGCAATGGCAAAAGGTAGACCAGGGAGCAACATGGAAGCTCATCTTGTACGACAAATTTGCCGAGCGTCGTGAAATCGCTTGTTCGCAGCCCATCGATGATAAAACTGGCGGGTTTTGTGATCGTTTATCGTCAAATGAATTTAAATCGATTTAAGCCCTCACGTATGACGTGTGTTTGTTTGTTTTTACAGTGTTGATGTAAAGATTTCATGTAAAATTTATTAAACTCTTGCTTTTGCCTCATGAAACGATATATAAAACCAAAGATCAAGACGAATTATGATCGCATAATTATAACAATGCATTATAACGTATGAATTATGAAAAGAAAAAAAAACGGATTGAACAAGTTAAAAACATAATAAAAATAAAATTGAATAAGAAAAACAGGCACACAGGCAGGCACATTAGTCGTCAAAACGAAAAAAAAATGAAAAAAAGAGATAAAAAAGAGAAAAATTTAGTAAAAGTAAGAGATAAGACTAGACAAGACGAAAAATAGGTTCCAATCCTTAATACAAATGAAGTTACAAATTAATCATACATTGAATGACGAACACCTTAATATGTTCTAAACTCGCATTACTTATGAAGAAAGACATTTTGTACAAATTCCAAACAAATTTTTAAAATGGCCCTTTAATGCTTCCAAATCTGCTCAAAAGTGATGATACATTTCAAGAGAGAGCGAGAGAGGGAGAAAGAAACGACATTAAAAAAAGAAACAAATCTCAAAACCCCAGAAAAGCTAGTGGAAAATCTCCCACGATCATTTTACGGGCAACAGCAAGTCGCTGGGAAAATACAATTATCTTCACCCCATCGCACACGCCACACATTCTTATAGAATCTCCCTCACACTATACGCTGCTTCCTCGTTCAGTTCAAGAGATCATCTAAATAAAGTGATTTTTCATTCTTTATTTTCTACCGGGCATGCAATTGTTTTTTTGTTCGGTCTAGGATCTTCGTCACGTACACACCCGGAGATGGATCGAAAAATATTCATATTCTAACCGGCGTACCCGTCAGCTGATTGGCAAGGGGGCGTCGTTTCGTACATTGCCCTGCACGAAGAAGAAGTTCGTTTTTTTTTACACCAGTGTGTCTCGATTTGTCACTTTGGTGCCCTTTCTTCGGTGACCGCAAACAGGGTAGTTGGGTCGGGGCGGGTAGCAGGGTCGCGTCCGTGGGAAATTCCCACCGAAAAAAAAGGCACCACCCGCCTAAACCCAACCGAACGAACGTACGATCAGAACCAAACGACGATCGTTCGGCTGCGAACTGCGAACGAGCGTGCTAAGAGAGAACACATTCAACAACAAAAATCCCAACATGGAAAGAGGTAAAGAGGCTCCGGTAAAGCCGGCAAATCTGGATGCCGCTCGATTGCTACCCTGTGTGGAACGTATGGTGCTTCTTCCAAAGCCGTTGCCGTTCAAATCTGCGACCTGGTACAGCCAGGCAGGCCAATTCCCCGTGCCGTGTAAGGACCGACAGCACATGCAAGAGGACCGCCGTAGCAGCGTCGTACCGGCTAAAAATAGAGAAAAACCAAACCGAAAACCATGCTGGAGATGCAAACGCTTCGATGTGCGGTGCATCCGTCCCCTGAACAGATGCATTCGGGAGGGTTGCTTCTCTCGTTTGCGCTGCATCGCACATCGGTCGGGACAAGCGAGCGGCCGCATGAGCTGCCCGTTCTAATCGTAACGCTTTCTTTTTCGCGTTGTCTGTGTGTTGTTTTCCCTTTGCTTTGCTTTATTGTTTCGTCCGTAAATCATGCATCCCGTCTGATTTCGATCGACGCGAAGATGCACATGGATATGCTGGCTGAGATTTCAAACGAAGGCCTAATCTGAGCCGTTCGCTGTTGTTCGATACGGGGAGCGTGTGAATCTTGGTTTTGTGTTCCTCTGGGAGAAGCGCTTCCTGCGCATCAATTCGCAGACGGTTAAACGATAACTGATTGTCATGGAAATGGATTTGATCTCTACATTAGTATGGCAAAGTGTTAAAAAAATTCAAAATGAAATGTGTATGCTTCATTGCCGAACAGTCTAATATTCAAGTGGAATTGAACTAAAAAATAGTCGGTAGGGTAGCAAATATAAAATGGAAAAGACGAATAGAAAGGAAAAAACATTTAAAAAATCGTAAGTAAATGGAAAGCATATTTTGAGAATATCAAACAACACACATAAAAGAGTTTTCTCTTTTGAAAATAATAACAATAACAATAATAACAATGAAAATAATAAGGAAAGCAGCAGGTATAGATACTTAGAACAGAAGTAAAAAAAACATAAGTAATACAAAATAGACAAGACCATAAAACAAACCAAATATTTAAAACAGATAAGAGAAAAGAAAGAAATAACATACATTGCATTACAAAAATTACCACCAACAACAACACAAAACGAAGAAACGGATATGAACACTCAAAACCGAAGCAAAAACAAGGCTCGAAAATGAACAAAACGCCGACCGAAATTAATACGAACGTGAGTAATGTGATGTGGTCGAGCCTGGCCGAGCGAGCTTTATCCTGCCTCGGCGTGTAGCACCGTAAGCACTTCACAATGTCGCAACCAGCATGAGCCCGTGTGTGTGTGTGTGTGTGTGTGTGCATCCAATCCAAAGCCAAAGCGCAAAAGCATGGAAAAATTATATATAAAACTGAAGAAACAAAAAGACATTAACATCTTTTAGCCGGCCGAGTGGATGAACAGTGGAGAAATGAGACGAGCGGGAAAATTTTAACGACTCGCCCAACGGTATGCGGTATGGGTGAAACGGGGGGCGGACAAAGGGAGAGTATGTGCTGTTTTGAATGTCGTCCTCCACACCCCACCCAAAACACCCAAACGACACCGAAGCGCACGGACACGGGCACTTGCACACATACACCCGCGGTACTGCTGGATGCCGCTTAAGCAATCGCCATCGGGCACTGGCACTCGCTGGCCGAACGCTACTTCGCGGCAGCAGCGAATGCCACTGCTCTCCTTTTTTTTCGTATTGTGAAGGTTCGATTTCCAACGCACTGAGCTCCCTTCCCTCTCCCATCTTCTTCTTCCCAACCGGCGGGAAATCCTTTGCAAATGGTTCGGGTCAAGATGCGTACTTGCGCGAGCGGACCCAGTATCATCGTTTGACTTCATTTGCTTTAATAAATATAATTTCAACATGCCATGGCAACAGACCAACACACACACACAGGAGAGCGGTACAGAGGTCTGACATGGGGTGCAAAACGGGGCTGGCTGGCTGCCGACGAGACGAGCCGAAACGAGGGACAAATTTCCAAACGAACTCCAAACCGTATGCGAACCCACCCGGGGTGGATGATAGGGAAATAAAACGAAAATACGCAGCGAGACGCAGGCGAACGGGGGTGGCAGAAGGGCGACGAAAAATAAGGTGAAGACGAACCCTCGGAAGACATTGCGACACGGTAAAAGCAATCGGAAGACAGGCGAGAAAAAGATACAAATCGAACGCATCAGCGCGCGCGTACACGCACAGGGCGAGGTGGTTGGAGAAGTGTGTTGGGGGAATGGGAGAGTGGGAGGCGTTCGGGTTCGGGAAGGCGAAGGTGGCCCCAAGACGCGATATGAGGATCGAGCAAAAAAATTGTACGAGTGTGAGAGAGAGAGAGAGAGAGTCCTGAAGACCGAAGAAATGCTGAGAAACAGCTGCGAAAGGCAAAACAGACGGACGGATGGAAATGTAGGAAAAACTGTGGCTTAATTCAATGTGCAATGGGCAGGAAGCGAATGGGAAACCGTGAAGCCGCCGCCGTCATACTGCCACCGCTTGAGCCATTTTAATGTGTGCCGTTGTGTGTGTGAGTGAGTGTCTGTGTGTTGTTATTGCTGCTCCGAAGAAAAGAAACGAAAAAAAAGGCAAACCGTGCGCTAAAGGTACGGTTTAAGAAGACATCGCGTACCAAAAACTGGCGAAGGTGAGGCGGCTGAGGGAGTGCGGGGGGTAGGCGGGGTGGTAAGGGAAGGGAGGGCGAAAGAAAGGTGTATGGAAGAAGCAAAAGGCACAAAACACACACACTGGGTCGCCGAGTGAGTCGCACAAGATTGCGGCCCGCCGGATCGGTTCGAAGGCGAACCCGTGGAACGGGCGAAACACGAAACCCGGCATCCGGTGACGGGGGCCAACCGGGGCATGCATCGCAATGTGAAGGGAAATGCGAGTGAAAAGAGATGATAAACCGTACGGGGCGGATGGGACGGGCATGTGTGAGGAGAGGACGAGCGGAGGAAGAAAGATGAAAATGAGCTAAACGGACGAGAGTATGGGAGCGATATAACGCAAGCAGAGCCTGCACGAATGAAGAAGAACAAAACACACACACACCCAGCCAGGGAACTCGAGGGAAACCAAGAACTAGAAAGCGAACGAAAAACGATGAGAAAATATATATAAATGCTGGCGAATGCGAACACACCAAAGGGAGAGAGAGAGGGAGGGGTATGGAAGAAGGGTGTGGGCGGGAAGCGGTTGGGAGAGTCACACACAAAGAGAAAAACGGGATGGATGGATAGCGGAATCAAAAACGAAGAAAATGGGTGAAAAGTAAAACACAAAACACACGGCGGAGGTGCCGGAGGCATGGGTGGAAGAACGAACGAAGCTGAGAAGACACATGGAAATGATGATCGGATAATAAAAGTGTATAAACACTCAATACACACCCGAGTTCCGTCCACCCGGAGGAGTCTGTTCTGATTCCCAATTCGAGTGTGTGTGCGTGTGTGGTGTGTGCCGCCCCATTGGAGCACTCTGGAGCATAAAATAATGGAGAAACAAATCTCATCCTAAGGGTCACGGCGATACGGAAGATCTCTATGGTAGAATGCCGGAAGAACGTCACATTCCTGGTGGCAGTCACCCTGTAGCAGCGATATGTGAGACCCTGATCCGTTGCCGCTTAGATGGCGAAGGATCGAGAGGATCTTGCAATCGGGAAGTCGCTGGAATGCGAAGGTTCACGCGTCTCCCACGAGGTAAGCTGAAACGGAACCTCCGGGATGTCTGATTCCGGCGAGCAGTGCATTGAATGATCCAGAAACGGATCGCGCTGGAAGAGGAGTGAAAAGAGAAATGGGCAAAGCAAAAGGGACCGACAACACCAGGGAAGCCCTGAGAGCCCTGGATGGTTGGAGTTGTCTTGGGTTGTCGTGTGTGAAAAGGACACGAAGAAGAGAGGATCGTTTGTTGGCCTTTTTTTTCGGTTGGTAGCTATATCCTTAGGCAGCCGCACAACAGGATTAAGGATCGGTGGCACAAACTCCCACATGGTGGCATGATTATCACCCGATAACCATCGTTCAGAGGGTCGTTCCGGTAGGGCTTCAGCGATCGATCGAGGAGGCACTTCACTTTGATGGCTTAACGACCTTCCCCGAGCACATCGCTGACAGCTTAAGCGACCATTTACGGGATGATACAGTCAAATTTGTGTATCGAACGATTTCGAACCAAGAGCATACGCACTTCACGGTAATTGGGTTTAGGGATTTGTAAGTAGCTAATGCCGCTTGTTAAAATATGAAACTTTACGCCATTGACGTAAAACATTCATCATCTAATCAAAAGCGAACCAAACCGATGGAAAAGCTGACCAACTGAAACTGTGAAAAACACACATCCATCCACAAGCCGGGTAGGAAACAAGAGCACTAAGGAAAGCGGTACAAAATGCAGTTAATAGCGGCTCGGCTCCTTCGGCTCAGCGCTCGATCTACTTTCGTTCATGATGTAAATTCCAACCCGTGAAGGGAGAAAAAAAGGTACGAAAAAACCCCAGGCACACACACACATCTGACGATCGGAAACCCACCGCCTCTGCGCGCCCTTTGCCGGGCTGGTCGTACCCGGCGGACGTTTTCGATTTACTTTGGAATGATCTTCCGCCGTGTGTTTGGTTTGCGTTTCGATCCATTCGTCCGTCCGTCAACGGTGTCATCGCGGTGGGAGAGAGAGACAGTCACCACAGTCAAGCTTTATTTTGATGGTTTTTTGTTGTTGTTGTTGTTGTTGTGTTGTTCATGTTCAAGTGTGTGTATGCATGACGATCACGTTGGCCGCGGTGCCATGAAACGAAATGATCCAACAGCAAGAAAAAAAAAGATGAACCCTCCGGTGTGACGTCCCTCTGTGAAAGGTGTGCAAGGCGAGGAACGGGCCAGATCAACTGGCAACATTAGATCTGGTCATCTGTGGCGCAAACGTGAGACAGTGGTTGTAGCAAAGGGAACTGTTCGCCGTGAGACCTCCGGGATGGCGTCGGCCGTAAGGCGCTGGCTTGGCTGCGGAGTGGACCCAAAGTTCGAACCAGGTGAAATGTGTAACAGAGGTGGTAACAACTCCGTGTGTTGCTGCTGCATGAGAGCGAGCGCGGGTAATATACATGCGACGAAAATAATCCCCCTCCGGTGGGGGGTGGGGGGAGGTAGTGAACAAGAGCTTCCCATCTTCATTTGCTGGGGGGTGGTTTGTGGATCCTTGAATATCCTCTCCCCAACTCACGAGCGAGAGACCGAGACAAGATCCTCTCCTACAGAGTGAGAAGTTGATGATGCGTCGTGTGCGTACCTGGAGAGGAATTCTGCGTGTGAGATGTGTTGTGAGTGTTGGGCCACGCATACTTGCATCCGTGCTGTGTTGTGGTGCCGGGTTTTCTCAACACCTGCCGGCCCTCCTCCCCCCGTCCACACGTCTCGCACCCACGCGCACTCACTCGCGTTATGCGGCTTTATTCGACCAGTAAGCGACCTGTCACGAGCAATGTCATCGAAAGAGCGCGTGTGGTGGTGTGTTGAGCGCTCGAGCGTCTGTTTGTAAATATTTTCATCGATTCCGCTTCAACGCCGCATTCGGTGCGCACGCACTGTTTCCGCGTCCTTCTTAATCGCTCGTCCTCTCGTTCTGCGCGCGCTCTCATTAGCTTCTTTTTTATTTGCGCTCGCTGGTGCGTTTTGTGGCGTTTTTTTGTTGTGTTTTCGCGATCTCCTCTATGCACGATCAGCACACGATCGAGACGTGAGTTTTTTGTATAATTATTACATAAATTAGTGTTGAGGGTCACCGGCGCTCGGTTGAATAATGTTACATCACGCGTATCGCCCATTGCAATTACTTATCTGTTTATATCAAAAACGAATATTCATAGCGTAAGATAGTAGTGATCTGAAGTATGAGCTCTCCAAACGGCCTGCGAGAACCCGATCATTCTATCCTCCAACGCATTGGCAACGAACTTTGCCGTCGAACGTCTTCAGCTCGAAGCCAAACCACCTGGACGGGCGGGGCGCAGGTGACACCGAAGACGACACAGTGGTTGGGAAGGTGTGTGCGAGACGCGAACCGGACCATGGGTACGGCGCGACAAACAGCAGGGCGCAAAATGCCGTTTTTTGAGATGGATGGATGGATGGATGGCGCAAAGCGGACCAGAAAACAAGCGATAAAGAAGCGGAAACACTGAATAAAGGGGGATAAGACACAGCGCACGCATTAGGGGCACGTAAGCCGCCCGGCTCCGAAAACGAGAACGATGATGAGCCAGAGGTTTGCTGCTGATCGGCTGATGAGCTGCGGTAGCGAGCCGTGAGAGCCTGATGGGCAGAGCAATATGAAGAGTCATGGTCAAAAGGTAGTCGTCAAGAAGAACCGCAGCGTTCCACAGTAGTGGAGATTGTATGGAGATAAATATTGAGCCTAGAGTACTAGTACCAACATCAGGTATCGTAGTATCTGAGATCAATACAGTGGCGAGCTAATCATCACTCACTGATTCTTTTAGCAATTTCTAATTAAATGTTTTCAAAGTTCAGTATATCTCAGAGTACCTGTTCGAGTAGCTCATATTAATATCAATCGTGCTTCAGACACCTCCATACTGCTAGGCATCTTGTAGTATATTGAGAGCACCATCTGTAGCAGTAAGCAGACAAAGTGAGACATGTAAACATCGTGCTGGTGATTGTGGTTTGTCTTTCCGTTTTGGACTTCGATGGCCCAGACGATCCGCGACGTAGCGCTGAGGCAGGCATCGATTTCCACCCCTGTCACCTTGGACATATACTGCCCACGAGGTGACGAACATCGGCTAATATTTCATCTTTTGCCTCCAATTTTACCACCCCACGCCCCGTTCCCACCACGCCCCGTTAGTCACCCTGCGGGTCGATTCGAATCCATTCGCGCTCGTTTGCAAGTACTCGCGCACCGTTCGACTCCACCCTCAGCTTTTCCTCTGCCAGCCAAAGAGCGAGTTGTGTGTGTCTGTGTGCACGTGTGAATGCACACAAACACACAGTCATCTTCTCGTCTCGCACAATCCGTATCGTAGCAGCATTGGATGGCGCGCGGCGTTGATACAAAACAGAGGAAAAAATAAAACACTAACCACACACATAAACCAACCTCCCAAACCTCCTGCAATACGACGCGGGACGACGACGACGACGATGATAAGCGAGCGAGATGCGAGACGCGACCGGTGGATTTGTTCGCAGATCACGGTCGACGATTTTATGTGCCGCCTTCATCACACCGCCGGACCGCCCCACCACCAACCCCGCCCGCACACCCTCCTTGCTCCGCAACACCCTAACCGATCTGCGCGCTTCCGTCCTGGTTGGCGGCTCCAGTTCGCCGCTGCTCACTCTCGTCATTATCGTCTTAATCGTGCTGTGTTCGAGGCGATGCCAAAACAGACTCACCACAATCAGCGCTCGCAACCGCGAACCGAGCCACCCCGTTCGTTCCGTTACGTTTCATCCCCTCGCCACTGCGAGGGGCCACAACGAGCGTTCATGCATTCGATCGCACGGTGGAAACCACCCCGTTCACCCCAACCTCAACTCTCAAAACCCCGTCATCCCTTTGCTTCAAGTACTGGTGGCCCCACACACTCATTGGTGGCGTCGTCCATCGTCCATACACATTCACGTACAGTCGCACCGCTGTGCTGCTCTGCACCGAAGCAGCAGTCGCGCGTTTTTCGGAACCTCAGGAACTCTGGTGGAGGTACGTGCGAAATGTTGAATACGAGCGCCGTCTACGCCCCAAACCTCCACTTCCGCCCGTCCACCCTCCTGGTCAATTATGCTCACGTTCTCTCTCTCTCTCTCTCTCTGTCCCTCTACCACGCTTAGCAGAATAAATATTGATCACACTCAATCATGACGAGTAGGTTGTTCGCGTTAAGCTCGCGCCAGTCCGAGGAAGGCGCAGATAACGCATACATTCCGCGATTAGTTTTGATTATTTTAATCACGTTTTAAATAACTCATTTTTCGGTAGCGTTGCAATCTACAAAACCCCCCCTATCATCGGTCCTTATAACCAGACCAAATTGAAAGCATGATGCGGTTCTAAGGTCGATGGTGAAGAATTTCAATCTGCAGTAATTTAGAGCACATTTTGAAAGAAGCCATTTTTCAACGAATATTGCCTTCGAACTTTCATTTTCAAACGGAGAGAGAGAGCGCGAGAGAGGGTCTATTGGGAATCAGCAAGCGATTTAAGATACAAATTACGCTCTCTCCGATCATGTATCGATTTAGCCGAGAGGGTATAGTGAAGGATTCCACCCCAATAGATAACGGATCAAATCTTGATGGTAATCACGGGCAGAAATTTTACGGTGCTTTGTAAGAACATAATATCCGGCATTTATAGAAAATTAATCATGGCGTGTTATTAGTGTATTAAAATAATTCAATAATAAACATATAAATAATGATGACTACAACTCTATCACATTCTCCTGATAAGAAATCGCTCGTCATTTTCTTCGGGTACATATAAATGTCGCCATCACATCCCTCGGACCGTTGGGGAGGGACAGGTCTCGTTCTCTTGATCTTGTTGAAAGACGACGACGGGGTGTGGGTCTCTTCTGCTCTGTTGTCCCCGTTGCTATGCGACCTGCTAATTAGAGATAAACCCAGATTCCGGGTGGCGCGCAAATTTTACGTTTTACTGCAGCGCCTTGCCAACAAAACACGCTGCATGTTCTTCTTTTCGCGATCACAGCGACACCGAGCTTGTCTCGCTGTTCTGTATCACTGACGTTCGCCGACGTTGAATTATCGGAGTGCGAGAGGACGTCATCATTGGCTGCATCGGACATCACGAGACGAGATGGACGGGACCGAGTGGTGTAGTGTGTGAGGTGGGTATTGCCTTCAGCTTCCTAATCGATCGTAAAGCAAACCACACATCTAACACATCTGCTCGCCACACACCCAGCTGGGTCACTTTGCCGTGCGCTTAGTAGTTCGACACAAGGTTTTTAGTCGAACGTTCAAGAGTGTGTACATACTATAGTTTGTCGCCTTTTTCCACCCCATTCTTTTTGTTGTGTTTATGCCCCGCTCGCGAGGTCATGCTGTGGCGAGATGCTTATCAGCAGCTACCCGCGGTTCGCTACCGTTTTCTGCGTGTGTGTGCGCGCCCGATTGGAAGAAACTCTGTGCTCACTTTGCGTTAAAGCACACGATCGAGTGACATTTTTTGTTTTGCTGCTGCTGCTGCTACAATTGGCTGCTACTGTTTCTTTGTCTCGAACTATCGTTTCCATTCGATTGTCCATTGGCGGACGAAGGTGATAATGAGCAGCGTTCCAATTGAAGAGGTTATTTCCTAACCGTCCTAACGTGGTCTAGGCAAGGACATCGGTTAAGCTGAGAGGTAACAACAAAAAAGCAGCGCGAGCGGCTTTGACGTTTCATCCGACACCGACAAATACCTATCGCCTTTCGAACGATCGCATCCCGGCCCGGCTTCGCACTCCATTTTGGAAGGTGTCAATTTATTCCAATGACATTTTGTTGCATATTATTCCCAGTTCCCCCGAAAAAGAACGCTAAAACCTCCCCCGAAATGCCTGGCGCGGAACACAAATCGGTGACAAGGCCGTCGAATATTCGGTCGAAAACTTCAGATAACAAGGTACAAGAGTCACAGGAACTAGATTAGAGACTAGAGTGAGCTATCACTGTCTTTGGCGTCCCCACAGCTCCTTCCAATCACGTCAATGAGCGATTTTATCGCCTGTCATCATTGCTGCTTGTTGGGGTGGATGATTGATATACGCCTGGTGGCTTGTTTGCTAGCTTACGCACAACCGTCCCTACGCTGAGACAAATGCAGGTAAACTGTGCGAATTCTTTTCCCAGGGATAAATATTACCCACCACCAATCGACAGGCGCCCGGGGTGTGGTGGTTTCGCAGAACCGTTCGCATTCAAGAGAATGTCTGCCCGGTACGGTATCCCCCTGTAGCTCTTGTTGAAGCTCACAGATCGTCCATGAAAACGAGCATGAAAACACGCGAATTTGACCAATTCGCCGACCGATCGCTAATGGTAGCGGTGGCAATTCGTTTCTCCTCTTGGTGTTTGTGTGCCTCGCGTCGCGATCGCTTTTTATGATGTTCCGGCGAGACGTTCGGTGCATTAATAGGACAACCTGCAACGCTGCAGTCGATCGTCAGAATACGCATGGAATAATGCAAAGATCTCGCGCTGAAACAACAAAGCCTGCATCAACACCACCAAAAGCGCCCGATCGATGCAGCTCATGCATCGCTGTTTCATGCATGCAGTAGAATTAAATAATAAAAAAAGGTATCGCAAAAAACAAACCCCGGCAACAGACACGAAAACCGACTGGGATTTTCGTTACCTTTTTTTGCTGCTGCACTTCCTTCCATTCGTAGTTCCCAATGAGGAGACGTGCGAGCAGTCTGTAGCTGTCGGTAATAAAAAAATAAAAAAATAAACACACACAGACAGCAGAGGGACAGATAAAACCCGGTTACCAGCGTCGAACCGGCCAGGCACGGGGCGAGGCCATCGATCGTGCCCTGGGACAGCAACCGGGCGGGAGGAATAAAACGGAGAAAATTAATAATTTGTCTCGGGTATAAAATGCATCTTCCCGTGTCTGACTGGCCGAAGGAAACCTCACAGCAACTCACTGGCTCCAAAACTAAGAGCTTAAAGGGCATAGGATTGGCGATGCCACAGGACGTTAAAGACCCCATGCCATACCCGATGCACCCAACGCAGCGTTCGGTGAAGGTAAACACCGAGCTCGACGACAAACAGTGGAAACTATACACACTGACAGAAATAAAATAAGAGGCAAAAGCGTTGAGATAAAAGCTAAGCGAAAGAAATGTTAAAACATATATATGTGTAAGCGAGTGTGTGCCGTCCTCTATATCGCTCTCGGGGCTCTTATCCCAATCGCTCAACATTCCGCCATGCAACTACAAAACGCAACGTAAACGCAAACGACAAAACATGATCGAAGGATGACAGAGCCGGGGCGAAGGATCACGATGGAAAGGATCCGGCCGTGGGAGAGGAAGATCGTTATGAGAAGGACAAGACAACGACGGCTCACACACCACCGGCCACAAACGATGGGCTGCCATCGGGGGTTTGGCTTCATCTTTCGCATAAAACCAGCAAGCCCGAGATGCCCGAGCACAAATCCAAACCCGACAACGGTACGGGAGATAAAGGTGGTGACGATGAGATAGGTCAATTGTTGGGACGAAGAAGCATGGTAGCAAATGAAAGCTTGCTTGCAGCAGCATGAAGCAGACGCACCTCGACGGAGACGAAGAGGATGGAAAATTACTTTTAGCGGGAAGAGCATCAGGATGGTGAAAGAATTCTGACTGAAAACAATTTTGGGCGAGAACTTTAAACTGATGTTGGATATACTGAATGACTAATGGATAGTATCTATCTATACTGTTCTAATAATCAATTTCGATACCTGGAAACAAATAAGCCTACAAAATGTCTAACAACGAACCCTACCTTCGGCAAAGATCGTTAGATTTCACAAACACACAGATGTCAGCAGCTACTAATTTGCCCCATATCGACACCTGTCATCTGTCAAAAAGCGGCAACGCTGACTGGTCGCCGAGGCGCTAGCTAGTACATTCCAGACGGTACGAAACAGATCGAAACAGGCGAGCGACTTGAGCGCGTGTTCCATTAATGGAGTTATGCAAAATAAATTGCATTGCACACCTTTCGATACGACTTGACAACGGCAAACCGTTGTACTAATTCACGCATTCCCCACCTGACGGCGAGAGGTTAGCCACTCGCCCTCTTGAGCAATTGTATTGTGCTTGAACCTGTCCTGTTTGAAGTTGGCGCCATTAGCCTTAACCGAAGCACCGCCAGCAAGTCGCCGGTACGCTGTGTGAAGAAGTTGTCCTACAGCACTCCTTAAAAGTCCAAAGACGTACCCTCCGGTTGGGAACGATCCCATCGTGTTAACGAGTAATTAAATTATCAAAACACGATCATCAGCCGGAATCCGCCAGACATCCGCACCTAACGACGTCGTAACGCCCGGAAGTACCCTCTGGAAGTAGATCACAGCTCGGGAGAGAGCATCGAGTTGTCTATTCCGGTGACCATCCGGTTGACGGTTAGCCGCTGACAGCGACATTTCGCGCACGCGGTATACGATCGTCATCGTTGCGTTGTGCTGAGCGTGAGGTTTGGCTACCGTTGTCAATCATTCGTATCCGGCCCTGCAGGGCGGGTGCAAAACGGAAGACTTTTGGGAGATGACGGTTGACGGAAGACGAGGGTCGTACTGCATCGAGCACTACTACCACCATCTAGAGTTAGTTCGGGTGTAGTGCAGAGTGCGGTAGGGTTTTCCAATCGCCCAACGAGCAGCATGACTTTACTGGCAAGCCTGGATGTACGGTACATGATGGAAGTGACCGGCAAAATAGTAGTGACTCTATGAGAGGGCCAGGGCCATCGACGGTAACAGGGACGGAAAATGTGAACCGAAGTGCGAGTCGCCGAATGTGTATGTGTGTGTGTGTGCACGCATTTATAGCCAAAGGTGGGACACGTACGTCAAGCCATGCACACCGACACTGGATGTGGAAAAAGATGGAATAAATATCGCCTCTCGAACGCTCCGGACTCGGTTGGCAATGAAGGTTCGAAATCGATGCATTTCATTGCACGCGGTGCGCAGCTCGCGGCGAGCGATGGACGGATGGGCGAATGGGACGGGAGGGCGGCTGGCTGTTGCGGAACTGTGTTGCAGTTGCATCGCGAATCGCATGATCGAACCCGTACCGCACACTGGCACTGGCCCTGCACACACGGACTGCACAACAAACTTGTCTGACGGAAGGGGTCTCTCCACGGTGCACAGTCGAGCATCAGCGCAGATGGACGAGGCCCTCAGCTATTGGAAGGTTGGTAGGCATCGGCTGCACCGGTGCAGGGTGGCAGGAAAACTGCAATGCAAATCGTTTACCCCGTTGCATTTTCTCTCGCACTCGCTCTCTCTCTCTCTCTCTCGTTCTTCCTCGCACCCCGTTGTTGCTGTTGCTCTCCTTGCACTACAACACTACACCGCTTTATGTATATGTGCTCTCGCCGCGAATGGTGGCCGATCGATGATTTTAAGCAACAATGCTACGGCGGCGCGTGTTGCGGCGACAGTTGTGGCGTGTTTCCCCGGGGTTCAATCTCTTGCGACTGTTCGCGATTGTCTTGCTCGCTTCTTCTTCCACCCCGTTGTACAACAACGCGAGGCGTACTCGGGGCTGCTTTATTATTGTCTGTGCATGAAGATTCCGCCCGCGACAGCAGCATCAGACCGCTCGAAGTGTAAGGTTCCCCCCTGCTACACCTTCTCCCTACGTCCCGCCTGCGTCCCGTCTCGTCCAATCGCTTGGCAGGTTTTTTTTTCGAGTCGCGCGACCTCAAAAATAATAGCATCTCCGAGCAAAGCTGACACGATGATGATTTCTGCTCGCTAGCAGAAAACAGGGACGCGTTATGCGCACGGTTAGGAGGCACCGGGAGACTGGGGATCGCTGTGCTATAAAATGTCCAAGCAAACAAAATGCTGTAGCGAATGCTGAACTCCAAACAACTGGGAGGCACCGAGGTACAAGGGTTGTACAAGAATGTCAACCCGTCTACTACCCAGGAAGGGGGGGGGGGGGGGGGGTTGATGCGGTGCGCCGCACACAGTGGTAATGCATAACAAAGGCCAAAGCGTACGACTACGAAACAAAACTATGGAGAAACATTAGATATTGTGTATGTGTGTGTATCTCTGTAGCTCTCCCAGACCCCAAAGATATGAAAGAAAAGTCTCCCAGAGCTCGACGCAACAATCGGAATGGATCAATGGACCGAGAGGAGAAGCATGTGATCCGTGTGATGTTGTCAGGCGGCCGATTTGCGAGATGTTTCCATTACGGAACGACTCCAGCATGCGGGCGTGGTGCGAAGAAAACGCGGACGGGCGGACTTTCTTCCGGTGCCGGACCATTTCCGACAGATGGAGAAGGTAAAAGGTTAGAAAGCGGGATCAATATTTGAAGATGAAGTTCGGGAAAAACCTCTCCATAGAGTCGTGTACCGTGACAGTACTAAAATTAGAGGAATTCCCCACTATTGGGTCCTCAGTTCTACGATATAGTTCAGAGAATAAAATAAATCAGAGTTGAGATACACAGCAAAGGGACTAAAAATTGGAATAATATGTATTCGCAGTGTCCTCAATTTTCGTAGAATTCGAACCGTCTAAACGACCTTAACGACTTCTCTTAGTAATAGCTGCCGGTGTCAAACAAATTTCTTACCCAATCGATTAGTTACATTTTAGAGCTGGATCTAGAGCACGAGATGCTCCAAATTCCAGTGAAGAATTTTGACATTCGGCATTTCTTCCGGCAGCCGTATGCAGTAGTGCAACCCTCTGCAGTCTGCCCACAGTCTGTTTGTTTGTCTTTTATTCACCTCATTGAACGTAAATGCGTGTTTTCGTTTGTTTTTTTTTGCTCTCTCTCTCTCTCTCTCTCTCTCTCGTGAGTGCCTTGTTAATTTGTGTAATGGAGTTAGGTTCTGCTTGTTTTTTTTGGAGTTCTGTGGTGCGATCGTTCGAATGACCCTGTTCGAATGGTCGAATGTTGCGCACCGTTGCGCGCTGCCCTTTCGCAACGCACGCTGTTTCCTCCTCGCACGGAAAGACGAACACACAGCCACACAGCTACACACACACGCGCGCTGACAGTCAGCCGCACATCGCGCCGTGCTGACATTAATCAAGCAAACACTTGTGGCAACACACATCGCCCAGTGGCGGCAATTGTCGCATGGTATGGAAGCGGTCGAGTGCGTCCGTGGCGTTTTACTCAACTTCTTGCCACTGCGGCCGCGTGCCCGCTATATGCCCGCCCAGCGTTTACTAGGACGCGCCATCCCGCTGGGTTTGGTGTGTTTACCCTCGGATCGGGTGTTTTTCTTTTCGAATTTGAAACACAGAAGAGCGACTACCGCCCGACCCGCTTCTCGTTGGCAGTGCCGTTCGGCGAGAGGCAGAAGTTCCCGCTGAGGAGTTGAAAGACCGAAAGCAAGCGCGGTACGATCGATCGATCAGGCCCGATACAGGTGCGATACAGGATGATAGGTAAATTGAGGTTATATCATTTTAGGTTGCGTCTCCGGTTACGACGAGGGCGGCATCCCCAGCAGATCTTACCCAGAGCTCCAACCCAAGCGGAGAGCAAGAACTTGGGGCAGCTGGATAAATTATTGGAACGAGTGTAAACAGTGTTACTAACAACTAGCCTCACTTGAAGAAACAAAAAACCCCAACAACGCTGGTAGTATCCATCAACTTCAAAATGCCTACAACGTTTGATACGATGAATTACGACACTTCTTGGGAAAAATCGCACACTACGATCCGGTTTGCAACCCTCACCCCATTTAGAGTGCCGGACGAGGTTTGTTTGATTTATCAGTAAATAAATGCTCGCACGAGGTCCGCTTCGATTCCGCCCCGTTATCAATCGGAATAATAGCAACGCCATGGACATTTCTTCCCTGACTTGCAAGAATTGGCTTTTGCTGCTGCTCACCAATGACTTGCGCGTAACGCTTGGTACCTCGGGAGCTACAAACGTCTTGTACAGGTGTGTTACAGGATCTTTAGAAATGCGTCACAGATGCTAACCGTCCCAAAAATGCTGGATGTCCAGCTGGATGAAAAAAAAAACTCCTTAGACTCCTCCACAAACCAGCCTTTTATAATATAGCCATTCTCCTCTACTCCACCACTGCTGCGAACGGTCGTAATCGATCCTTTTGGACCAATTCTACCAAGCCGGCAGAGAGACCCAAATAAATTACCGGAAAGCTATCCCTCCTTCTGGAGAAGTACCATCTTGAGGATGGTGATGATCGGTTTCGAACTTCAATACCACCCGAGAGTACCCATTTGGCTACGGATGTCGCTCTCGTTCTCGTTAGAGACGACCGTGGTGTGTTTGATGTTTTAAGGTTTTGCTTTCGCATTATGTGTCTTGCGTGTCTTCTCTTCCCGGGAAAAAAAAAACATTCCCTCATTTCATGCTGGCATTGCACACCACCGGTTCCAGCAGTTCTTTCGGTGCTTTCGTTTCCTTCGTACTTTTGACGATTTCAATTACTTTGCCGCCGTTTGTGGCAAACAGAGAGCGCATGAGAGTGATACAGAAGGAAACCACAACACCGGCCCCGGACGACCCGCCGCAGTTTTTCCCCCTTCCAGCGAAAGGACACATTTGGGCACCGGACAGAAAAAAGGACCTTTTTTTTCGTTCTCCTCTTTGACTGTCGCGCTCGGTTCGGGAGTCGGCCGTCCCTGTCTCTGTCGCCATCACACCAATCATCGAGGGACTCGACAAATCAACAGCTGGATCGAACGAAGTTGCTGCTACTCGGCAGTACCTTCCAAGGATTCGAGACTCCGGGTGTGGTCGGGGTCGTACGCACCGTGCGAGGAGGGCACATTCACATTATACCCCTCGATGTATTGTGTGCATGCGTACCCTGTGCGGAGTGAGAATTCAATAATCCCAGGGTCCACAAGATAAAGGAGCGCTGGAACAGAAATAAAATAATAACACAATATAGAAGGCCAAACAGGACGAATCGTTCCGTCAAAGCGAAACACTCGACAGGAAGCCCCGGGTGTAAAACGGCGAAGAAAACATATGTAGACGGAATCGGATGTAACACACACGCACACCATTCGAAATCCTGGTGCGCAAATGTGTGAGTGCTTCCGTCATCATCCAGTACACAGTCGTCATTATACCGTCATCATTATCGGCGGCTGGATTTTGTTTTTCCGTTTTGGGCAAACGAAAAAAAAGGGTACTCGGGAGTGTGTGTAAGCGGAAAAGGCGGCCACTGGAAAGCCTGCTGTCAACGCACACCACATTGCGCCGTGTGGCTGTGTGGATGTGCACACACACACACACACAACGTGAGTGTTTCGTACCCTTTTGGAAAAAGGTCCCCCGTGAACGAGGGATGCGGTTTATTTCGTCCACTTTATGGGACAATTATTTAATGACAATTGGCTTCATGGCGGTAGACAAAGTAGCCATCGTTTACGAATGTTTTTGTTTTTCTAAGCTGTCAAAATGATCCTGCTGTCAAATTGTAATGGTACTAATTATTGATTGTAGATGGTGCGATCGTTACCTTTAGCCTAGCTGTTGTTCCTGTGAGCTCTGTTTCCGGTTCCTCTCGACTGCTTCCGTTGCGTCTGCAGTGCTGTGCTGTCTCTGTCCAGTCTCCCTTTTGCCCACTTGCTCTCGTTCTTTCTTCCTCTTTACCGGTTCTTCTTCTTCTTCTTCTGTTTCAACCGTTTACAGCTGTTCCGCTGACCTATGTTTGGATGCGATCGTACCGCCTGCAGCAGCACACGACCAAATGCACTCAAACACACATACACGACAGCAGCCTTCACAGGACACACTTACAGCACAGTGAGCTAGATCTGTGGCACTCTTTCCAGTGTGACATATGCACACACACGCAAACACGCACATAAATACGCACAAGCACGCACTTACTTTTACATAGGAGCACGCACAAACGCACTGCCTCACATTCACTCGCTCTATCTCTTTCTCTCTCGCTTTCTCTCTGTCGCTCACTTTGGTGAGCAAGGTTAGGGCGCTTTCTTCGCCAACACCGGATCTACTTATTGCACTTCCTAGTGCGCTTGTGACACTTGCAAAAACACACACTCATCTATACACGCACGCACCAACACAATCACTGTATAATGCACACACCAGAGATCAGCGGAAAACAGTAATCACAACGGCCACTTCACTTTCCTTTGATTTTCTTTCTGTTTGCACTCGCCCACGAATATTCTCACCCAAAAGCGTAACTGCAGTGGAATAGATCACTCTAGGAAGTAGTGCCTCGTACGCTCCTTCCGGCCATCCGGCCCGATGCGTCACACATTTTTCTGTTTTGTTTAGTAATCAGCAGCGTCAAGGCTGCGGCTGTCACCCAATCAACAAAATACGGCTCAACCTACTAGCAGTGTGACGCTTCCTGCTGCTACCCGTTTAACATTCGGCACTCGGTGCACTTGTCCAGAGCACTGTGTCTGTGTGAGTAGTGGGGGTGAACTCAATAGTTTTGCCTGTTAGAAGAGTCTCGTACTCCTTCCAGTAGCGTTTGGTGGTACCGATTTTCGGAGTCCTGCACGGTACGCCTCAACCAGGTAACGACGCGTTTCCGACGTTTCGGTAGTTCTGCAACTTTACACCTCGTAGTGTGCGTGTGTGGTGTGTGCCTTCTGAAAAAGGTAAACCATAAAGGGAAACACGATTTGTGTCAGTGAATTGTGCTTCGGTTCTCGTGGGTAAGACCGTACGCCGGGTACGGTGAGGCGAGATTAGTTCCGAAATGCGCTACCGCTGCAAAATTTGCCCAGAAGTAGAACGCGCTGGTAGAAGCCGCGATATGTGACCTCCTATTCGAGTCGCTCCACCGTATTTTTTTTTTTTGCATGAAATAAACAAAAACGCGTATCTCTACTCCCTTTGCTTTCCCTGTTTCGTTGGCCGGCACGTTGTACTCTGTCTTCAGGTCCATATGGTATGTCGATGGTACCCCTCCCTACTACTCCCTGACTACACCTTGAGCATAAAGCTCGCACAACACACGATAATGAACGGTATGTCACCAGCAACTACCGCTTGGACTTGGACGGTGTGGTCCGAGGGACACCAGGGAGCGAGAGAACGGCACACAACGATATCCATCCGGGAAACCACTTGCTACCTCACAGCTGATAAAGCATGGCATGGCAGAAACGTGATGGTGGTGGTGGTGGTGGCTGTGGCGATGGTGAATAGAGACGCACACCGGAGCGCCATTGGAACAACGGCACGGCGAGCCTCGAGAAAAGGTAAATCCCCCCAGAAGGTCGAGCAAAAAACTGGATAAACAGCGCAAAAAAAGACGCCACATCGTTTTGCACTTTGACAGCTTACGTTTGACAGTTGCAAAAACAAAAAATCGTAGTAGGCACTCGTGCGTAAAAAATCACCATCACCAACACCGTGCAGTAGTAGTTCGGCAGCAGTAGTGGCAGATTAGTGTAAGTATTGGTGGGATTTTGATTTTGTGGCCATCCCCTGCTCAAAGTTTAACTTCCTTTGGTTTTTGCCCGAGTAAATGATGGTGACGTTTATTTGAGTACTATTTGGTGAGGCTTTTTATCCATCCATATGACACACGACCTCGCTCGCTTCGTTCCGTTCCGATGGGAAACCGTGTGGAGGAGTGTGTGTTGTTGTGTGTGTTTTTTTCGCTGCACATTTGCCTTCTTTAGTTGGTGACGGGAGGGTCAACGCTAAAGCGAGTCGGTTAGTGCTGGGTAGTTGACGATCGGCCTCATGCGTGTGCCGTTCCGCCCGTATTCCAGCTCCCAACGAGCGCGAGTTGATAATAATCACTCGAGTACACGTGCGTTCGGAGCTCGATCGGTGAAGGTTACACGTTTCTACCCAGCCAGCCAATGTTTATGGCCGCGTGAGAATATATCCACGTATGTGTGTGTGTCTGTGCTTGTGTGCACACGTTGATTTGGGTGCATATTGCAGTTTATCAGTTTTCGCTTCAATCACACCCGGTACACAACCGAACTAATCGAGCTGTATCTAAAACCTATGTTGTAAAGCCTTTTCTAAAGAAAAATATGCACCCAAACACGCAGCCACAGGCGCACACACACGCACAAGTGCTAGTACACCCGCGCCACAGCAGCTGTCAAAAAGCGCGTCAAACGTGAAACGAAACGCGTTACGCGGCCCTGATACGGCCTGATAACAACAAAACACAATCTTTCGTCTTCGTCGTGGACGTTCCCGGCTTGTCCCTCGGATGGAATGTTTCTTGAAGGGTGTACTGTTGGTTTGGTCAGCTTGTACCGAATTGTGTGATTCACTTATTGGTTTGAGTTTTAAACACGTTTTAAGTGCACAAAGTCTCTGATGATAAAGCTGATTTTGGGACAGTTTGTAACGCAACACAGCACAGATTTTCATATTTTCTTGATGTACCTCTCCTGCAACACCGTTTATACCACAAATCACCAGTATGCTTAAAATCCAGCGTTTTCCCTAATTATTTAAATACGGGACACTAATCCGATTTGAACAGTTCATCATGGACACCACTTGCTTGTTGTTTCACACTGTGTCCTGCTTGTGAGCCTTATTAGTAACTTCTTAAACACTTGCCACCTTATCAATCGTTCCGAACGTTTTTTATCCAAAAAAGTTTTGAAACTTAAATTTAACCGCTTCCTTATTTAACACAAAAAAAGCACCCAAAAGTCCACCACGGGTAATGCGTAAAATTGTATTTTCCACCAAGTTCCAACGAAACGGGCTCAGGCAAAAACCGGGACAGACACAATCACGTCGAAAAATCACGTACCTCTTCAGGCGAACGCGTCGTGCGACAAAAACACGGAGCAGCGTCACGGACGATCCGTTCCGTGCCGTTCAGTAGGAGAAAAACAAGAAACTAAAAACCTGGCGATGGGCGCCCGCAGTTCCAAACCCAGCACGCATCGCATCGGCTTCAGTGCTCGCGGGTTCGGCTGCCGCTCGGCTGATGCTCGGGTGCCGAGAGTGCCTGCCGTGGTGCGCTCGCGCCTGCAATTCACATTGCGTACGCGCTTGCCGGGCAGTGGGTGCGAGCGAGAAGGATGGAACTCACTGAGGATGCCCTTGTTCGGTTGCTCTTCACCACGGGTAAGATTCGCACAACGGGCCAGCAGGGCAATTTAAATGGTCAATGTGGTGGGCCACGGCACGGCCACCCGAAGGTGTACACATTTGACACGTTTGATTGTACATTGTTTGGCGTCAGTTTTGCCGTTGTTGAACAACGTTTATCGAGATAAAG
Organism: Anopheles stephensi; assembly: GCF_013141755.1. Classification (NCBI taxonomy): domain Eukaryota; kingdom Metazoa; phylum Arthropoda; class Insecta; order Diptera; family Culicidae; genus Anopheles; species Anopheles stephensi. Next base: position 4,193,137 of record NC_050203.1, read on the forward strand.
GAAGCTAATGATCCATATTGATCCCACCCAGCTAAATCAATAGATTTGTGAAGAAAAAGTATAAAATACCGAGAATTTCATGACCACAAGTACGCGCAAACCGTGCCCGATGATTAAATTTTTAAATCACTCACACACCAGCGAGCGAGCAGGATGGACTGTATTTTGCACAATGTTTACGCTCTCTCTTTCTCTCTCGCTACCCTGCTAATGGGCTTTGAGGACGCTCGCGCGTATAGATGGGAATATGATATTGGTGCGATTTCGTTTCCCGCGTCCTACGAACCAATATTGAAACGATCTGCCTCGGCAAATGAGTGAGCGCGTGAGATAAAGAGCGAACGGAGGGCACCGAATGCGTGCGAGTGAGCAGGCAAACGAAAACTTATCGTGCTGTGGTGTACGAATTGATAAGTTTATTGCGGGTGGGGTTAGGGTTTGAGTGTGGAAGCGGATGCAGGAGCAATCTTGTTGAAAATCTTGTCAACTTGCAATTTTATTAAATCATGCCTATATCTCGTTTTGTCAACAAACAAATGGAATGGTTCGGTAAACAATAAGAAGTCATTAGTGCAATTTGAAGTGATACTGTTTAACAATTAACAACCACTTAAAACTTTGCTACACGTCCAACAGTTTTCCTATTGAGCATTTCTGTTTCCCGGAAAACAACACTACATAATACCGATGGCCCCTTTTTCGATCAATCAATCAATTTCATCACCTATATACAAACATCATACATCGGGCACTGTATACTCAATTAGCTTCAGCCTTTAAGATAGAATTCCTGCTCTCGTATCCCTCGTGTCAAAATTCCTTTCACTTCATTTCCCATCTTTGCGCTCTTTGCACCTCTCGCGCGGAATGTAGCAATGTAGCTCGCTCCGAAGGAAAATGCTCGAAAGGCACTCCGAACTCACGACACGTCAAACATGCAGCGAGGAGAGTCCCGCGTGAGGTCGGCATTTTCCGCTTCCGTTTTCCGACCGGAGTTCTTCGGAGCGGGTGGAGCCCTCCCGGAGGGCAATGGGGCTGGGTTGGGGAAACCGATTGAATCTCGTGTGGCAGGGTTTTGTATTGAGCCGTGTCGACGACTCCCACCACCCCAGCGGGAGCAGCCAAATCGAAATGTAATTGGTTCATTTTCCTCCACGAAGATCCTGTTTCATCCGGCAAACCGGGTGGCCTTGAATTATTTCGTCCCCCCCGAAGTTGAATAGGGCATTTTTAATGAGCTAAAGATGAAGTAAAAACAAAAGCTAATTATTCCTTTGCCAGGTGACGTAAAATATTGAGTTGTGGGTGTGGGACAAATGTTGTGAGCAGCGGGCGTTTGAGTTACATCAATTGTTGGGGGGAAAATGAAGTTATCCGAGAACCGATTTAAATCTGGAATGTTTACAAACAGAAACTCCTGCTTTTTAAACCAAAACCCGCTGCCCGATAGTGTATCAATTACGCGCAAAGTGAGCTCTAGTGTCTTTTGATTCGATTACAATCGAACGCAACGGATTGAGCATCCCGATGATGTTAATGTAAACAAAAATAATAAACACAATTTCCATCTAGATCGGTAGATCCGTCCCAGAAAAACCCCTCCCGCAGAACAAAAAGGATGATCGCAGTGGGCGAGCCTGCTGCAAAGGGAGATGGGAATGGAAAACGCGTCGCCTACTTATGCTCGCTATGCTTCCCGTGACCGCGCCCGCTCACTTACACCCAAGTGGTGGTTTGGTGTTCCCCGTTTACACAGAAGCGTCGGCGTGACGACTGCAAAAAGCTATGTGTAGTGTTGCCACATGGGTTGCCAAAGGGAGTCGGCCGAGGAGGAGAGACACTCAGGGAGCTGCGACAGGAAGGTCGGTGACGCGCAAACATAACCAAACGAACGAGTCAACCAGCCAGTCAGCCAGCCAGTCGGCTAGAGAGGGAGAGGAAGCGTGAAGGAGAGCGAGGCAAGCTCGGTAGCGTGAAACACATGCGTGAGTAGAATAAAATCATCTGAACGACAGCGCCAAGAGTCGTTTTCGGCAAGGGTTCGTCGTCTGCTGAGATAACACCACAAATGCATGACAGACGCGTGAGTGAGCGAGAGAGAATCGAAAAAGGATCTCACCCAACTCGGAAGGAAGCACTCATCGACGATGCAAAACGTGTGGAAAGCAAGCGACCAAGTCGGAGGTCGGAAAAATCAGGAAAAATTCATTCATCACTCTCCATCCCACTTCGAACTGGTTCGAGTTCCTTTCTCTATCACACCACCGTGTGACAGTTGACCCAAGATGAGAATGAGCAAAAGAGAGAGGGAGAGAGAGAGCGCTTAACAGCGTGAGATGAGTGCCTGAATAGGGGAGAAATACTATCATCAATGTCAAATACGTTCGGTGCTCACACCCCGAACAGACACAAGCAGGGGTCGCATTTTTGTTGCTTTATTCCGGTCTCCGGTTGTGTTATGTGCGTTTCGCTTATTCGTGCGGGTCGATAAAAGGCTACCGATGTGTGTGTTTGTGTGTTTGTGTGTGAGTGCTGCTGGCTGTATCAGCAGACAACAACACACTTCGATATGTTACAGCGTCAAAAACGGGCAAGAAGCATATCGTGCTACTCACGGTGTGTGCGAGTAGATCGTGGAATCACGTTTGCGAAGATGCGCAACAGTGAGCGTGCGTGAGCGAAAGGGAAGATCCGGGAGCGAGAAAGGAAGCAAAGGTGGTTTGGAAAAATATTTGTTGTCTGTTTTAACTTCTGCTGCTCCGTATAGCACTTCTCGTTAGGGCGGGGAAATGTGGCGGAAGAGGGTGCTCGGGGAGGGTAAGCATGAGGGCACATTTCATTGAGCGAGAACAAATAGTGAACCGATACCATTATAGCAAAAGGTGTACACACACAAAAAATAATGGTATCAATCCAATAGTGAGAAGAGCTCACCTTAATACGGTGAGTTACGGGTGAGCACATGATGAGCAGATGATTACGAGCTCACGAGTGTGCGTACGAGGAACCCTTGGTGATCCGTTTTCAAAACAACGGAAATAGACGTCAGAAAGGGTGTATGTTTGCGTGAACGAGAACTTCTCATAGCTCTCTCTCTCTCTCACACACACACACATCACGATGCAGGACAGATGGTAAACGAAAGAAATACAGAAAAGCGAAAAAAAAGCAAAACAACCTAAATACCGAACGTCGGGCAGGCCTGCTGATTTCCCCTGCCAGTACTGTCACTTTGTGGCTGCAATGCTACAATTTGTGAGGAGAGCAAAAAAAAACAGAGGGAACGGAAAGGCAAACAAACAAAAAATGCTACAGGTACAATTGTACCAAGAAGCAAGAAACGGAAAAGAGAAAATCGTTATTACGATGACAATAAAAAGGAAAGAAAATGCAAATTGAGGAACCACACACCATTGAATAAGCTTAAAACAAACAACTTAAAGGTATTATAAAAATGAGAAAAATAAAACGATCTGGAAAAATATTTTCTTCGCTGATAACAGATAAGCGAAACGATCTGAGAAGATGTTCTACACCTTACGTGTGACAAAAGAGATGGAAAATGAAGGCAAATGAGATAGAATGTGCTTGATAGTACTCGCAAGAAGCACCGGGAGCGAGAGAGAGAGAGAGAGAGGAAGGGTGGCCAGATTGAGGCAGATTACCCGAATAGTGTGTCCTTTATAAACTCTCCGTGAAAATTCAGCATCGCCGAGGACGCGCGCTGGGGAAAAACGGCATGCGAGTGAGTGAGCAAGCATGCAAACAAAACGATTGTCTGATCTCACTCTCACCGTAGCACAGTGAGCGACTCAATCAATGAAGTACCATCGAAGGTGTGTGAGCGTGCGAAAGAGAGCAATAGGGTGAAATAGGAAGCGAGTGAGAGCGAGACAGGGTGAGAACGAGGAGGTGGTGGAAAATATTTTGACCTAAGGGTAGGTTTTGGTTTTGTTTGTTGTGCGGGCATTGTGCGCCGCGCGCATTATTACTCTCGCAGCGTAACAATTTCCACGGGGAACTCGCGTTGATCGGGTGAGTTATGTGTGAGTTCCGCTTTTTTTTCTCACACTCGTACCGAACACGCGTTTACACACATTTTGTTTTGTAGCGTTTTTTTTGTTATTTGTTGTTTTTGCTTTTCCTTTTTTGCCCATTTCCCTTTTCGTCGATGGTTGATTTTCCCTTCGCATATGTTTCGTGCGCTGGTAGGGAATGTTTTAAATCAGATGCAATGCGTTGTCGATGGTGTTTCGATGTGGTTTCAAATTGAACTGTACAGTCGTATGTACGTGTGTTTTGGTGAGCGTGTTTTTTTTTTGTCTTCCGTTTTCCGTTTTTCCAACCCCGATAAGGGTCTCGTTCTCTCTCTCTCTCACTCACTCGTTGAGAGTTCATGCTGGCTTCCGAGTTCTGTGGGGCAGCGCGACCGGATAATTCAACTTGAAGCAACACATTAGAATGGCAAAAAGGACGAAATTGAATAGAGCATTGGGAAGGGAATAGGAAAAGATATGCAAGGATCGTTTCGGCCCGTGACTCATGACGTGTTTAGGTAGCGCACCGTGAAGGGCGTTTATGAACGGGGCAATAAAAAAAGTGATTTGAACTACACCTAACAAATGACAGAAACCATCGACACACGTCCGTAGGGTAAGAAGAGTATTTGTCAACGAGGAATGTAACTGAAGAGACCAAGTATCGCAAGGGCGTTTGTTTCTCGGTCTTCCCTTGGGGAAGCCGCTTTGATGATTTTGAAAAATTATTATCTTCAGATTATAAGAGTTCAAAATTTTGACTTCATGACTAAATAAGAAACTAAAGAAAATTTGGTATGAAAATTGTGAAATCATTTATAAGTAACCAAGAAACATATGAAAATTATAGAACATAAGAATAAGATAAAGAAAGAAATAAGTAAAGAAGATGGAACAATACAAAAAATAGCCAGTGAATATGAAAATGCAATTCAAAAGTTAATAAAGTTCATAAGACAATGAAATTCAAAAGTTAATAAGACAATGCAATAATGCCATGAAAAAATCAGAAAAAAATGGATAAGAAAATAAAGGAAGAAAAGGAATCAATAAAGAAATGTAACAAGAAAAATAAACTCCAAAACTTAGAAGTAAATATTGCAATACACAATATGAGAACGAAAATTGTATAATTTTACACTGAGGAATAATTAAAGAGAAAAGCATTAGAAAACAAGAAACAAAATGCAATGAATCATAAAATGGAAAAACTAACTCTTAATTTTAAATAAAAATAAAAATGAGATGAAAGATCTCCATTAAGCGACAACAAACCCAACAACCGATATCATATTACTAATATGAAGATGTCGCTTACTGGCACAAACCAGCAATTACTTAAGCTGTCTAATGTCAATTCGCTTTAATTGACCAGTGCCAAGTTATCCAAGTTGCGGTGTAAGTAAAATTCTTTGGTAGCAACTAAGTGACAGACAAGTCCAATTACAATTATTAGCATCGCATTTAACGCGGAACCGAACCCCGATGTAAGTAAGGTACGGCACACGCACGCACACCACCTGGCTTCGCACTCGAGCTTCGAAATCGAAGGGGAAGGTACATATCAGCCAGTGAGCCAGCCAGCCAGCCAGTCAGCCCCGACCAGAAGGACGAAGGTCGTCATCTTTATTTTCGTTGTCAGCGCACTGTCATCATACTCCATCATCGGTCGTTCGGCCGCTCGTTGTCGTCATCACGACCGTCCGTGGTCGTGAGCGAACTTAATCGACGCGTATGCGTATTGATTAGCTGGAACTCACTTTTGCGTCATTTCCGATCCCATTGCGATCTCTCTGCTCTCTCTCTCTCTATGTCGGTTCGGTGTGCCCTTCGGATTATCCAATTGCTGGATACATGTGCGTGGCCTCGGCAGTGTTGCCACCGCACGCTGTCTGCACTTCGCCCAAATATCGTTCGATAGCACCTCGTTACGCTCGGAATCGCTCCGTAGCCACGGGGGTGCTCACCACACATTTGTATATAAATATATACATACATTCTTGTTATGCTCTCTCATCCTGTGGGCCAGGACGGTTTCCACAGGCTTGGCTGGCTGTCCGTGGCTCACAGCATTAGGTCGGATCCGTCTCATGCGTTCAATCTCACTGTTCACGCTCAGAGCGCTCATTCTCACTGCGCTAGTGTTTTCGCAACGGTAGGGGAAAATTCTTGCCCATATACATACTCCACCGTGAGTTTTTCACGCCCGTATCGCTTTAACGTGCAGCGTTCAAGACAACAAAACGAGAAATCGGCCCCCAACGATAACAAGGGCGAGGACGGGAAGCGCCGAGACCGGACAAGCATATAAGGGAGCGAGGTATAGGGGGAGGGAGGGAGGGAGGGAGGGGGGAATGGTAATGGTTTTTGCGGTACGAAGAACGAACGAACGTTTCTTCATCTCTCATCCCGTTCCGTTTGATCGTTTTGTTCGCTCTTTTGTTCACGCTTTTTATCCATCGATTGCCGCGTTGCTCTTCCCAGCTGCTGCCCTGTTTTCCATATCCACTGCTTGACGAATGGACCATCAGGAACGACCGGCGGTGGGAGCAAGAGGAAGAGGATGGGGGGAAAAGAAGGGGAGTTCTGTTCGTTCGCATACGCTCTTTAAGCTCGATGTCACACAGGAACACCCGTCTGGGGTGAGAGCATGGTGAAGTAAGGGATGAACGAGGACAAGAAGGGGTGTGTGAAGAGAGGCGCAAGGAGGTGGTGGTGGCGGTGTCTCATGGCAGTCGTCTGCTTGGATACGCTCAGTCTCAGCTCAGCGAGGGAATGAATGAATGGGAGAAGGAGAGAAAACTGTATCTATACTGCTGGATGTGCTGGATGGATGGATTGAAAAGTGTTTGGAACTCATCAAATATCGATCATGGGAAGTTGGGTGTGCGTTTTTTATGGATCACAATGCTTTTTTCACAATAAGAGCTAACCGATTACTAAGCTGTCAGATTCAACAAACAAAAGAATCCCGCTAGAGGGCACTGTTATCGGTTGAAGGGAAACGTCAAAGGAGGAGGTCAGAGAATTCTTGACGACTATCTGAGTAGCCTCAGGGACACATTTACACCTCGAGAAAGTCCACGAAATGCATATTGAAGCATGTTGACCTCAAAAATGCTGCCAAAGGGCTGGTGTTCAAAATTGAAGTCTGCTGGTCGAAAGTGAATGTGGACATCCATTCTCCAAATCTGAAGAAGGAATCTCGTATTGGACATCAAAAATACACTGATGTGATTCCTTCCTGGAAATGTGTATTTTTCGTCAATAATTTAAATATCTCGACTAAATCGGAGATCTATGTCTGCAATCACATGAAGTAAAAATGCTACCGCTCTCGTCACTTATCGATCAGGTTCGCTATTAGTACTCCACATCCGAGACTCCACAAGATGACGATGAGCACGGTCGATGGCAGGCATGAAACCAACAGCACGGGAGCAGGCTTCGGAGACAGACGATTTCAGTTCCGACGCGTGACCGTAGCCGTCTTCACTATCCAATGAGCGAGCGTAGGGCGAAGGGGTATCGAAAGGGAACGGAAGAAACGGGGCACTGGGGGACTCATTCGCGCGAGCTCGAGAATACGATTTGGCCCCTTTTTGGCGCATATTTCTCGCTTCTCGTACTGCTCGGCTGCTGCTGCTGCTGCTGTCGTTGCGGCATTCTTCTTTTATTTTGTTTCCTTCAACCTCAGCAAGTTCACCACCATCCCCTTAGGCCCGATTTCCTCTCTCGGTGAGGGGGGGGGGGGGAGGGAGAAAGGGCGGGAAGTGGGAGGGGGGACGCGATCTCGAAGCATCAGCTGCTGTTGCACCCTTTGCGAGGCGAGATACACACACGAGATTATTTCGAGCCACGGCGGTGCCGTAGCCGCATTTTGTTTGTTTGCCAGTGTGTGCAGCACAGTACAGCAGCCCGTAAAGGGTGGGGGTGGGTATTGTCCCGCTCTCTTCTCGCTCACTCTCTCACTCTCTCTCTCGCTCTCTCGCTCGTTCGGTTTGTGTGTGTGTATGGGACTATCGGTGTTTGCTCCGGTTTTACGCTTGGTACGAGATACATACGTTTAGGGTAGCACGATTCCAACAAGCGAACGCTACACCACACCACGCGAGAAGATGTTGATGACGGCAACAACGACGATGATCAACCGTGAGAAGGAATTTGTGTACGATAAAGCGAGCGAGATAGAGCGCGCGAGCGAGAGGCACCGATACAGCGCGTCGTCGCGTCGCCCACCATGCGCCTCCACCGTGGTCCGAACCCATCCGAACACGCCGAAGTGGCGGTTGAAAAGCGGCAAAAAGCGATGAATATGGATAAAAATAATCAAAATATCAAGAACGTTGAAAATAAACGCAACCGAAGTCGCTCGCCTTCCGCAATTGCCCGCTCGCTCCCCAATCCACACTTCTCCTCCCCAGCCCCCCCCCCCCCCCCCCTCGTTCCCTCCCTTAAGTCACAGCTTCCAAACTCAGCGCTCGACTCGAAACTCTGTGGCAATGTGGATCGCAATCGTTTGGAGGTGGGATGGGCCGTGCGACATCATTACCACGATTTGTGTGTGGCAGGGCGAGTAGTGTTGCTGGTGGCTTTCTTCTTGACGCTCGGTTTCCACACACACACACACACCGTGAACCACATTCTGACGCACTTACTTGCGGGATGGTGGATGACTTTCACGATCTCGGCAGGATCATCATACAGGCGCAGGAAAAATTCCATCGGGTTTTTGGCCATTTCCAACCACCTCCCCCCCCCCACCCCCCCACCCCCCTTTTACCATGGTACGGTAATAAACTGATGGTTTCGGTCGGCGAGTAATTAAACGTGGAAGTGTACTGGGGCGGTCCTGATAAACCGTGAGCAAATTGCGACGATTGGGGCTGAGTTTTGGCAGGCCTAATTGCTACTCGCGTTAGATATATTATGTTTTTAATATTTCTAAGATACAACCAATTCTCGATGACTATTGGTGCTTAACTGATTCTAATTTTCGATTGACCAGATTTTAACACAAAATAAATATTACGAACTGTAATTTTATTTTAAATGGTAAAACTGCTAGTTATTAATAAAAAATGAACAAGGAAACTAAATTAGGAAAACTGCAGAGAGGAATACAAAAATAATGTAAAAGAGTTAAATAATAAAAAACAAAAAACTCACAAACAACAAGCATATAATGGATAGGAAATAAAGGCAAAATAAAACAAAAAACAAAGAAAACGAAAGAAGGTAAGACAAGAGTGAAATTAAAATTATGAATTTAAATGAAAGAAAGAAAGCACAGTGAACATACCAACAAAGCAGAAGTGTCCATTGAAAACAATAAAAAATTACCATTTGTTTGAGCACTTTAATATATTTTTACATTTAAGTGAATGAGCCTTTTAACGCCACCCGACAATAATTTCCTGGAACTCGTTGTTCCCGCTTTGTTGTAGCCTGCAAAAAAAAAAAACCAGGAACACATCATTTGCTAAAAGTGGAATTGATTTGATTAATTAATGATGTCCACCATGTCGTTGAGCACCATCAGACGCACCAGCCACCCCAGACTCTCCAGTCGCGCTCGTTGGTTCTAATTTGAGCGTGAAAAGTAGCCAAAAAAAAGGGGGGAGGGGGGGAGACGAGATTTGATCCCGCTGGTGATGGTGCCCGTGGCCAACCAATTTGTCAATTGCCCAAACCGAAAGGGCAATGGCAGTGGAAAGGATTAAACCGAAAGCCTCACCTACCAGACGGAAGTGCAAACAACGGAATCGACGGCGGTCCTGATGGCAGAAAGCGTTGCTGCAGTGATGCGGTTATTAATCTGACATTTCCACCCACTGGACAACGGTTTGGCTAGATTTATGAATTTCTTCTTCGCCCTCTCAAGATGTGGTTGAGAGAGAAAGGAGAAGAAGAAAAACAAACCACACGCGAAGAGCAAACACACCCGTACAATGTGAAATGGAACTCACGGTTCGAGTACATTGTTTGAAATGTAGCCGAAGTGCTAGAGGGCCTACAGGGGCTAAGCTCTGCTGGTAACCCCTTTCTTTGCTCGTTCGCAGCGCGTTCGTTTAATCAATTACAATTAATAAAGTGCACGATTAGATTAAAGCGACAGGCTTGTTTGATTCGTTTTCGCTTCCGCAACTAGTTCATGTGAGTGAAAAATTATGTGATGCTGGTAGTTGGGAAACAGTGCGGCTGGCGAGCGAGGACATGTGTTGAAATGCTGGTCATCCCCCCGGTTGGGCGTGGATAATTGGATTGTTTGATTGACTTTTGTTTTGAAATATTATTATGATGTTGAAAATTACATCCAACATGCTTAATTGTCAGGTAGCTCTTAGTTCCCTTCCTGGAGCTTGGAGTTTTCCTAGCACTGCGTGTGAAAATTGGGATTCGCCATGGTCAGATCGGTGCCTTATGAAATCAATATCGAGCTGAACCGTATCCAAGCAAAAAGAGGTTGCCCCGTTTTTCCTCACTCTCGGGGATCGAATATCTATCAGGACGTGCTACGTCATCCGACCGCCATCGGAGGCGGCTTCGGGGGCACTTCTTCATTATTCGTATCATTTGGCATTGACCGAATCCTCTTTCGACTACACAGCACTGCTCAGGCAAGACACGATCAGAAAGAGATCTCTTTTGTGGAAAACGGCCGAACTGAGCAAGCGAGAGAGAGAGAGAGAGAGAGAGAGCACGATAGAACAAACCCGGCACCAGAAATGTGCTTTGTGATGTGCTGGAGCATCGCAAAATGGAACGATGAGCCAAAGTGAGTGAGCCACTGAACCGTATTTGACTGTTCGGTATGCGAATGACACAGCCACACAAGCACACACACACACACACACCTCTGATTCGACCCTCTGTCCTCTGGCCGGTTTCGTCGAGGTTCACCCAAAAGGGGACTGGGGAGTCGTCGTGGTCGTCGTCGTCGTCGTCCGGAGGTAAAACAAATGCTACGAAGGTACACGAACAATCCGCAAAACGCACCGTCCAGTTGTGATCCGAAATTGTGATGAATTTGGATCTTTTTTTTCGGGTGGAGTGGGGCAGGAGGAAGGAGGAGGTGAGAGGATGAAGAGACGAAATGAAATGGAACGAGAAGATGAACTACCGGTTGGAGATGGAGTCACTGGAAAACACCCACCTACCATAGGGTGAGAGTGAGAACGGGCAGCATCCAGCAGCACGTACGTTACGGTGAAGAGTTGAACGAGTTTGACAGAGCGAGATAGAACGAGACTCAAACAAGGCGAGAGAGAGTGAGAGGGTATGGTGGGTTAAGATGAGCATTCGCTGATGCTGGGAAGGCAGATTTAAAGACAAGTAGAAGGATTTAATCAATTCTTTGCTTTAAGTAGCCGTTTTTGCATCTGTTTCGGATAAAGTGTGTTTTAGATTTCAATTATTCTTGTCATTATGTATTGGTTTGATTCATGCTAATGTTTGCTTTTTACTTGTTTTATGTTTAATAAATTTAATTCGAATTATTTCTTTATTAGTTATTCGGTTCTATAACTTCCTCCAATTTTATGATTTTTTTATGTTTTATTAAATTAAATTAAATTAAATTAAATTATATTAAATTAAATTATATTAAATTTTTCTGTTACCGTCTTTATCTACTCTCATTTTCTGCTTTTTTATTGTATTTATTTCCTTTATACGCTTCTTTACTTTTCACATGTAGGTAGTTTATTTGTCAATATATTTAGTCTTGATTAAAGGCTTTTTCATATTTTTTGTATTTGTAATAGTCTTGTTTGCTTTTTTTATTTCATTTAAAAAAGTAATTATAATTTGTTCAATCTTTCTAGTTATTTTTTAAGAGTTAAATTTAAAATTACTAATCCTAACATTGATTCTAAAACACTTCGAACCGATAAAGTAAATCCAAAGTATTAATAAACACGATAAAAACGTGTGAAACAGTGTGCGGTAAATATGTACATGTCTGATGAGCAAAGAGGGGGACGAGAAAAGAGATTAAACAACAAAAGAAAACGAAAATATAACTCCAAGCTGAGCGACCAAGAACTGCCAACTGAGCTGAGCTGCAAAATGATCAACCGAGAGAAGAATTGAACGAACGTATCGAAAGGAAAGCAACAGCGCCGGTACAAGCGATGGCACGGGAAGGACGCAATCGTTTGCCAGTGTTTTACACTGTTTATATTTTTCTCCCGGTACACTTATCGTGCAAAGAGTGTCGGCCAGTGTGTGTGTGTGTGTGTGTGCGTGTTCTTTCTGCAAGCAAGTCGGACGGTTTCCTGCAGCACAGCACCGAGCATTCGCCCCGTCGTTTGGGGCGATGTTGTTCCACTTCCGTGGTAGATGGTTGGCACATTTCTTCATCATTGCCGGTCCACCCTCCCCCTCATACCTTCTTCCCCCCTCCCCCCCCCCCCCCCACTGATCGAACCAGGTACCTTTACAACTCCCACCTCCCCCTTTGTGTTCCACCTTTCGCCTCTCGCGTCCGGAAAGTACTTGACCTTCGCTTCCAACAAAATCCGAACCCACCAACCAGTTGGGTCAAATGGCCGAACGCCCGGTCCCCGAGCTTCATCTTCTCCTCAGGGGGGGGGGGGGGAGGGGGTGGGGGGGAGTGTATGATTTTATTTCCAATACAGTCTCTTTTTCTTTCTTTCCTTCCTGCACCGCTCATGCACACCCTCTCGGTTTAGCTTCAGAAGGACAAGCGCATAAGCGATTCGCAATCGTACTGCTTCTGGAGAAGTTCGGACTTTATCCTCCGGTTTCATCGGGCAGTCTGTTCTGGTTACACCTTCGCGCTGGTGCTCCATTTTCCAAGCTGAAAGGTATTTGTCCTTTGTCCTCAGGTCGAGCGAGGGTTTCACTTAAGGTGGACCGTGAAATATGAACGTAGGAGCGGTATCGTTTGCGCTGGAATGTAACAACAATGAAGCATTATAATGGTACCGTAATTGTGTTAATACAGTACAAATTTATGCTTTATTTTTTGCCAACTTTGTTTTGCAAAGATTGAAATTGAATAAACATCAAATTAAATTTTAGAAACCTCTTCTCAATCAATTTTGGGGGGAAAAAAACTTTTAAATGAAACTGTTTCATCACAGAGCCTTTCTATCCATCTTGTGCTTTGGAGGGTGCTTTTTCAACCACTATCAAGCTTGAAACTATCACATGTCTTTCAACAGCCTCCAGCAAAAGAAAAACAAAACAAAAACCCCCACTCTCTCGCACACAGACACCGCCGATTGTACGGAGACAGGTGTTAACTGATGATCTCATCCATCACCGGATCCAAACACTCGAAGCGTTCCACTCCCCTGAACAAGGTGATCATAGTTTCGTAACATTCGGCACAAAATTGAAGAAATAACAGCAGCAAAAAAGCGCCCAAACGGAGATTCAACCTAGACACCTGATCGTCACACACACACATACACACAACTTTCCATGTGACAGAACAAACCGTGCACGAGCCTCTCGCGCGCGCGTTCAAATTCAACTCTTCCAGTCAGTCGCGGAATCGTATTGCGTGCGGCCTGGGCCGGCAGTGTCGCCACGTCGCGTGAGGGTGCGATATGGTGAGGAGGCCGGGTGAGAGGCCGAATTCCGAACCGAAACAGGTTGCGTTTAATAGGTGCCGGTGTGGGAAAAAGACGCCGAGCTTACGACGGGATTAGGGCAATCGGTGTGATTTTTATCGTTGGCAAATCAAATAAAACATACGTTAAAGTCCGATGTGCTGTGAAAGCCTACGGGGCCGGATGGTTATCGTTTTGTGGTGAAGGTTAAGATAAGAAAGTACTTCAAAATGATAGGAAATTAATAAAATCATAACGATTTTAAACAACACCGAACAAGGTGAAAAGTAACAAAAACTAGTGTAAGACGATGAAAAATATAAGACCCAAAATAGAATTAGAAAAATAGAAGAGACACAACAAAATTTTATTTCAATCAGTTATAGTCTAAAGCTGAATAATGAAAATTTTAAAACAACACTCCACAATCGAAAATAAAATGAAGGAAATATAAAAGTTATTAAATTGAAATAAAACAACTCAATTTAAAAAGGCAAAAAGAAGAAAATTAATACGAAAAGAAGGAAAATTAAAATGAGGAAAAATATATAATACAACTTATACGTAAAAAATACAAACAACAAAAAAGAGAAAAAAATCAATGATGTTAAAAAAAAACGAACTATAAATTAATTTAAAAATTAAGTGAATAAATAAAAATGCACAATTTTTTATTCATGAAGATTGGCCGTATTGCTTAAAAAGAGCTGTAATTTGCAAAAACAATTCAAACACCATTGTACTTTAGCCCTTCTATTCACTTAAAATTCAAACAATTTATTAGATTACACGCGTACACATTAAATTAGTGCCCATAATGCTGAAAAGTAAGCGACGATACAATCTTGTGCGCTCGGCCAAGAAAAAAGGTTGAGCATCCTCATTGAATAACGATTTCGTTAAACCCGAGCAAACCCGAGTGGAACCGTGTCTTGCCGTTCCCTTTTTCCGTCTCGATCGTTTTGTTCGAGGTCAATAAACAGGCATGCGACCCACGAGATCACGGGAATCAGGTGGCTATGGCTACGTACTCACCACCCATAGCAGCCCGACCCATCGCGCCGTCCTTCGCCATCCGTCGAAGCCACGCAAAGTGAAGCACGGCAGCATCGGGCAACGAAAAACGACGAAAGAAGCAGCCAACACTCACAGAAATAAAATAATCAATAAGCTCGCCGAGCAGTAGAAAGCCACACGCCGTAAACGGACCGTACGACAGTCCGCCACGAAATTCCAATGCTCGAGCAGCAGCAGCAGCATCACCATCAGCAGCATCATCATCATCATCAACAGCAGCATCATCCCACGGGTTTTATTGCGATCGGTCTCCACGCGGCGGTCGCGAGAACGCGCGCTTCAGAACGGTTTGCGCCTGTTAATCGTCCTTCTTTGTGTTCCCGCGTTCCACACGGACCACTCGCTGGCGCTGCTTCTGGCCATTGCCCGCCTTCTCCTACTTTGGGGCGGATGGGTCAGATTAAACCTTCTGGAAAAGCGAGGGAACCGAGGAGACACATTTTGCTGCCGACCGTGTGTGTATGTGTGTGAAATCTCGGAGCAAAAGCGAGTGGAAACTCGCCTTTCGGAAGAATACCACGCGGAAAGGAATTCATCCAGAGCTGTCGTCGTCGGCCGTGGTCATCGGTGTGTCGTACGGGTCGGTGCGCCAGATACACCCAAAGTGAGGGAGGCAGAGTGAAAGGTGATCGTAAAAAATATGATTAGTTCTCGCTAGAGCATAAGCATACGCAGGGCGAATGGACTTGAAGCATGGGAGCACTCCGAAAGAAAAGGGAAGCGAACAGGTGAGGTAGTACATCGAAGGATAAATCAAACGCCGGACGCGCACGAATGACGAAGATGACCCTCGCGAGAGGAGGGAAAAGCTCACCCAGAGACTGAGCGGGGGGAGAGGGAGGGGAACTTTTCGAAGCTCGGACGGGTGCCCTTTCGTCCCACTTGATTACAAACGATCAAAACAAATCTATTAGAAAGGGAAGCACGACAAGCGGCGGAGAAAGAGAGGCAAAGTAGAACAGAAACAGACGAAGCAGAGTGCCCAAGAGCTCCCAAAGAAGCGATAGACAAGTTTGAATATTTGAACGATTATAAAGCTCACAGACCGTTCGATGGCTTCAAGGATCTGTTTGCTCCCATCGACGTCACCTACCCTGCCTTAAGAATTACACCTTCAACCCAACCGAACCGTTGTTGGCGTCTTCTCGGATCGCGCTGAAGATGGGATTTTAATGATTTTTTGCCCTTGCCCGGGTTGATAAATTGATTTTACTTTCTTCGCCCCGACCCTTGGTCGGTGTGGTTCGCCTAGTGTAAAGTGTAATCGGACGTAATATAGAACTGGCACACACACACAGCTCTAAGTAAGAAAATGCTTTACTTGACATGGTTGCCTTTTGTGCGGAGAGGTCACACAAAGTGGCCGGACCTGGAGTTGGTATTGAAAGGAAAACCGGGACAGTATACAATTGGAAATTCAAATCGTGATGGGAAGGAATCAAACTTCAGCACGGAAGAGCAAGATAAATGATTGTGTTTTGTCTGTTACAAATGTGAGCTTTTTTTAGAATTTAAGGTTGTCTAGACGGATTATTAGAATCATATTTAAATATTTCTATTTCTTTTTTGCATCCAGATTTTATTCGTTAGATTACTGTCTACTCATAGGAGGGACCTAATTTTTTTTTAGAAATCTGTTATAGAAATGTAGCATAAAGTCGATGAGGAAAGAAGAACCTTGAACAGGAGACAAAATTGTATAGGCACACCCAAAGCACCGTCACGGTTTTGCTATGGGTTTTCTGAAGAGTTAAGTCATTTGTAACGATGATTATCCCATCAAGATCCCCATTAACAGTAAAAACAGTCTCTAGAAACAATTCTGTTGTTCTCAACCTTATCTGGGGCTTTCAAGATTACTTGGTTAGTATTCATACTTGGCAGTATCATTTCAATTAGTAATGGTACATGGTTTCTAAAGCAATCCAGAAATCCTATTCGCGCGAGTTGCAAGTCTTAACGGGTCAACCCTGAAGAGTTCTTGTTCTAATCTTCTTACGCGGTTCTACAACCTCCAGAGGTCTTGATCTGCCATTTCTGGCTCTCTGTGACTTGATTTTATCCGCAGCTGAATAGTCAGTCCTGCGTACGGGTAGGCGGTCCAGGAGGGCTTTGATCTCCAGTTCTGCCGTGTGAAAACCTGTGTCGCTATCGCCTAGGCTAGGCTCTCTTTATCTGGAATAATGTTCTTCCTGGAATATCCTCTTTTATAATTTCTTTAAGCTTCCTTGCATGCCGCACGATAAAGTATTGCGCTATACTCCTGATCTATAGTTTCTTGTATTTTAATTGATCAGGTTCCCTAACGAAATACCCCTACCGCCTGCGAGACCTCTGAGGATTTAATGCAGCCTGGTCATTTATAGGAAAATATATCACGCAGTGCTTCATCCTGAATTTCATTCCATTCTTTAGCCAGATTCTTAATTCTACAGTCAAGTCTTTCGAACTTGGAAAGAAGTAACTGCAGCTTCTGCTTAGAATTTCTAATAGTCACAAGCAATTTCTAGGTGGATTTCTTTGAACCCTAAGGAAAACTCCACTCTAGCTGAAAGAACAAGAATTCTAAATATCATCAGCAATATCACACAACAACCAGCGAAGAATCGGTACCCAACCAAACCAACACAACGCCACCGCCGCCCCCGACGAGCAATGTCACAAAAGTGATATTAAATCGCGCAAACAACGTGATCGGCACGATCTGTTGCATCAACAACCGAGCATGCAGAAAACAAAGAAAAGAATGCCACCCCCCCCCCCCCCTCCACGATCATGCCCCCACATCTTACATCGATAGCATTGTAGAATAGGTGTGTAAAGGCCATAATTTCCCCCACCCCCCCAAGGTGGAATATATCCCCCATAGTTGCATTGCACCGCACTAGGTGGCGCATTCCGTTCCGCTGTCCATCATGCCGTGGCCGGATTCCGGTAATGATCCTTAAATTCCTTGAATGCGATCGCCGAGCCACCGATGGCTTGCTTTGCTGCCTTCATCGGTAGCCGATAAGCGGCCCCGGTGAACGCGGGCAGCCGCTGTAGGGGTGAGAACCAAGGCACAGCCGCAGTAAATTGGACCTCATTTGAGCGGGTAACTCCCGATGCGCCCCGAGTGTGAGTGTGTGTGCCTGTGTGTTGAGGCGGGTTAGCGATGATGGCTTTACCGTCGCGCTAGCGTAAACCTGTACGCGACCGAACCGGAGCGAGGGAAAAATGATGAATGACCAGATCAAAGAGTAGATCGTGATCGCGATCTTCTGCATCGGGTTCGTGCACTGGACGGGGTGCACTGCTCGCGACCAGAGCTGGAGGGCTGAAGGTTTCGGGCCAAAGAACGCCAAGGCAATGGCGTTTTGTTGCTAGAATATAGCGGCTAACCTAGACTATCGCTGTACCGATTATCGGAAATCCCACCGTAGCACCGAAGAACTCGCTCGGAGCCGTGAGGCCTCGCTTCCTGCCCACTCACCCCAACCATTGGAGACGGCTCAACGGGAAGTCTTGGGCGTTGGACTTGCGCCACGGAACCACGGTTCGCAGTGGAGCATTTGGATTTAACAGGTATTTATTTGATGATGACTTTCCGCCCTCCACCATTCGTGTTCCTTTCCTCTTCTCCCTTCCTCCCAATTCACTCCAGCAAAGTACCGTTCGTGCTAAGGCGGCCAGAAGGTTCTTGCGGGCGCGCGTTCTTTTTTCTTTGCGGCTCAACCCAACGGAAGAACGACGAGTCGCTTCGGCTGCTCGCTGCTCACACGCCGCAAATGATACGCAAGGCAGTCAAAACAGCGACCGAAGCGGAAAAAACGGAGGGGAAAACAGGCAGGCGGGAAGGACTGGGTGGCACATCTTCGACAAACGGTACCAAACGCGCTGGGAAGTGCGAACGAGCGAACGGCAGAAGCATGAAAGCACACACAGCGATTTACCAACCGCTCCGGAATGATGATCCAATGGTAGGTCCGCCCGATGGATGAGGAAAAGATGAAACCACCAACGATGGAGTAATGTTGGAGGGATGTTGTACCGGGCGAGGAGGCCCGATGAGCCGATGGGTGATGCTTTCCGTTTGTTCGTTTTCGCGAAAAAAAAGGGATCTCCACGAGCCACGGCATGGATTAGGCTGTGTATGTATGCATTGTTGGCGGGGAAATTGTTTCAACGGTATCTCGCACACCGTGTCGTGGTCCGCCCGGGACCCCCCGGAGCCGGCTCCGGCCCTCGTTACCGTTGTTATGCCGCGTGGTTTTATGCCCAGCCGTACCTTTGATTGCGTACGGTACATATCGATCGAAACGATTTTGGGTGGAAGATGTGCGAAGGGAAGTGCCTCAGTCCGGTGGTGCGGTAGTGAAAGATTTGCTGGTAAACTGGAAAATGATTAAATAATGAGCTTGCCTCAGTTCAACTGTTGTGGAAAATGGGTAAGAGATATTCAGAGTTAGAAAACCGTCCAGAAAACAAATGCAATTTACGAAAGTAAAAAAAAGAAATACAAAACTAACAAACTCCAACTTAATTTGTAAAATATGAAGATAATAGTGGAAAAATAAAATACGAAAATGCTGGTAGAAGCAAAATAAAAACATGAAAACGAAAAAGGAAGTGAAACTGTAACATTGTAAAGAACTATTGAATAAAAAAGATAAACAAAAATGAATAAGAAAATAAAATAAAATATAATAAATGAGTAACAAAAACATATTAGAGAAAAAATCACCCTACAAAACCAACACGAAATTAAAGCTCCATCAAAATAAAGGGGGAAATACAAAACAATTACACTTGCTTCCGCTTAGTGACAAATCACACATTACGAGTAAAACCACCTAATAACTGACATAACATCAGCACACACACACAAAATAATAAGAAACCCCAAACTATCTAAAATGATTGTCCAAAAATGTCTACAGGTGATAAATCATGGTACAGGAAGAAAACGCGCTAATCTCCAAACACGCCGACACATCGGATCGCATCGAGCGTGGAGAAGCCAAGAGAGAGAGAAGGAGCAAAAAAGGAGGCAAAAAATATCTTAAACCTTTCATGGCTTCCCAGCACTCGAAAACCCATCCCAGCTTCCAGTCACACACGCTGCACGGTGGGAAAGAGTGGAGGGAGGGCAAGGAAAGGGGAAGATGCGAACGCGACGGATGAACCTAACGGACAGCAGAAATTCGGGCGCGTTGGGCGAGCAAATAAACAAATAAACAAATTATTCTGACTTCACCTTCTGCTCCGGTTGCGACCGGGCCACCCTGCCACCCTTCCACCCTTTTCAAAAGGGAACATCCGTATGTGTGCGCATGTATGTGTGTGTGTGTGTATAGGGTGGTGGATAACTTTCAACCCAAAAACTTGAAGCGAATCGGTGAAATCTTTCGGGAGTTAAAATTGGTGGAAGCCAAACCAAAACAACAACCGAAGAAAGAGAGAGAGAGAAAAGAAACCCCTGAGCAGTGTAATCATCCCCAAGGAGACTTTCGATACTACGCCAAGGAGTGAGGGGGAGGGATGGAAAAGGGGTGAAAAGAAGGAGGGAGGTGGTGTGGAGACACATCGGGCAAAGGGAAGTTCGTGTGAGAAATGCGCAAAATGTAAGCGTTGCGTTAGATGTCTTCCGAAAGCCTGGAGCTCGCCAGGGCATACAATGGGCATCCCTTGCGAGATGCTTATCCTGGTATTAAAAAAAATGGTTTAAAGGTTTTTTTGCGTTCGTTTGTTGCTGTTGCCGTGGGTGTGGGTGTAGGTGTGATGTACGTATGTCCTGGTCAATGGTGTCATTAACTTTTCGCGTTTGCGATATATTTAATCAAATGAGTTTGATACATGCAAATGAATTAACGAAACTTAAATTTTAAAATACGACAAGATATATAAGTTGATATATTAAAATATTGTGATTATGAGGAAGAAAAGAGTAATGTGAAGAATAAGTAAAGAAATTCACAATTTACTCAAAGATCATTCTAAGCTCAGTTGGTTCAGTTGACTTTTTGCCTGCTTATTTAAATCCATATGGTTTTTGATAGTTATTCTAAATAATTCTTATAATTATTTTAAATTTAAAAAAACCAAGGAATCCAGAAATGCCTTAAGAGTTAGGCAAAAAAAGAAAAGGAAGAAGAAGAAGAAAAAGAAAAAGTCATAGAAGTTAAGTTAACAATGAGATTAAATAGCCGAACTTTCTTTGTGATTATTAACACTTCAGGACATAACCAGCTACAGTGGTTGTCCAGTGTCATTTTCATGAAGTACTTAGGACATTTTCATTTGGCCAGTGTGCTTAGTATGCAGTGAAGTTGTTTACCAGTTGAAAGAGCTGATTATGGAAACCTTTACAGCTCAAACTCCAGCTGTATGAGTAATAACATCGCAATTCGCAACACACAAAATAATAAGACGCAACAGTTGAAAACGAAACAACAAGAAAGGTAGTAAACAACTGAAAATATTTACCAGTAAAGATCACATCTCGCACTCTTGTGTCTCGTGCAGTCGATCATACGCGCCCCATACACAATTGTCACCTTTAGGGACGTACTTTTTTTTTACGTGCCTTATTCTCTTTGTGCTTCGTTTCGGTTCCATTTTGGACTCACCTAGGGGGGGGTTGGAGTAAAGATAAAAAATATCACTCTCGAACGTGTCGCACCGTGAGCTTTGAAAGCATGTTTAAAAGGTGGAAGATAAAGCAATCCGGGGGGGGGGGGGGGAACCCCTCTCACACTCGGACACAAACAGAATAACCTGGAGATGTCTTTAGCTCCGAACGAGCGAGTGTGACCAAACCACGGCAAGCGTACACGCATCACGTTCAAGTATAAGCCCGAAAGAAAAGGAAGCGAACGAATGGCTCCATCACGTGTTTGGAGGTGGATGGTGCCACCCTTACCCAGCAGGAGCAGCCGAGCAGTTTGGGTTGACCCCCAAAAGATGATCCGCGATCGCTTACCAGCGCTGGTGGTGATGTTCCAGATGGACCTCGAAGCGTTGGTCACCAAACGGTTTTGCTGTCTTCTTCTCTTTCGGCTGTTTCGTTTGACCTCGCCTGCGAAGGGAGTGAGATGAGGAAAGCGAGCGAAGGGAAAGAATTCCGGGGATGGGACGAAGATGATAGAAGGTGGAATTACACCGAGAAAATCCGTGTACTTGGTACGGAGCAGATAAAACTTTCGGTGCTGTCACATTTCTATGGTGGCTTGGATCGATTACAACATTTACGCCTGAAGACACTCTCAACGCACTCAGCCTCTCTCCTCACCCTTAAAATAGCATCCCCCTTCTAATTCGACCATCCCCAAACAACCCAACCACCTTCCCATGACCGGGAGCAGGCAGCTACTTTCTACGCCGTCGAACAAAATGTGTGAAAACACACAGAGACACTGGCGCGCTTTGAAGGCGTTCCTTTGACGTTGGTTCGGGTCGAATTCCAGATCACCTCTTCAGGGACGAAGCGGTGGACGGACAGGAGATGGGGCGTAAAAACGTGAATCAAATGCGCTAAATAATATGCTCGGTGCGCAATGCGGGTAGCGCATACCAAGACGAACGAACGAACGCAACGAATTGGGGGGAGGGTGAATGTGTTAGCAGATGAAGCACAAAAAATGGCGAAACAACACGCTTTGGTTTAAAATCTGCGGCGAACCACCTGTACCGAGACGATCAGTGCGCGTGCTGGACGCGTTTGGAACAGCGAACAGCGGGAAGCCGGAACTGGACGGTGAAAACACGATGGCGTTCATGGGTGTAATGTGTCAAAACAGGGATAAGTTGAAGGAAAGCAATAGGGGTAACGAGGAAGAAAACACTGCTGAATTGATGTTGAAATTAAGGATTAATTTAACAATCTCTTGGTTGGTGTTTCAAAAGCTTTTTTGCAATACAATACTCAGAGCTTTGATTGCATTTGATCGTTCTGGTATCGTTCATTTGCGCTCATTTCTGTTCATTCTTGAGTCTGTTTTACTAAATAAACAGACAGTTGTTGGAGTTCCTGTTCTCTTTAATTTATTTTGAATTTAAAGCAATTATAAGCCAACACGTGTCATTGGATATGCGCCACAAAGCGCCTAAATGTATGCACATTGTACGTACTTATTTCGTTATTTGACTTTGCCCTTCCGCAGGATCGATATAATCTATTTATGTTTATCACAAACGCCTCATACTCAAATCATTAGCATAGACATACTCACGCACGCACATACACACAACCACACACACACGATCGCTTAAACATCACGAATGAATCGACCAAAGTGATCGAAGTAATTTCCCCCTTCCCAACCCCCACCTCACCTTCTTATCGGCACCATCCTTTCCCTTCCATCATCCCTGTCTTGCGGTTTGCTGTGGTTTAGCTTTAAGTTGAAGTAACTGTAAATTAATTTAAATTATAAAACCCGCAAACGCGCTAACGCTGCGGATGTGGTTTTTGGGGTGAGTTTTGAGTCCGCGCCCTGCTGTAAGGTGTTGCGCGTTCTTCGGAGGTCCATTCTTACCGGCCATTCCTCTCCGCTTCCCCTGCCTAAACAAAGGGTGCCGCTGTACGGGACGATCATTGACGAATGCCTCCTGCGCCCCTCTATTCTTCTCCCCCAACTCAGTGGAAACTGTCTCAATGCTCCAGCGACCTTCATGGGTTTAGTGGGGGGATGTGCGTTTTTTTTTTTTGAGTTTATGCCTCCAAAATAACCGCAAAAGAGAAAATTCTCCTATAGAAAGGGGCGACGAAGGGTGAAGTCCAGACGAGTACATCAAACACCGGCTCGCTCCCGTCACACTAAAGGGAGAAGATTCAGTTAAATTGAGTACGCACCTTTCTCCTCGAACTACTGCCTCTCGCTTGCCTCGAGCTAGGTGTTTGGCCGGGCTCCAGGTGCGGAAGCTGACGGGCCGCCAGCCAAAGTATCGCGCTTCCGATCGTGCATGGTTAAGTTTTGTTTCTGTATCGTACCATTTTCAGTTGTGCGCGTCCACCTTTTCTTTGGCTCTTTGCTCATTTTTATTTCCCATTTGTTTGCCAGCTTCTGCTTCGGCACTGCCCAGCGGTTTGTAGGTTTTAATCTACGACTTAGCGGCAGAGTCGCGGTGGCGAAGATTACCGAGGGCCCGGCACGTTCGCACGCCTTCGAAAGCACAGCGCACAAAACAAACGCTACCCGTATTTGCCTCACGTTTTTTCAAGCTTTCCAACACCTTCACGGGCAGCCGAAGCGGCCGAAGCGATTGTGATCGTGCCCGGCTGATGGGGTATGTGTGTGTGTATGTTTTTTTTACGTTCGGTGTGGCGATGTTTTGCTGCTCGAAATTTGATTTCTGCTTTGTGTGCGAAGCGCCAAGTTAGTCGGGTCGGTAACCTCGCAAACAATACGAGGGCGTTGGGATGGGTTGGGGTGGGTTGGTTAGTGGTTCAATTCCCATTAGTACGCTTAGGGAGATTAGGTTCGCAATGTTTGCTAATTTTAATATTGAAAGAAATGTTCTCAACGTTTTCTTTGACATAAGCCTAAATTGAACTAAATCACAAGTACATGCTTGTCTTGTCGATCATGTAAAGGCTTGTTACCTTGCTAGTAAGGCCTTATTGGAAATAGTTCAGAAGAGATTCCAGCTAAAGCTTGCCATGTGAGGGATCTCCACTCTATAATATTGTACTGAAAGACCAGAAGCAATGTTGGTTGAAGCCATCGTTTCGCACAGCATAGTACAGGAATATGAACTCTTGGAAAACCCGTCCCTGAAAGTATGCAAAGCAATGCTGAAAGCTCAGTTTTCCTCATTGTGAATATCCTAGGGCACATGTGGAATATTATTTGGATTTGTACTGCAAAAAACGCCATCAAACGAGCTCCAATTCGTTTTAAACGTAATAACAAATCATTGCATACATTCAGGCGCTAGAAATCACTCACTGGCCTACTATACTTGAAACGACACATTATCGTCTTGTCTGTCAGGCAAGATATGTTTCTGTTTAATAAGCAAGTCTTATTTAGAGTCCTTTTCCGGAGTCCTTGCCCGATCATCCACTTGAGGATCATTTTTCAAGGACTTCTCGCCCTTTTCAACAGATCATCCTTTGGTCGGGTGTTATTTCAACTAACCACATGTTTTACTCAATAACACACTCACCGCACTAGTTGCAACATTTGACCGAACCTGGCACCGAATGGAGACGGATGTAAGGTTCGACCGATTTTCGGCTGTTTTGTTTGGCAAGTTTGCCGTTTCGTGGCCATCGTTAACCATCGCTTCTTCCAGCGACGTGGCCGTGCGAAGGTGATTGGTGTTGGGAATGGCGTTTAGAAAATCTCCAAATGAAAAACCACCCGAAAGGCAACGGTTTCGCCTGCGTAAGCGTTTCATATTTCTCTTTCGCTATTTTCATCTTCTCTCGGTGGTTAAGTTCCGGACCAAGCAGTGCAAGAGTCAATCATTAGCCGACAGGGTTGGGAGGGTTTTGGTTGGTGGAAATGATTTCCATCACGAGGTTACTCTCCGCTTTTCCAGCCCATCTTCAGTTGTCGTGAAGACGGAGAGACAGAGCGAGCGAGAGAGAGAAAGAGAGGCCGCAATAGAGCAATTTGATGAAGGGAAAGATCCAACAAAACACCCGACTAATGCTGACCCCCATTTGTCAATCGGCTGTGTTTTTCTACCACGTTCACGCATTCCGCACGCACGCCGTTCGTGCCCGACCGATCCCCCTCCGGTGAAAAGGCAGCAGGCACCCAAAAGACATCTTCGGTGTCTCGTTCGCGTTCTGGGCCCGGGCGAAAAAGGGCTTTCTCCGGGTGTTTCCGCTGCCACCGTTGTCACAAGACCTTGTTCGTAAACAAAGAACCTGACGCGGAAGGCATGAAAGGTGACAGCACGTGGGGAGGAATGGAAAACAAGGGGTGGGCAGGGAAGGGAAGTAGAAGAAAAGACACAAACTAATCGGATGGTGTGGTGTGGAGAAAAAGGCGGCCAGCAAGCGACCAACAACCGCAAAGCAGTGTTGTATCGAAAAATGGGTGACCAAAAATAGACATCGATCTTTGCTGTCTTCCCGTGCCGCGGAAACACCTCGCATCACCCATTCTCCTTCATTTCTCTATAAATATAACGCTTCTTCTCTGCTCCCTTTTTTTTGCTGTGGGTTTTGTACACACACACGTACACAAATTATTTCCCAGCAAATAAACAATCCATCGCCGTATATTTAGACTCCGGGATTTCCTCGAATGGTTCCCCTTTCTGGTTTAAAGCGTGGCCTTTGCGCTGAGATAGGCAAAGGACCACTACGGCGAGCTCTTTTTGGGGATACGAAAGAATGAATATTTTTATGGTTCCTTGATAGCTTTTGACCATGACTTGAGAGTGTTTTGAAGCGATGTATCATAATGTGCATATGAGGATGACTACCAGTGCTTGAAGAAAACCAATACAATTAAAATATAATAATGTCACTTAATTAGTTTTTATTGAAAACAGAATAAATATACAGCTAATCGCAACTTCATGAAGATTCTGAGCTGATAACATTTTTCTGCACTCTTTCGAGGCGATACTGGAATCTGGATTCCCGATTTCCTACAGTGGATATAGCTGATTAGACACTTCAACTCTCAAGTGTAAACATGACGCATACTTAGAGTTTGACATTTGCATACCAAAAAAGGGGTTAAATTCAAGGTATATGGATATAACAGGTAGAGTTGTTTAGAGCAAATTGACATTTCTCGACCTGACATAACAGTTCCAGGGTAATCGAGGGGAAGGGTATTGAGAAGAGTGACGGCAGCGTCGGAGGAGGCGCCGGTGGTAGTATCGCTTGCGATTTTTTGTCGAAAAATGCAACCAAATATCGTCAATCTTCTGTGGGACAACTCTTAATATGCGAAGAAGACCCATAAAGTAGCGAAATTGCTCAAAGGACTGAGAATCGAGGCTGTTTGTTCATGTTTGCAGCCCCATACCATATGTTTTTGTAAACAAACTCTGACATAACTCGACTAAAATGTCGCCCTGTCAAATCGATAAAAATTCACCTTCTAAATACATACACCTTGGTTAAATTGAAGATTTTATTTGTGTTATCCGGACGTTGTGTAATAAACTGAAGCACAATACGCAATACAGGATAAACCGATTGTCTACCGTTTTCCTTGAACATCTCCAACAACAAGCTACAGACCTCATCATCATCTCAACTCTCTCTCCCTCCCGTAGGAGCTCCCCGAGATTGCATCGCCCTCCGAACTCCCGTACCGTTCAATCGATATTCTTAAAATATCTCTCCCGCGCAGACAACAGACCAGCGAAGAGGGAAGCAAATTATAACGCCAACACTTACCCACAGCTTTCCAGCTGCGGTCACATTCCCGCGTACTCGAGTGTACCAAATTAAATGAAGATCGTTAGCCGTACTTGCGCGATACTGGTGCGTGGTGTACCGATTTTCCCGGAATCCACCCACCAATCGGCTGGTTCGACGCTGGATAGGGTGGCGGGAGAAGAAAACAAAAAAACGCTTGCACAAGAACTCGCCCGCACTTACCCGATCGCTGCTTAAGTCTGGCTGCAAGGCACTCCACCAAACGTCAAACGCTCTGCGGGAAAATCGGAAGGGCGAGAGGGTGGAAAATTTCAATCTGATGGAAAGCGTTGGGAAAGAGGAAAGGAACGTCCTGAGAGAGAGCAAAGCAGAGATAGAGAGAGAGAGAGAGGATGAAGTAAAATATCACAGTGAAAAGAGAAAGTGATGGAGTGATTCAATTACGGTGCAGGGATCGTTGAGCATCGTGAGGCATTGTTGGATGGGAACTATTTTTAAATTACGCATCGTTATACCATCGGAACGATATTTGATTTGAGGGCACGAACACGTCCCGTACGCACAGCCGACCGGTTTCGGTGTGGACTGGTGTGCAGAATGTTCTACGATACTTGATACGCGCATGGAGCGAAGCTAACAAAATATTGTCCGCCGTACTTATCTAGAGACGAATGATCATTTTCAGCACGTTTATCAGTGCGTGTTGTGGGTAGGTTCACGTATCACGGCTCCGAATGGTGTTTTGATTTAATGATGGTCATAATATGCCCGGCTTTAAATATATTATTCTCTAGATTATGGATTCTAGCGCTTCACTGATTTATACAAAAGGGATTTTATTCGGGATAGAAATTTGGCGGTAAAGTCACGGCTAGCTCGTTCAAATACGTTTAGTATCAAGAGACTCTCTAGATCACAGAGGAGATTTTTGTACCAGAATGTTCATTAGAAAGGCACACGAGGAAAGTGCCTCATGCCTCAAACCATCCTTTATTTATCCAAATTTAACGTTAGTCTAGACGGCAGAATCGGTGGGAAAAACAAGTCAAGCCATCTAGAAATGAAAGTCCAAGACATACCGAAGTTGTATAGAAAAAATGGAAAATCATTGCTTCACTTGAAGTAATCTTGAAATTTATGAGACTGTTATACCTTTCACATCAATTCCAATTCTTCCAACAATTTTTTTTTATTTCAATATGCAGTCAATAACTTAACTACTCACCAAACAAACATTTTCCAATTACTCTATTATGCTGCTTTATTTGCTACAAATTAGTTTTTCTTTATTTCTTACTCAATTAAATGCTGGTAATAAGAAAATTATACTTCAAGGTTTTCCACCATAATTCGATCCAGAAATGTAGATCATTCCAATTGCCAAACGAATTTAATGCTTTCTGATCAAATTTTCCTGTGTCTGTGCTCTGCTTCGGGGGAACACCGGAAATAAATTCCGGCACTGGAAGGAAATTGAGAGAGGGTGAAGATTATCAAACATTTTCCAACACACTAGCACACCATGTGTCACCCCTTCAAAGAGACGGAAAAGGAAAAAAAAACAAAATAGCCCAACATCTAATTATGCTACCAGAACCAGAATCCAATGAGGCCGATGACACCACCACCGATGCCGGTCGCGGGGTTGTCTGCTGAGGTCTCGTAAATAACTTGTTAACATGTGACGCCGAGCGTTGGCGTGTCGTTACACTTTCACTCTCTAAGACTCGTGCTCCTGCCTGCTGCTGCTGCTGGCGCTCGCCTAACGTAAGCCAGGATAATCGACGCAGAGCCGTCACCATGAAGCAGAGGATCACCGATGAGGACTTAGTGTCAAGGGCCAGATGAATGGGTGGAACACATTTTCGGCCGACCTCGGCGTGTAGGGTCCTGTTATCAGCTCTCAACCGGATCCCATCTGACCGATCGTGCGTCGGAACCTTACATCTTGCCAGTGGGACAAATAAGTCCAGAGTCTATCTAAATTGAAAAACCGTTTGTCTGGACTTAGCTCTGGGTGGAAAGAAAACATGCAGCAACCGATACCTACACCTGGAGCTATAGACACGCACATGGCGCTTGGTTGGTGTGCGCGTGTGAGCAACTTATTTATTGCGTCGGAAACCTTTTCCACTCCGTGCCGAGTGTTGCGCCTTTTGCGTAGCGCATCATTCTTATTATACCAATTTATTCGCCTTCTTAACGTGTACGCCCTCCCGCTTAGCCGTGCATCTTGTCCGTGCCCGGACCGGAACCGGTGACGACGACGGAGAGATGGCGTCCAACTGGAGGGCGAGTTCATGTATTTATGAGTACGATTGTGAGTGTTGAGGTTATGCATCGTTCCATTCCCTGTCTGCGTCTGCCGTGTTCTTCCCGCCGGCCCGGGTCGCATTCTGATGTTGGCCTCGGATGTGCGCTTCCATGTCGTCCGTTTTTCGTCTGTCTGCGCACGGCCGATGCACCGGTGCGCCCTTCTGAGAAATGCGTTCCGCACACAAGTTGCAGGCTGCGCGTGGCCTGCAGGCGCATCGGATGCCATCAAAACGCAGATAAACCCACACTTGTATAGAATCGCACACACACACTCGGCACGCTAAAAAGGGCCGTCAGCATTAGGGGCGATGCTTCGATTTTAAACCGTGCCGATGGACCGGCTAACCCTTCGGACCATCCTTCGCATCCTGCCACCAGAACAGGAACGGAACGAACAAGCACAAGCATAAACGGCAAAAAGTACGCTTGCCGTGGCCAATGCAACAACAGGTTGGTGCGCTTACGATGAAGATGCGAACGGATTTTTATTACTGCAATCAGTCCGTGCCAGAACCGACCGCCCGACCGATGGACGGGGATGGTGAAAATGGATGAATGGCAGCAACAAAACGGATGGTGAAAATATTTTAACATGTTTTATTACAACTCGCCTGAGTGACGGGAGTTTACATTTATTTGTGGACTTGTCATGCAAACCACACACACACAAACACACAAACACCATGTACCAGTGGACTCAAGGCTTAAAGGGATATTTGTATTATAATTATCTGTTTATTTGTATATTGCAAACGGACAAAAAATCTTTCAATTTTAATTATAATTTCCAGCTAAATCAAGCATGAATTTTAATAGAAAAGAAGTTATATTCGAATTTAAAAAAAATAAATAAGAAATATAAAAACATTTAAAAATAAATTTAAAAATAGCAAGCATTTTTAGAGTAAAAATTTGAAACAGTTACTCAAGAAAAATTTACCGAGAAAAAAGCATTATTTTTAAATAAATAAGTGCATAAGAAACAAATTTTAAAAGCAGTTTAAGCTAACAAAACGGAAAGAAATGATTTATACTGCAATTACTTAAATAAAAATTGGCAAATACATATAAGACATAACATGCTGATATTTCATTACAAAAAAATGTAAAACATTATGTTCGTTTGAGATAATGCATTAAGATAAATGTAAAAAAACTCCCGTTTAAATGGAATTAAAAATAAAACATTTGAAAAGTGAAAATGACAGGAGATTTATCGAAACAAAACAGCAATTCCCCGCATTAAGTTCCTTCAAAAAGTGGAAGGATTTCGATCTTATCAGAGCCCACCCACCTCAGACATCTTGGAGAGAAAGATTGAACAGCTTTTCCTCGACACTTGATCGAAAACTTACACAGGCGCAAACCAAACCCTTTGGTGAAAAAGTAAGCTGGAGTTCCAGAGCGCCAACTCGGAAGGCACAGTCCGCCGTCCCGCAGCCAACGGGCTGGGAATGGGGTGATGGGAAGCACCCTTACTTTCCTGCTTTGTTTTCGCTCGAACGATTGAGCCCCGTTTCAGTTCCAATCGGAATCTCGTCCATCCACCGAAGACGCCGACGACGACGACGACGGTCAGGGCAGGACCGTAGTGATGCGGTTGTTCAAAGTGCCCATTTTCCATCCAACTTCCCTGGTCCGGCAAATCGA
Organism: Anopheles stephensi; assembly: GCF_013141755.1. Taxonomy (NCBI): domain Eukaryota; kingdom Metazoa; phylum Arthropoda; class Insecta; order Diptera; family Culicidae; genus Anopheles; species Anopheles stephensi. The sequence goes on from NC_050203.1 coordinate 4,224,138, forward strand.
CTCTTCATTTCCCAGCGGCTACGTTCCGACCACCCGTTCCCGCTAAATCCACTGGAAGCCCTCGTCCACCCCATCCCCCCATCAAGACAGCGTAAACGCGTATGCTAAAGATGAGCCCGCGGTCCAAATGGCGCAACCGTGCCGATATGATGGCGTTTGGTCGTCTCTCTTGTCTGCTGTTTTTTTTTTTGTTCTTCTTTCTTGTATTTTGTTTTGGTTGTTTTTTTTTACGTGCCATTTCTTCCACCTTCCCTACACTCGTTCGCTACACTCAGTTCCATTTTCCATTCCTTTGCCCAAACTCTGCTGTTCCCTCATTCGTGGTGGTTTTGTTTTCCGCTGTTACTGTTTTGTTTTTGTATCTTTCCATTTCCATTTCGTCGCTTCGCATTGTTTCTTGCGCGGGGTTTTTGTTCCTTTTTTCTTTCTTTCATTTATTACTTGCCTGCTTGCTTGTTTTGTGTGTACGTGTGTGTGTATGTTTTTCTCTCCTTTTTCTAGTCTTGTTATGTTACCTTCTCAGCAACTCATCAACCGGACCATTTTGATTCGTTTACTTTTCGGTTTAGGTCGCTTCGACTGACCGCTTCTGCACTTCGTTTGCTGTAATTGTGTTGTTGTTGTGTTACTTTTATTTTACCTTCTGTATGTGTGTGTTTTTTTTTTCGCACTCTCCAGTTTAACTTGTGTCTTTACCCGTGCGGTTTTCTTTAACTGTGTGCTCATTTGGGTTTCTTTTCTTCCCTTTTTTCTCCAGGCCCCCGCTGCACATGGGATACATATTTTATGCTTCACATTTTATTTGCCTTCGACTGGTTGTACCGACTCGGTGTAACCTGGCCGGTTCACATGGTTCGACATGGTTGGCATCTGCCCTGGGGCTTTCTACTGATCTGAGCTTCTTCCCTTAAGGGAGGGAGAGAGAGAGAGCGCGATAAAGATCGGGGTGATAGCGAGATACTGGTTGGAAGTTTGGAAGTCCGCTTAGAACAAACGTACGCACCCTTTTAGCAGGTGAATCGACAGGTCCTACCCGCCGAGGTAAGAAGCTAAGCGGACCAAAACCGAAGCAACCGACAACCATTCTTGGGTCTGGCTGTGTGTCTCATGGGGTCATGCCTTGAGCAGACAAACAAAATGAGACGAATATATTAAAAGTATATAAATTTCAATTATGATTCCCAGCACCATTGAAGAACAACGGAGTGAAAGACTAGCGTCACGTCACACGGGGGCTCTTAGCATTTGCGCTTCTGTGACGTCTCTTTTTCTGTGCCATTTTCATTTCAATCACATCAATTCTTCTTACTTCGGGGAAGGTATATAATTTTCAAAATTATTTATCTTAAAGTTAGACCACCAAAGATTGGTGCACATTAATAAATGTCTTCCGTGGTACCCATCATGCCCCTAGAACTAAGCTGGCCAAGCATCAGTGAAGAGCATAAATGTTTTATCAAAAGTAAGCTCAAAATACTTAAATTTAAAAACCGCAACTAAGTACACTTGTCCACGTCAAGCAGCGAACCAATGTATCCCTTCGCGTAATGGGCAATCCAATGGCTAGCATTCACCACCAGCCTTCCGAAACAAAAGTATCGCACATCGACCAAGTCTCACACTGGCCGAAGCGAGCGCATCCAAACTTTCCTCGGCTCGGCCAGAAGTAAACTCCCGCCGAAACAAAAATCAGCACCCGTCAGCGGAGCAACGGAGCAAGAAATCGAATAAATTTATTGCGCTACGCCACGATCTTTCACCAGCCATTTATCATTTCGCCAGCCCTGTTGGGAGAAGAAAAAAAAAAGCACGCGTCCGCACTGTGCCGCACACTCTCCGTTTGACCTTAAGCGACAAAACCGCGACCACCCTTAAATGCGATCGGCAGCAACTTCGCCGCGATGCGATGTGAGGGATTGCCAACTGCCCCGAAAAATGTGCGCCTTTGGCCGGCGATCAAATCCGCCCGGCACCGCCGTCCCCTACCATCCACCCCAAATCGGTGGGTGGCGGGGCTGACAGAACGAGACAGAAGGGTGAGGGGAAAAGCGCATCCACGCGGTGGAAATCCACGAGACAAGATAAACTCTTGCAAGCGCCGTAGCGAAACCCGTGGCCCAATCTTGATGGTGGTGTTATTTATCTTTCCGATTCCGATCTTGCCTGTAGGGGTGGGGAGGGGGAGGTGGGGGGGGCTTGGAGGGTACATCATTTGTCTTTCTAACGCCACCGGAAAAAGGCCCCCGGTAGAAAGGCGTGATTAGGAAGTGGCCTGTAAACTTTCGGCACGATTTCTATCGCCTTCTTGTGTATCTTGCGTGAGAGCCGGCCGTTTGTGAGTGTTTTCGATTGATGTAATATGAATCGGCGCTTCTATGTGTGCGTGTGTGTGTGAGAATGCGATTGTCTTTGTATATTATTTTAGTTATTGGTAAAGTTGGGTTGCAAGCAGGTATTATCGCGAGAGCCCAAGAGGACCAGCCAAATATATGTGCAGTCTGAGGATACTTGTGCACACAAAACACGTGTGACGAGTCGTCTCTGGAATGCACCCACGGTTCCACTCCGGATCCGGCCAGTTTTACTCCAGTTCCGATTCCAAGGTAAAGGAATCACCGGTTCCATCCGGAACCTTTTGTAATCGTCCGGGATCGTCCGAAACTGTTGAAATCATTAGAAACGGCCGAACCGTACAACACGTTGGAACCATCCGGAATCGTAGTTGGCCAGTGTAAGTGAGTCACCTTTGTGATACCCCTTTTTTTTAATACATCGATCAAGCAATAAAGTCCCGCATCGTCCCCAATGTCAACGTCGGGTGTCATTAAAATCATCAAACTATGGTAAACCAGTTTACTTACTTACTTATCAGGCGCTACAACCGCTTTGTGGTCTTGGCCTGCTGCAACAATCCTCGATACCGCTCACGGTTCAGCGCCGTCGTCTGCCAATCCGTTATCCTGGCGGTTCTGGCGGACGCATCAACGCCATCACTCCATCTCAATTTGGGCCTACCACGCCTCCTCTGTCCGTGCGGACGGCCTAAAAGGACCTTACGGGCTAGGTCGTCCGGTGTCATTCTCATGACGTGACCGGCGAGTCTAATGCGCTGTACGATAGTGAGATCATCGTACAGCTCGTAGAGCTCGTCGTTGTAGCGGCTCCTCCATTGTCCTTCCACACATACGGGGCCAGAAATCCTTCTGAGCATCTTCCTCTCGAACGCGGCTAAGAGGGCTTCGTCAGTTTTGGACAGAGTCCATGTCTCAGAAGCGTATGTGAATACTGGGACTATAAATGTTCTGTACAGTCCCAGCTTCGTCCGTCGCGATAGGTATTTAGAGTGGAGAAGTTTCCTCAGGCTGTAGTATGACCGGTTGGCAGCCAGCACCCGTGCGCGTAACTCAACATCAATGTTGTTGTCGGTGCTGACTTTTGACCCCAGATAGGTGAAGTTTTGGACGACTTCGAAGGTGCGGTCACCTATCTGTACATCACACCTGCGTAAATCAGTGTTTGTAAGCAGGGCCGCTGGTGGTGCCACCATCATTTTGGTTTTCGCCTCGTTAATCTCCAACCCGAGGTTCTGTGCCGCACGCTCGATCCTTTGATAAGCTTCTGCTACATAGGAGAGCCTCAAACCAATGATGTCTATGTCATCAGCGTATGCCTGGATCTGGATTGACTTATAGAAGATGGTCCACGAAGTTTCCACCTCTGAGTCACGGATGGCTCTCTCTAGCGCCAGATTGAAGAGGAGACAGGCAAGCCCATCTCCCTGGCGCAGGCCCTTGGTGGTAGCAAAGGGCCCTGAGAGTGTTCCATCCACCTTCGCCTGGCATGTGATGTTGGCCATTGTCATTCGTACAAGCCTGGTAAGCTTGGCCGGGATTCCAAAAGAGCTCATTTCGTCGTACATTTTTACCCTGGTTATGCTGTCATAGGCGGCTTTAAAAATGGTAAACGAGTTTGACACTCACTAATTACTTGGTGGCTACGACGCCAGCAGCTTCTGACGGTTCCGACGGTTCCGACGATTCCGGACGGTTCCTCCGATTGCGGCAGTTCCAACGGTTACGGACGGTTTGTTTGCACCTACTGTCTGGAACTGGTTCCAAAGTTATTTGGAATCGTTTGGACCCAGTTCCACTGGCTTGCCAAATTTGCCCATCCCTAGTCACGACATACGACCCTCTGGGACATGGACTCTGCACAAAGTGACGTTTGGGAAGGCCGATGTTTAGCAGGATCTTATTTCCAACCTACAGAAACCTTGTGCAGACCTTGTGCAGACTGGACACGAAGGGCGTTCTGTGGATCGTTTGTGTCGGTTGCTTTTGTCGGATGATCTACCCATCTTTTTCGAAGTTTGAAGATGACTGACAGAACATTCACATGTTACGTTGTGAGTTGCTGTACCAGGTTTGTAGGTAGTAAAGCATAACTACAGTTTAGGCCGAGCAGTAACGGTACCTGACCGCAGAGAGGTTTGTCTCGAGACAGTCCATACATAGTCCCAGATCCCTCAAATCCCTTTGGAGGCGACCTAGCAACTAGCATGTTCGCCATTCGCCAAACAAAACCTTGCAGTTGGTTCAGGTCTTAGCAATACAGATCGCCATGTCTCTCGGCAGTATCGTAGCACTTCCAAGAACCCCGACCGCTTCGTATTGTGACAGGTGGTTTGTGCAGCTGGTCCAATGCCTCCTTTTCTCGCCCTCGTCCGCAGAAGGTCGTCAGAAACGGCATGATGTGCGTCGACAGTGCGAAACAGATTTGGCGGCAGTGAGTTTGAGCTTTTGGAAAGAAAAAGTAAATGTTTTGATTTTTTCTAGCTGCGAAAGAGTCGTGTGCAGTAGGTTCGTTGCATTTATTCAAGCTATTTCTCTGGCACCATCAGTTTATATAGGCCTGCCGTTGGAAGGAGGAATGTGGTTGTTTTTTTTGCTAATGTTGTTTTGCATTTACTACGCTTAATCCGAGCCGTTGGGGCCTTGCACGCTGCAAATTTCCAGGTCGGCGGAAATCTCAGCCACCTGCGTGATGGACGTGTCCAGGTTGACCAGCTCGAAGCAGATAAGCAGACGGTTCTCGACGGCGACGGCCTCGTCGATGGCGAGCTGGAACAGCACGCCGACCTTAGCCTTGGTGGCCGTGAACAGCTCGGTGTAGAACGAGGACAGCTGCGAAAGAAAGCGAGCAATGAGTTCGGGCTAATCGAGCAGCAGCAGCAGCAGCAGTATAGCGCACTGTGCAGACATGCGTTACTTACCGATGAGATGCAAGCGTTCAGGTTGTCGGCGTTGGTGAGCTTGTCGCAAACGGTAACCTGCGACGCTACCTCATCGAAGTCGTACGCCAGCAGCTCGAAGATAAGCTCGAGAGTCACTCGCAGGTGCTCGAGACGAAGAATCTCCTTGTCAATGCACTGCCAGCCAGCATCGAAGGACAGGTCGAACAGATTCTCCACCAAATCTTTGTACTTGTGGTAGCAGTAGCGACCGTATTCATCATTGCCGACCAGGTTGTTGACAAGGCTGATGACCAGCGGATTATCGGTCACGCTGGCTGAAGCTTGCAGGGCGGTGATGCGTGATGCGAGCTGAGTGGTAATGGAGGCGAACGCTTGACTCAAAGCGGTCGTCTGCGCGGACAGTTCAGCGGTCGTGAACAAATTTTTCAGCACCAGCATGGCTGCCTGCAGGTCGCTAAACTTCGTAGCACTTACAATGCCCGTCAAGCCACTGACCGCTGCGAAAATTTCATCTGCTCTAGTAGCATCGGTGGCGAATTTGTTTGCCACTTCATCTTTGATTGCGGAGGTTTTGGCATCAATTGCAGAGGTGAAACTTTCCGCCACCGAGCTCACATCACCTGCCAGCTGATCCTTAAGGTTCATCAAGAACGAGTCGGCTTCGGCCAGGTTCTCCTTAACGGTTAGCAGAATGTACTTCACGAGCGGCAGGTACGACCGCAGAGTAGTAGCAGACCTCAGCAGGTCGTACATCTTCTTCAGAGTAAGGAACTGGCGAAGGCCCTCCTCGGTGACAGTGTCCGAACCTGCGGCGGTTACGGCGGCCAGGATAGCGTCCTTTACGCTTACGGTCTTCGTTCTCAGGTCCCCCAAACCGAGGTTGATGCGCGAGAACGCATCTTTAAGTTGATCCGAGATGCCGGTGAACGTAAGCGCGGACAGAGCGTCAGCAACGGCCAAACCCTGGACAGAAACGAAGGTTTGTGTAGCACCGATAGCGTCCACGAAGGGTCCGAACGCAGCGTCCACATCATTGTTTGACGCGCTCAGCAAGTTGGTGTAGGCAAGGGTGATGTCATTCACCTTACTCTCAAAACTGTTAATGATGGCTTCGACCTTTTCCTTTGTGGTTAAGAGGCTTGGCAATAGGGATGAAATGGTACCGATCGGAAGTAGTCCCTTGATTTCGCCCTTGATGGTGCCCACTTGATCACTCACTGCTGTAAGCTTACTGCTGCCAGCGATTTCGATGCTAAGACCAAACTCTGGTCTCGGCTCAGCAGAGAGTCCCTGTTGGCGAACGACAAATTAGCACATACCCACACACACACACACATACGCACACACATAGACACGCGCGCTCACACCAGTGACACGCTCGCACGTGTTTGTTGGTGATTGCGTGGCAAACGCCACGATACTTACCTGCAGTAAGCAGACGATACCGAACGCTAACACTAGTCGATTCATTTCGTAGACGTTCTCTGCTAAGCAAGAGGACAAGAAACTGATTGCATCCCGTCTGCCCACTGCATTTATATACCGTGGTTGTGTTTTGCTCCTTCGCGCCGACACTTCCACAGCACACGAGCCATCGGTACGGTTTTGGCACCAGCAGCAGCTGTTTAAACTAAGCCAATCCTCGGCCTGTACGTCGAAAATTTCCACCCATGGTATCGGGGCTTCGTTCGGCAGCACGTTTTCAGTAGAACGGCTAACACATGTTTTGTCTCCCTGTCTGCATCGCCTCACCGAAGAAGCGTCGAAATTGGGCGCTGTAGTCCTCAGCGGAGGTACGATGGTATCAGCCGCATTCCTGCAGTACCCGCAGTGCGCCTTACGCGCTTACCAGTGTCCATTCGGTTCTTTCGGTCCATTTCGACGCAAATCAATCGGGGCAAGCAAGGATGCGGTAGCATTTGTTCCAACATTTTGCGTTATTATAATGTACAACTAATCTCCCTTACGACTAGTTTCACGTAAACCCAGTTCTGCTCAACACTGCATCAAACCTCGTGCGCGCATAGTCTTCAACAGAGGGTCTCGTCGTAAAGGGCACAAATTAAGCCCTTTCCTTTCATATGTTAGCGATCGATGTAAGAATTATAATTAGATAAATTCCCTCCCGCCATACTACTACATTTTACTACAAACAAATCCCACACCCTATCGCATTATTCAATCTCATTTCATCGCTGGTACCGATATCAGGTCATCAGCCAATATTTCGCCACGTCCCTGATACGCTGATACGACACAGAACAGACACAGCAAACAGATGAAGCCTTTTGCGAGCGCAAAAAAGAAGCACCCGAAAGCCATGCCCGCTGTACAAATATGTCTAGCTGTTCTAGACAGCTCCAGTGACAGCACACAAGCATTTAGCGCGAATTTCATACACACACACACACGCGCGCGCCCATACAAGCTCCCACATCCTCGCCGCTACTGTGAGTGAGATTTGGAGCTTTCTGTTGCAGGAGACATGGACAAGATTTTTGGGTTACGTCTACTGGTGATCATTATTGCATTTATTATCATTGCTATGGTAGTGGCTATTCGTTCGGACCCTTCAGTGCGCACTGCTCGATGTCGGTCTGCAGATCGGGAATGTATCCATCCGCCAGCCAGCGCCTGGACAGATTGTTGCAGATTTTGACCCGCTGTTTGCTCGCGTTCAGCTCGCTCGTCGTCAGATCGAACACCAGATCGTACTTGTCGGCAAAGTTGTCTCCCAGCGGCGTATACGACTGCGAAATCTGTGCCGGAAAAGCAAAGGCAAAGTGGGTGGAAAAGTTGCGTTAGAAAAGCGACAAACATAACAGCGCTGGCGAAAGGGAACGGTCCTACCCGTGTGACGCACGCGGTCCGGTCGGACGGCTCCTGTATACCGTCGCATATAGTCAGCCAGTCGAAGATGTCCTCGAAGTCGAACACGTTCACCTCGAGCACGGTCTGTACGGAGGCGGCCAGTTTTGCCAACCGCGGCACCTCACGCTCGACGCACACGGTCAACTCGTCGAGCAGGTAGTTGGCAAGATCGCTCACCTGCGCCCTGTACTTGTTGAAGCAGAAGCGCGAGTACGGACCGCTGGCGATGAGCGTTTTGATCAGTGCAGCGATCAGCTTGCTTTCGCTGATGGAGATCACCTCCGGATCGGTGATCGTAACCATCGTCCTGATGGCGTTCAGGTAGCTCTGCAGTTCGGTCGCAACCGAGAGAACGCTGGTCTGCGTATCTGCCAGCGTGGTGGTGAATTTGTTCAGCATGGACACGATCGCTGCTCCCAGCTCTGGCACTTCATTTATTGGCAGGGCTAGAGTCGATTCCTTCATGCTAATATAGGTGGCTTCCAGTGATTCGATACCGGTCTTTACCGTACCGTAGAAGCTCTGCCCGGCGGCGTTGAGCGATTGCAGCAGCATCGTTACCAGGCCATCGAGCGACGCTAGCATGGAGGCGTACGCTTGCAGGTAGCTGTCAGCCACGACCGCATCTTCGATGGAGGTGTTGAGCGTGTACCGTACCACCGGCAGAAAGGCACGCAGGTTCCGTACGGTCTGCAGCACACTGTACACCTTTTTCGCCGTGATGTGCTTGTTGAGGATTTCCATCGGGATGGAGACGGGTGATCCGGCCTCCGCTACCGCAGCCAGGATGGATGACTTGAGCGTTCCGAGCTGCGTCTTCAGCGTCTGCAGCGCGGTCTCTATCCGCCCGAAACTATCCGCCAGCCGATCGGGCACGTTGCTACCGATGATGGCGGACAGGCTAGATGCCGTCGCCGGTAGCCGCTCTGTGATGTGGGTCAGCGCGTCCTGGATGCTCGAGAGAGCGGCATCAAACAGTGCGGCCGGATCGCCCGAGCTGCTCTCGGTGAGAGTTGTAAGAGCGGTCACGATGCGGTCACCATCCTGCGAGACGGAGGTGCCGGTTTGCTGTAGAATCTGCACGATGCGCGGCAAACCGAACACGGCTGACACCGGATCATCGGCCGAGATTGTGGCAGACACCAGTTGTCCTGCCGCCAGCGTGTCTAGGTAGGTGGAAGCGTCGTTCACACCGGACAGTATCTGCGCGGTACCGATGACGCTGTCCGCTATTCCATAGTCGGGACTGGCGACGACCAACGAACCCTGCAGGTAGGTAAGAGAATGACGTTCGAACCGCGTCTTATTACACGACATAAGGCATGGGACCGTACCTGCAATAGTAGTAGGAGAAGTGCGATACGATCCATGCCGTAGCGTAGTACCGTAGCAGTGTGTTCTCTGAAGCTTCGATGCTTCTACAAGCTGCGCTTCGTATACAACTGAAGTTTGGCTGATCTGGTTGAGTTCTGGCAGCACGCGTCTGCGGCAAGCCTTCGTGTGCTCGTCTCATCTCATCTCATCTGAACAAATAACGCAAAATTGTTTCTCGGTAATGTTTTGCAATACAATGCGCGCGCTACCTCCCTGCAGTACATTGTTTATACGAAAATAATCTTATTAATGAGATGGACTACATTTCGATCGGGCAAGCGTATGATTTGTATTATCCTTTATTGTTTAACTAATAATGTAAGGCTCTATTTAGCAAACGGGCACTCAGGAGCCATCGAAACAAAGATGTTCTGCCTACATTCCAACTTCTCCGAATAGCTGCTCTTCATCGGATATCACCTTCAATCAAGTTTCAGATGCGACTGTCTGCCTGTCATATTACTAGGCGCCCTGAGTGAAGAACTCTGTTAAGGTCTTCCACCAAAATGCAACAGCAACAATCCAGCGCAAAAACCTTATTTTGTGTTCATCTTTACTCTACAGCTCTGAAGAATTGCCATCGTCTGCCTCTTTTTCCTTGCACTATTTGAACAGATTTATTTATTTTCTAAAGTCGCCTCCAAGCAATATCGTTACGATAGTACAACGCCCCATTATAATTAGTTGCATACAATCTAAACCGCGAAACATGCCATTTAAAGTGGCCAATTTTTGGTACGAACCGCACCATTTCCTTTTAACATGCGAAACTAACAACATCGCCGTTGCGCGGTGTGTTACCGAGTTCCGATGAAATCTAGTCCTCCCAGCTTCAGAACGATCAGCCGCCCCCATCACTATCACGGCATGTGTGTGTGTGTGTGTGTGCGTTCGTTGTTGACACAGCTTGTTTGACATGTGTTCGGGGAAGAGCGACGCCGTCTCCATTCTTAGAATTAGGCTCTGGCAGCAAAGGTGCTTGGCATTGAATGTAGTACGAGACGTTGGAGCTCGCGAACGATCGATCCCTTGGCCATATTTGAAACTAGCTCATCTCAAGCTAGTCACCCCGAGCGTCGATAAGGATGAGATATTCGATAGTAGCGTTGTGCTTGCTGGCACTGTTGCAGGTAAAACTTCCCATCCCGAGGATTGTTTCCGCACCGCTAACCAGCGTTTTCCCTGTCGCCACCACAGCACACCGCGGCAGAGCCGCGTCCCGAGTTTGCGCTTGCCGCTCCCGTCCCTGGAACGAACCGAGTCGGAGTGGCGGCCACGGAAGCCAAAACAATCATCTCCGAGGTGAAAACGTACCCCACATCCTATGCCATACGTTCCGAGCTAACGCTGCTGCCCAGCCTGCTAACGATCGTGACGAATGTGGCCACAGAGTTTCAAACCCTGGGAACAGCGGTCGTCACCAGCATCACTAACCTGGCGAGCGATACCAGTGGCAATGTGAATACCATGTTCGGTGCGGCAGTTGACGCGGTGGCCAACACTATAACGTTCGCGGACGTAACTCTACCCACGCTGACGAGCCCGCTCCTGCAGCTGACCGGCAACGCGCTGGTGGACAAGTTCAAGGACAGCTTGACGCACATCAGCAAAGCACTGCAGGCACTGAAGGTGGCGCTGAACGATCTGAAAGCGGGCGCCACAAACGCTGTTGCCGAGGCGGGCAGTAACGCGATTACGTCCACCATCGTGAGCGAAAATCTGCCACGTTCCATGGTAACGCAACTGGTTACCGCGCTTCAACTGCTGCGAGCGACCGTACCGGTGCTCAAGTACACCATCGACAGTACGGTGGACGGTATCAAGATCGGCGACCAGTACATGCTCGATCTGTCCGCCAAGGTTGACAGTACGATTGGTGAAAAGTCCAGCATCGCCGCCGATCTCGATGGTATCATCGGATCCATCAATAAGGCAATCACCGACACCATGACGGCGGTCAGCACCGATCTCGGCAATCTGCAGACGGGCTACGCTACCCTGACGAACCTCGCCACTGCTGCCAGCGCGGGCAAGCTGTCGACCGCGTTGGGGCTGTTTGCCGGCAACCTGGCCGAGCTCGCCGCCAAAAGTCCGACCATTCTAGCGACGCTCAACACGCTGAAGGATTCGCTGATCGATGTGTACGATGTCGCCTCGCCGCTGTACTTCATCTACGACAGCTATCTGGTGAACGAGCTGATAACCGTACTGATCGGCAACGGTAACTACGCGCAGTACTGCTTCTACAAGTACAATGACTTTCTGTTCGCCCTGCTCGAAACGGTCGCGATCGAGGCCCGCGAGTGCGTCGACAAGGAGGTCGAGCGGTTGGAGTTCTTCCGCAGAACGGTCGAGCTGATGTTGAACCTGCTGTTTTTCGACTTTGAGGACATCTCGGGTGATTTGACCGTGTGCAATGGCATTACTGATGCGACCAACTTGGAAGAGTGTGTGGCCTCGGTGAGTATGGGATTGTGCGTGAAGCGAAGCTTTCAAACGTTCCGCGGTTGTTAACATCTCTCTGTCATCTCTTCTCCCGTACCAGCTGTCCGATATCTATACCAGGCTCGAGGAATCGTTTGGAGATATGTTTGCGTACGGGTACGATCTCGTTAGCCGTGAGGTGAAAGCCTCAAGCAATAGATTGAAGATTTGCATGCGTATGTCGCAGTCCTCGCTCGGGGACACGGAAATTCCTCTGCTGATGAAGAACATTGCTGAGTGTAGCGAGTTGGGACCGGCGGCTGAAAACGATTAGGCGACGCAGGTTCACGAAATAAATCGATCTTTATAGTGGTATTTCAATGTTTTATTTGCACAGCTGGTTGGCAGTTGATGACGCACTATCCCTAGCCCTTCTGGCCCAATATTTCATTCATGAGCATTAATTCTATGAAGCATTATTTCCTTGACCGATGCAAGCCCCTTTTTCCTGTGGCTACTATAGCTGCGTTTCGGTTTAATAGTCCTGCGATCGTCACCCCTTCAGAACTCACCATTAACGCAACCTTGCGCCGCAAAGCCTCCCAGCAGACAGACAAACGATGGAACAGGGGCAAAGCACACAGTCGGGCCAAAATCTGCACTGCAATTCTCGGACTAGCGACGGTCTGCAGGTCTGGTTTTGTGACTCTTTGCACAGCTGGAGCGCGAAAAACACGGAACGTACAGACGTACGCAACACACTGCGCAGCCCGTTTCCAGCTGGATCAGCAGCTCAGTTACCACGTAGCAGTATTCTCAAGCCGTTTGGCGGTGAGATTTGGATCCATTTGCTACATACTGGTGGTTCTCGTTGAAGTTGCTGCTGCCCATATACCGCTCTAGACGAACGATCGTGATCTCGGAAAGATGCGCTTGCTAGCGTTTGCTCTGTGCGTGCAGAGCCTGCTGCAGGTAGGCGACACGATCGCGGGCGATTGTTGGTGGCGTACTGTAGGCTCACTACTATCCCTCTCTTCCGCTAGATTCTGCCGTTGGCTCTCGCCAAACCAGACTTTGGCATCAGCCTTGCGATCACGAACAGTGGCAAAGTGTCGCTCGCCGCCCTAGGAGCGAAAACCGTGCTGGAAGCCATCGACGACAACACACCCTACACCGTGGAGGCGAACTATAAAGGCACGCAGGAGCTGGCAAATGTGATGGTTAATGTGGCGTCGGTCACGGTGAACCTGGGCACCGAGCTTGTGCCGCTCGTGACCGCACTCGTGTCCGATGTGTCCGGCGATGTGGACGCTGCGTTCGGGCCGGTGCTTACGAAGATAGCGGAAGCGAAAAGTACAATCGGTGTGCAGCTCCCGTTGGCGATAGCGGAGATCAAAGCCATCCTTAAGACGCACTACAGCAGCGAAGGTCTCGACTACATACCCCACCAGCTGACCGATGGTTTCAACCGGATCGTGCTAGGACTGGACGATCTTAGCGCAAAGCTGGGCGCCCTCAAGAAGGCTATCGAAGATGCCATTAGCGCGGCCTTTGGCATCGAGTCACTGACCGATCAGTTCGTGAAGCAGCACGTCAAGCCAGCGTTCTTGTATAACGTCGTGTTTGCCATCAACCAGCTGAAGGCGTACCTGCCGGTTGTGAAGTACACGATCGACAGTACGCTGGAGAACATTAATCTGGCCGACAAGTACGTGCTGCTGGTGGTCCAGGCCTTGCAGCAATCGGCCGCCACCACTACGCAATCCATCAGTTCGGTCAAAACCGTTACGGATGCGATAGCGGACGAGGTTAAAACGGGCCTCAACGGATACTCCACCGACTTCGAAGGATACAAGACCGAAATCAGCGAACTCACGGAGCTGGCCGGCTCGACGAACATTGGCAAATTGAACGATGCGCTGGGCAGCTTCACCGCGGCATTTGGGAAGCTCGCCACCATTCGCTACCCTGCGATGGACAAGCACCTGGCGGACCTTATCGACGCGATATCTAAAGCCCTCGGCCAAAGCACAACCCCCGGCCAGATATCGTCCGATCTGCTGGACAGCCTGATCCTCACCGTGATTGAGAACGGCAAATACGCACAGTTCTGCTTCAACAAGTACTACGGGCTGGTGTTCGGATTCCTAACCTCACTCGGGGACAATGCGGCGCTGTGCTTTGATCGGGAAATTCCACGCCTAAAGGCCCTGCAGGCATCGTTGCCCGCGCTGAGGGAGCTGCTGATCTCGGATTTTGAAGATCTCCTTGCAGAGCTAACCATTTGCGATTCCTTGACAGTGCCCGGCGCGCTGAATGAGTGTGTCCTGGCGGTAAGTTTCGACTATTTAACCGATGCTAGGGAGTGTTCCTGCGTACTAACAATAGTCCCCATTTGCTTACTTATAGCTATCTAACTTCTACGCCAACATTGCGGCTGAGTTCGAGCTCAAGATCCAAGCCCTGTTCGAGGTGATCGAAACGGAAACGGTAGCCAGCACGAATCGGTTCCTGATCTGCATCGAGCTGGTGAAGATGAGCCTGGTCGAGATGACCGAAGCTAACCTGACAAACGATATCCGAAGCTGTGCCAAGGACGGTCCGACGGCGGATGACGGAGCTAATTAAATAAAGGCAGTACATTAAAGACACATGTCAAACTGGAAATAAAGTTTTATGCTACCGCACGGTTACCGATGCTACGCTAAAAACGGTGAGAAAAGCCCAAGCTAGTTTGAAGAGCAGCTTTTACTTTATTCATAATCTATTTCCAACAATTGCGACTTCCTTCTCGACCTGTTCTTGAAAAAAAAATGGACCGTTCGCCTTTCGGCCCATCTGTTGTGTTCGGGTTCGATCACTCAGCTCGGTAACGATCTGCCCCTACAGCTCTCTTTTTCAACTCGATACAGCAGATTTCTTTTTCCGTAATGATGCACATTGCACATGAAAATGTTTGAAGCGGTTTAAAAATAAAAATCTTTTTTTGTAAGCGACTTATTTCGATGAATTTTTGCTTATGATAGCTGTTTTGGAGGTTCCATGTGATTCATTTTAATTTAAATGAACTTTAGTAGTCCACTGCTCAAAAATAGCAACAATTTAATAGAATGGAGAACATTGCAACAGCTCATCTTTCTCCGTAACCACAAAATCAAATTCGTAAGAGGTCAGTCCTCGCACCAGTGCCCGTCTTCAGTGCATAACGTTCTCAAAACAAGTGAAAAAGCGAAAGAAAGCGCGTGTCTGCTACCGTCGGCAAGCCAGTAAACAGATTTGCGCCCCGGCTTAAAAATAAACAAATCTGTAGCCGCTAGCTAAGAGCAACAGAGAGAGAGCGATACAGAGAGAGAGAGAGAGAGAGAGAGAGAGAGTAAAACAGGACAGGTACAGTGAGATATCGAAGAGTACTAGGAGGAGGCGAAACCGTGGCTGTTACTCGGCACGTTTTGTTAGTGGTGCCGTGACCAGGATATCGTGGCAATGCCAGATCGTTTTGCGTCCTTGTAAATTTAATCTCAAAAACATCTGATTTCTTTATACTTCGTAAGCATAAAACTACATCAACTTCCAACTTTTGGAGCCGTGACCAGGATGACCAAAAGACTGGCCATAAATAAAGTTTTCATCCAATACAACCTTCCAAAAACACAGGAATCCTTCAAAAACACTGATCAATGTTCACGGCTTCTGACGGTTGTTTTAAATTTAATTGGCAAATCGTCATATTTAATCAACAGTTGGTTTCATCTCTATTATTCACAATCTCTCGTGAAAAAAAAACCCATCCCTCGAATGCCCACAAGCGCCACCAGCCCTCTTATTGGCGATCCGAGTCCGACGGTGCAACCGTGCGGTTCCCCCGAAACGGCGTCAAGATACACCCGAACGATGCTGGTTGCCACCTCGATCGGTACACTCGCTGGGCAGAGCAAGAAACAGTTTATATGATTTACAGATTATTAATAGACAATCATTTGAAGCCGTCGTCGCAAGCGATCGCGTACCATCCCACCCGAAACCGGGCCCCGATCCTCCCCGTGCACGCCCTGCCGTCTTCCCCGGCTGCTGTTGCCCGCTTTGGAAAAAGTGGTAGCGCACAGCGAGTCTTTACGAAACATCGAAACCCCATCCGGCGTGTCGGTGCGTCCTTCGGTTCGCCTCCGGAAAATCAGCTCAAGTAGTACGGCACTCGGGAGGGGCCCGCTATAAATACGCCTCCACCCGAGAAGCCGCCACGGTTGGGCATCCGAACACCGAGCACCGGCACGGTCCGCACCGAGGTTGGATTCCTCCTGGGAGGATGCCAGGCGGCCACCGGGTGTGCGACTATTATTAACGTTATTATGTTGAGAAATGTTTAAATTTAAAATATTATTTCCACCCCGAAACGTACGTAATCAGATCAGCCATTGCCATTTCGAGCTCGATGGATGGTCGCGTTGCGGCTACCAGCCAATGATCGGTCCCCTCGCTGGAAGATGGCAGACGCATCGAACGGATGGATGGGATCGGTTCGAGCGGTTGCACCATTTAGCACACATCGGCAAAGTGGAAGTGATCGAAACACAACTCCCCAACCACCGCGGGCCCAGTGGATGGGAGATGAGAACGTGAAAGATGAGTTAATTAAACGGTGAATTATTTTGCGCTCGCGGCTTCGACGCAGGACAACGCTAGCCAAGTGGTGTGCGCACACTGCTTGTGAACTGCCCCACACACAGGCATAGATATTTCTCAGGGCGGGGAAATGTGTAACGAGGCCAAAAATTGCCAGACCAGTACGGGGGCAATAAATCACAACCGGGAGTGGTTCCCGGTACGGCACCACCGATTAGAGGGATGATTTAACAAACGGGGTGCTTTTATTTGTGATAAAGTCACGCATCACATTTTATTGTGAGTTTTCGTCTGAGAAGAATTTTTTGTTAAGTACGAAATTCATAAAAAAACACTACTCAGATAAAAACAGTTTAGTCTCCGGTGCCGTGACCAGGATATGACACCAGCTGGATAGTTGATCCACTCAACTCGATCGCAAGTAACGCGAGATGCAATGAAACATCAGCGGCATACAATTTGCCACCGAATGTAGGAAACGCCAAACAAACCTGCCGACAATCGAAACCATACCTCCCATCTACTCGTGGCGCCACGTGCAATTGTCCAACTGACAGGTGAGCAAGCAAGCTGACTGACAAGTGGCCGTGCCGGCACCCAAGCCCAGGAACGCAAATGCCACCACCGTAACCTAATAAACGCCTTCACACTCCAGACGGGATTTTCCGCAAACCGTTCCAGCTTACGCCGTAACTGTCAACCGGCGAGAAGCTGGCCTAGAGGAAGGTGATTCTGGTGAAGCGGTCGGGCATGATTTTAACTCGACTTGACGTGACATTGATTAACGCGTCGGAAGCCGCAACGAATTGGTTGAGATTGAACGCTTGGTAGCTGGTACGCGCTCGTTTGCTGGTCAACAAGATCTTTGGATCGTGGTTCGAAACTCTGTGTGTGTGTGTGATATTACCGGAAGCAACTGAATGCAAACAACATTATTCGAATATCGAGTTACCGTTTTAATACTGTACCTTTGTTGAGTGGTTTAGCCTACATTTAGGCGTGAATTAGTCGAGCATTGCAGCAAAATAAATTTGTTTCAATTTTGCCTAAGAAAATCTCAAAATAATTTTATTATGTGACAGCTTTACACACAACCTGAATCATAAACAATAGAAATCCTAACTTAGGTTGAGACAAAATTATAAAAACACCAATTTTACTGACCTGATCTCGTCAATGTTTTTTTATCGCAAGTAAACGAACAACGACGAAAACAAAACGTTCTCTCATGCATCACACAATTCTACTGCTGCCAACCCAACCCTCCACAAAACCATTCACCCCCCCCCCCCACCCTCCCCCTCCCCCAGCCCACCCACAGCTCCTTAACAAATGTGTGATCCATCGGTCACGTGTCGCCAGCGATGATGGCCATTTAACTTACAACCACGCCCGCACCACACATCGACAACGGTATGATTCCGGTGTAAACACGATGATTTTTAACAACCGTCCCGAAAGATGGGCTGCACGCGAAACAGGGTCGGTCATGATGAACCGGCTCATTAGTGTCACTCAGTCACATTCGCAGAAGCGGAGCTGTTTATAGAGAGAGAGAGAACGAAAGAGACTCACAGTAAAACAAAGCCACAGCTCGCTCGGCTCCGATGTGCATCGGTGATAAATGGGCAAAAAACGGCATACAAACCGAGTGCCGAGAAACAAACCAACAACAAGTGAGCGCCTCGTTTTTTTTTTTGCTGAGTTTATTGTTCGGGTTCGATTGCTACAATTAGTTTTAATTTGACAACATCACCGGTTAATCGGTGGTACGTGTGGGCCGTGTGCATGTGTTGCCGTTCCCGAGCTGCCTCAGCACGGGCAGGAAATTTCCATCCTCATTTGCCACCCCGTTAGCAATCACGTTGCACTTATGCATTTATGGGCTCGTTACGTTGTGTGTGAGTGATAATTTTTGCTTTACTTTCCCCGCCACGGTGTCTGTCCTTTTTTGTTTTGACAGAATGGAGGTTTAGCATACTTTCACTGCAGATCGAGAAAACAACAACCAGGCGGCTCCATCTCAAGGTTAACCGGCTCAAGGTCACCGGATGGAGGCGCATGGTTATTGCCATGCTCTAAGGTCAAATGGTGTTAGCCGAAGGTGAGACACACCGTGCACGTGAGTTTCGTCTCGTTTTATCGAGCGAGGTGAGGAGTGAGGTGAATGAGCTTCATCTTTTATGAAAAGTCACGTCACGGCGATGCCGGGGCGTCATAAACGATAGTCGATGAGCGCTAGGAACGATTTCGCGTATTGTTAAGTAGTCTGTTTGTACTTGATTTGTAGTCCGGTTTGTATGATTTTGGAATAGTTTCTTCCTTTGTTAAATACTCTCCTCTTAAACCTTTTTCAACTCTCAAATCAATCGCGTTGCATACCTTTAGGCGCGAGCAACTCCATAAAATCATCCAAATTTAGACATCAATTGTGAAATCTTACTACTTACACCATTAACGAACCCATCCGCTATCTTCAGCCGATCGATCGTACTATTGATCGTTTCAATGATCGATGGAACGCAAACCTTCACCGTGCTAACTGCCCGTGCAACATCAAACACTGTCTTTAAGCTTACATACTTCCTCAACACTGTTCCTGACAGATTGACCGTGCCTGCCTCTTTGATCGCCGCTGTCAGTGCTGTTTGAAGCGATGCTGTGCTTTCACTCAGCTGATTCAACCCTCTACGAACACATCCGAATCCATCTTTAAGGCGATCGGGTACGTAGTGTTGGATTAAGAGCTCTAAAGCTTTTAGCTCTCCCGGAAGCGTGTTACTGATGTAGTCTTGTGTGGCAGTGATTCCGTCGAGAACAGTTTCGAAGCCATAGCTCACATCACCCGATGAATCGCGAGCTAGCACGAGTAGCGGTACGACGACAGTTCGATCGATGCTTGCGGTGAATTTGGCGAAGGTGGCCAGCTGGTCAAGCGTTGCCTGAAGTTTCGTGTAGTTTGATGTAAGCGATGTGTTTAAACGGTTTGTGGCGGTTTGCAGGAGAGTGCTTGTTTGTTTCGATGCATCGATCACTTGCGAACTGCCTGCAACTGCTCCCGGAATACCGAACTCTGGCACTGGACTGGAGAGAGCACACTAAAATAAGCGCAGCAAGTGAATAAGGCTTATATACTAATTTCATTTTTGAGATAAACTCACCTCTAAAATTAAAACCACTAAAAAAGTACACACTCGAAGCATTTTGCTACACTCCTCCTATGGTTCATTTCTTCACGAAATACTCAACCTGTATGGAAGACTTTTCTTGCAGAGCGAACCACTAACGAAAGCTGTTTCTTTCTGGTAACAACTGTTTAAACATTTGTTCCCAATACACGCCTCCGAGTTCGTTAGAGGAGAATAATCGGTTTAATAAACGTATAACAACGAAGGGAATCCCTGAGGAAATAAAATTAGATATGATTCCTTGGAAAAAAAGGTAATTGAAAGCCTTCTTCAACAACCTTTCAAGAAGTCTCTAAACAATCGACCACTTCCGATTTAAGATCATTCTGCCGTTGGACATCTGTTTGTATATCCAAAGTGGGAAGTCCTTCGCAAAGACTTTATTACCTAGCAACTGCTTCCCAAACAAGAACAAATCGTTAAAAGAAGCAGTAATAAAAACATATCGCTGCGTGTTGGCCTTCCTCGTCACTGTTGCTGACCCCAAGCTGCCAAGCCATTCCCTAGCCGGACCGAGGGACGAGAGTGGTTTTGTTGACAATCGATTACTTCGGAAGCTGCCAAACCCGCGGTGCGGCTGGTCAAGGTCAAGATGATGCTCGCTGCCTCGGGCTATCGGAACGCGATACATCAAGACGGTTTACGATCGGGGTACGATCGTGCCGAGATGCAGTCGGATCCCTCTCACACACTCACACAGCCATACACTTCAATGACCACAAAGCCCACGTAACCCAATCTCGCCGATTTCCGTCGCACGGTGAAGTTTGTCCCGAACGAAGATTGATTACCGTAGGTTTAGTTACACACATTGTCACCCTGTCGTACATGCATGGCAATGTGCTTGTTTGCATTTCTGGTGGTGGTCCATGACCATTCGGGTTTCGAAGTAAGCAAATACGGGGGATATGTTTTTTTTTTGTTTTATTTGGACAGTGAGATTGCCCAAGAAAGCAAAAACAACTGCCCGAACTGATGATCGAAATCAAGGTGTATCAATTGCTAAATGTTGAATTATTGAGAATAAGTACTGTCAATAGAGAGATCGCTATGCTAACATGCTTGTGGCAATTACTAGAGTACTAAGCCTCAATTACCTAGCAGGCACAGAGAGAGAACTTAGACAATCGATTCTTTCATGCCACCAGGCCGATTTCTCTCACAACACAACGACACCTCCAACCTGATTGCTTTCATTTTTGTCCCGTAAGAAAACCTGATTTCGAAAGCATCCGAACCCCTCAAAGTGTAAGTTAAACTCTGAAATCAGACGTGGCTCAGGACGACCCGAGGCTATTCATCGAACCCTCACCGTCGCTCTGTCTGCTAACGACTGAAACCTTGTACACAGCTTTTTAAAGAGTTCTCGGAACGTCTGCAACACTGTCGGAAATAAAAAAGGACAAATAAAAGCCCGACATACCTGCATCCGAGGGTACCGGTTTCACAAACACAGACTCTGTGATGGCTTAACGCTTCTCCAAATATCGGATATTGTCTGTCGTCATAATTGGCCTAGGCTTCATTTAAACTCCCTTTAGCTTGTTTACTACTCCAGATGGTTGTAGTTTTTATTTTTTAATCTTTCTTTACAAAATGTTTAAAACTGATACCCCGATAGCGTCCGGTTGCGTTACTGACTTACCTGTGGCCCCACCTGGGCACACCGTAGAATCTGGTCTTTGAGGGACTGTGCAGATCCGTCCACAATCTCGTACTGCAGCACTTTAACGCACGCTAGCAAACGGTTTTTGCTGGCGTCCGCTTCCGCAACACCGGTTATGAACAGGGTGTCGAATTTGGTCCGGAAGAACGACGCTACTTGGACGTAATAGCTCGTAACCTGGAATGAAAAGATTAACAAAACGATGTGACGATGCAGGAGGGCTACTAAGCCTACGCCCAGCTCCAATACTAACCATTGAAACGCAGGATTCACGCGAGCTCGTACTTTGAATAGCATTGCACGTGGTCAGCTGACCGACAATATCCTCCAGATCGAACAGCAGCAAAGGCACTTGTTCCAGCAACGCCTTGCGAAGTTGCTGAAGTCGCAGCATTTCCTTGTTGATGCACGCTTCCACCCCGAGCAAACCGTTGTTGGCAAGCCCGAACACGAGCTCCGAGTACTTGTAGAAACAGAACCGAGCAAACGGACCATTGGCAATGAGCGTGCTCACGAGAGCAGCGACTACCTCCGAGTTGTTGACCGTCGGTGTGCTTTGGTCTGGAACTAGCGCCAGTCGCAGCTGTTCGGCAATGTCCACCAGCGATCTGTTGAACGTTGTGACGGCGGACCCGATCTGTTGCAGGGTCATGTCGAAGGAGTTCATCACTTGCTGTACGCCCGAGTACGCCGAAAGCGAGCTCAAGCTGCTTAAGTCTGACACCGAAGTTTTGACGATAAAAAATCGAAACCCTAACGCGGCAACGCCATTGTTCACAGCAATCCTAACGCTGTCGACCGTATCCCGAATCAAATCGACGTACTGTCCCGGTTCCTGTACGTCGGCAGCCTCCTCGGTCAGTCGAAACACGAAGTGGTCGGCTAACGCAATGTTCTCCACCGTGGTAAGCAGCGTGTACCGTACCACCGGCAGGTAAGCCTTCAGAGTACGCACCGCATACACCACCCGGTACACCAGCTTCGGTCGGACGACTTTTGGTGCGCACTCGCTCATCTCGCCACTGTTCTGGCCCACAACCGCATTCACGGCAGTCTGGAGAGCCCCGAGTGCACTGGCCAACTCTCGCAGACCCACACCGACACGGCCCAAAGCATCGGAAAACTGTGACGGAATGTACCCGCTGAACAGCATCCCCACCTCGGAGTTTATTTCCGTCAGTCGCGTACTCAGGAATCCTTCCAGCGTAGTAACAGCTCCAAGCACATCGTTGAAAAGGCTCACCTCTTCCGAGCTGCTCGAGGGCGCCAGTGTTGCCAGCGGGTTAAGGATATCCTCCAACCGTTCGGAGACACTTTCGCCCACCTCCTGGGTTAGCTGCAGCAGGTTCGATAGTCGCGGATAGGAGGAGTTGAGTGTGATGTACAGATTGGCATCGATCGCCGTCACGACCGACTGAGTTTCACCGACCGCACCGGACACTCGTACCGTTCCGAACAGCGTAGCGTCGAGCCCGAAATCGGGACGTGGCTCACCGGACACTGTACACTAGGAGAGCGGGAAATGGAATGGGAAGATTAAGCATCGACAACCAACCTGTCAAAAGGGGACAATGAAGCAGAATGGGAAAGGCTACTACCTGCAGCAGGCAGATCACGCCCAGCGATAAGACCCAAGTTCCAAGCATCGTTGCAAACGGTTTTTGACACACTGTGTGACAGATTGGGAGCCGCCGCTGCTCAACTTCTTTTATAATAGTTTCAATCGGTGCTGCCCCCTCCCCCCCCTTCTCCCGGCCTTCCTGACCCTGGGGGACGGATGGACAAATAGAACGCACCGTGTACAGTAACGCACCTAAGCAAACGCTACAAATTTCACTCCAAACGCCATCAACGCGTCTGGCAGGATTGGGCAAACAAACAACAAAAGCGTATGTCTAGCCCTATGTTCGTCTGCGCACTGCCAAGACAGTCGGAAAAGTCGGTTACGGTTGCTTCACGCCACTGTTATGCAATGCAGTTGTGACCTTATTTGCCAGACCGTGCTTTACCGTGCTTTAGTAATAACGCTGGATAACGGAGTAAATTTGAAAAATAAACTCCTAAGCAGCTCATCTAATTCATTACAATTGGTTGTGGCTCCCTTAAGGAGCTCAGAAGCTGCTTTGTGGAAGCCGGTCCCCTTAAAGAGCGATGAAGCTGCATTGTGTTATATTTCTTCTTTTTGAGCTATGATTAACATGCAAAAATAAAATTTCGAATGCAAACTAGCACATTAGCCGTTTTACCGAAGAAAATTTTGCATTTTTTAAAAATAGTAGTCAAAATTGCATTACAAAACTCCCAACCACAATCTAAACAACTTCTTCGCCCCTAGCCTAGTCAAGGAATAGAAGTAACTAAACCGTTCTGTAAAACCCCATTCTAAATACTCCCTTTCCACCCTTACAAAGGAAAGATCAATAGCAAAGGTCACCGTCATACGATGGCAAGACAGTTCAACTTTAGCACTTTGCTCTGCTCCACCGCGGTTCAATCCAATCCGTTACGATGGCCTCGCCGTGCATGCAACTTTGATCGAAACGAGACAAACTTCTCAACCGCAGCGTACCTGAAAGGAGGTCGAATCGTTTCGGTCTTCGAACTGCTTCTCTCGATTCTTCCATCCAACGATGGCGTTAAATTGGCTTTGACGATTCGCGACCCCCATTCAACTCGGTCGCTTCAACCTGAAGCCAGCTGGGTGGTCCGACCACTATCGATTATTTATTTATGCTTCATCTTTTAACATAAGCGACGCACCGTCGCCGGGCAGGACCGTCGTCCCACTCGGCTTTCTTTATCACCTTTGCTAATTTCCTCTGCACACCATTATTAACCTCGTTTTTCTTTCCCTCTGTCTTTTTCTTTTGGGGCAGGCAGTGTTGCTAAAGTGGAGTGTTCTATCTTGATACACATCACACGATATTCGCGATAGCTGGCGTTGCTTCTATGGATGAGGGATACAGTTAACCGTTCGGGGAACAGTTTGCTTTCCTGTGTATCTATAAAGAAACAAAAATTAGTGACTGATGTTAGTAATTAACGCTGCCAAAACGCAGCTACGGTTGACGGGGTGGAATGGCTTTCCGTTGCATAAAAGCAAATAAATGTTGAAGGAAGAGTTTAAGACCTTTTTGTCAAGTTTTCTTTCTTTATTCAGCAACACATGTGAAGGAAACTTCAAACAATTATAAGTTTTCGTTCTTCAGAACAGTTAGTTTATTGAAGCACGCGGGAAAACCAAGCGAAGCCCTTAGAAATAATTTCTTACCCTCGAGCAGGAGAAAACGTGATAAACATACACAAAACGAGCCAAACAAATACCCAAATGCTGCATCGTACCACGTACGAAACACAAAAAGAAGTATAATACTTTCACCAATAGAAAACTTTAAGCTCAAAACTTTAATTTTTTTTTTATTCATAAAGAACGGCCTGGTCGTATTGCTCTCAAAACTTTAATACTCGCATCAAAATTTTATATGTGTAAAAGAAATTTTTATTAAAATAATTTAAGAATGTTAACCTCTCGAATGAGATTCCTTTCCGGTAGGGTTTAATAAAGATTGCTATTGTTGTATTTTTTCCCGGGAACGAAACATTGATTTTTCAACTCTCCATACAAGTCAAACAGTCGTTTGAATCTAAATTTTCACAGGAAACAAATTTATTAAATAGTTAACAAAAAGGTAAAAAAACAATTAATTTCGACATGAAAATAATCAACTATACTAAAGCCATAAAAACTAAACCCACCATCGACCAAAATTTTCAAACGTCTCACTTCATGTGGGAGCTACTGTACGTGTCTGGTGCAGCAAGTGCAACACATTATTGTCCTTTTTTCGTCATCTTTCGTGCCTTTTGCCTTGCAAGCTATACACACTACACCAGAAAAGGAGAAAATGTTAGGAATAAAAGTTATCCTTGCATGGTGGGACTGGCATTTTTAAAGAAATTCATTCGTAGTTTATATCAAATAATTTAAAAAAAATTTAGTTGTTTTTATAAAAAGTTTTTTAGTTAAAAAATTTACTGTTCAATAAAATTGTATTTAAATGGTTATTGAACCCTTTTTCCCATTGTGCCGGTGGTCGACAGAGCTTTTTTCTCCCCCCTTCTGTATTGTTCCTAGAAACTGCCAACCAGCAGTTGAGAAACGATAGAAAGTCGAAAACTTTGACCGTGTCCGACGTTCGTACTGCAAGCTGAAATGCAACTCTCGCATGCAGCTGGATGGCATGAAAAAAAAACGAAGTACAGTGCTGGAAAATAAAGCCACTGCATCGTTTACTAGACTCCCCTTCCCTAACAGCTAAACATAGACACACGTACACACACACATGCATACAGACTCCATGCAGCATGTCTTCATGTCGTTGAACGGAAGCCCTCATGCGGAGGGCGGTTTTCGCTCTCCCGCCAGAAATTCCAATCTGGATGCACTTTGCATCCTGCAGGCAACGTGCACCGACGGCTAAGCAGGTTAAAGATGAATGCTACTGCTCGGCTTCCAGTGCTCGCACGGTAAAGTATGGTACCACTCTAAACCTACACCCAAACACCACAGGGAAGAAAAGTTCGAACGTTCTAGTGCTGCTGCTGTTGCTGCTGCTGCTGCTGAACCACCTGAAAAAGGGAGCAAATTTTCCAACCGGCGCCCGGAACGGTTACAGCGAAGGACGGTTTGCGAGTATAGCAGTACCCGGTATGAAGATGGCAGGCAAAGTTCGTCCACCAGCGAACGGACAAGAATGGGAGGCCCAAACACCCACAAAACCCCTTTCCCACCGCACATTGCAGGAAGTGCAGGATGGGCAAATGAAACTTACAGCGCTATGTAAGTGAGTACCCAGGGCAACAGAGGGGATGCAAGCAGTATAGTGTGGAGCAGTTGCGGAGAAAATAATAAATCGAGCTTCGAAAGCAGGCGAGACATACGGTGAGCACATCCGCAGTAAGTAATGTGCTGCAGGAAGAGCTATGAACCCGGTGAAGTAGCACCGGGAAGTGTTTTCATCATCGTAGAAGCAATAGCACTACATTGTCATATGAGTTGTTCTATCCGGGTCGATTATTTGATTGTTTCTTTCATGTTTTTTTTTATTTCATCTTTCGATTTATTTGTCTTTTGATTTGCTTTTTGAAATCATTATCGGTTAATTATTAAGAATAACAACTAAATCTGAAAATAAAACTAAAACCTAAATGAAGGTAAAACAATAGTTATTTGAAGTAAATATTGCAGACATAAAAAAAAATTAATAAAAGTGAAAGAGATATAAATCAAACAAAACCCGAAACAAGCTCATATTGAAGAAAACCAAAAGACCAGTAAAA
The DNA here is from genome assembly GCF_013141755.1 of Anopheles stephensi. Lineage (NCBI taxonomy): Eukaryota > Metazoa > Arthropoda > Insecta > Diptera > Culicidae > Anopheles > Anopheles stephensi. The sequence goes on from NC_050203.1 coordinate 4,250,875, forward strand.
AAAAGGGAAAACTCATCTTACAAACAACAAAAAACTGCTCTCAAAAAAGGACCTCTTACAACAACACAAAATTACCTTCACACCAAGGTGACAGACATTAAAATTTAAAGCAAATATCCATCACACCACCACCGTACTGGTTTGTGTCGAGATTGCCGGTGTTCTGTTTATTAATTCCAATAACAAAATCCTCCTAAATCATACGCAAATAAATAAACAAATAGCGAACGCTTTTCCGTATCATTCGGCGCTCGACCATCCCTGCTCGAAGCACCGCACCCCACACACACACACACACACACACACACATCCTCATGCATGCGAACCATTCTCACGGGACTGTTATTTCAAGCCCATCATCCACTCTGCCACCGGAGTCTACCGAAAGGCAATAGAATGTGTTGCCATCGAATATTCACTAAGCACATATATGCATATGTTTTGCCTGTCTGTACCTTTTCCTGAACCCACGGCTAACTCCATGACCACACACATACACACACAGAGACAGAGTACTCGAATTGAACCATCTTTTTGGGGAGGCTTAACTTCTTCGCCCTCCCATTCTGACAGGCTTCCGAACTTCCAACACTTCCGCCAATGCTTCACGGAGCGCCCAAACAAATATGCTGGTCGCTCGGCACAAAATAACGACACACAGTGTTGCACGGGAACCCAAGCTCCGATGCTTTCACCACCCCCTCTATTTTTAAGGGTGACAGGATGGTAACAAAAGTTTTTCAACCAAATCATACCATCCTGTTGTTGAAGTAGAGTGTGTGGTTTTTTTTTTTTGTAAGAACTGTAGCAAATTGAAAGGGATAGCATTAATGGGAGTAAAAGTGAGCAAGAGTGAAAGAAACGGCTATTTCCAGTGAAAAAGCATCCTCTTAACTGGCTCCCATCGTGAAGTACCAGGCACCTCCATCGTATCGGTGGAAGCTTTTTTCCCGAATAGGATTTTCACAGTTTCTCATTTTCAGGAAATGAAGTTCTCTTTCTCTTTCCCTTACATAATGCTTACTCCTGCCTATGGTGCTCTCTGTCTAACTCCTTTATTTCGAATAAGTAAACAAAACAAAAAAACACACACACACAGCTTCCCGAAAGCTCGCTCGGTAAAAGCACCACACATTATCATATCATGCAAAACTTTTCATTTCTGCTGCTGCTGCTACACTCATCCTTCCACGCGGTGCCAGCTCAGCTGATGGCCCTGCCTGTTCAAACGGAACTTCGAACAAACCCGATTACACGCCAAAGAGGATACTTTGGTGAGTGACAGAGAAAGGAGATTAGAGAGAAGAAAAGAAAAAGAGAGGGTGAAGGAAAAAAGTGACAAAAGCGACGATGACTACGACTAGACTAACCATCTACGGCAACTGCTGCCCTACAAGCCCCATCCAGTTCGTCCCTACAAACCAGCACGGACGGAGACTTGATATTCCTTCTCATTCACGCACAACAAACTGCCGACTCTCATTTGGGTTGAAGAAATTCACTGCAATCTCTACAATCCACTTGCCAAACTGGGACAAAAATACCAAACCGAACCGGGCAAAGAGCTTTCCCTCCGGTTGTGTCAGTTCCAGTCCACGGTTTGGGAAAATGTTTCAAACCGTGAAAGCTTCCACGTTTTGCACGACTGACAAAAAATAGATACACACACAGATACAGCACAAACACACCGAGGCAAAGTAGAACCGGATTCGGAAAACCACCAGTATTCCCCCCACGTACGTTTCTCGACCTCGCCAGCTTCCCTCCTCTCGAGCAGCCTCAAGCAGCAAGGCAATGTGCTTCGGGGAAAAGGCGAACAATTTTTGTTTGAATAAATTTAAAACTTCATCCTCTGTTTTCCTCTGGTTTCCCCATTTTCCATTCACGCAGCGCAGTATGTGACGGCCAAAAGACAAAATAAAACCAAAACAGGAAAAAGAGAAACCAGCACCCAACAAACCAACCCCCCCCCCCCCCCTCCTCCCCCGGATCACCGTTTGAGTAGTTCGTTTTCCGAATGATTTTCCACGTCCCACACACGTCCACAAACGCGCCGGAACAATGTGCGATGTGGTCTCGTTCAGTCGTTTGGTAGAAGCGTTTGGGAAGCGTTTTCAGTGGGGAAGAAAAAAGAGAGAGAGAGAGAGAGAGATAGTGAGGGTGAGAGAGGAAAGCATGATGGTGTGATACGGACGATACGGCCGTGTACACGTGACATGGGAAAACTGTCCTTTAGCAGGTAAGTAGGAAGGGACACACAGACACACGCATCGGCACAGGACGGATGGTACGTTTCGATGAAAGTTTTATCTAGAAACGCATGGTGGGATCGGGTGCGTGGATCGATGGTCAAAATTAATTTATTTTGTCTTGAGTCTTTTCCATATTAAGGAAACAATGTTCTCTTATGCTCATGTGTGACTATTTTCTTATAAAAAATTCTGAAATAATTGTTCAAAAAATAGCGAGAGGTAAGTGAGGAATTATTCGGCCCTAATTATTATTTTAATTAATGCACTGCAATGTAAATCGCAAACCGCAAAATAAAATTAATATAGTGTTTAAAATAAATGTGTGGGGTTTTGAGAGAAGTACAGAACCAAAACTAATCTACAAGTTTATTAATTTGATATAAAAAAAACCTTTTTTTGTCCACGAACCCTGAAAATTATCCCACTGTGCACAACGCTTTTCAATAATAAACCATGTGTCCTTTACTTACTGAAGCTTCAAACAAAACAACACAACAACCAAAAAACACCAACAAACACACACTCACACACTCACTCTCAACTCTAGCTCGGAACGTCCCGTACCGTACGACAGCGAGCGAGCTTTTCCAATGGAGCAACACGGTAACGATCGTAGTACGGCCATGGAACGATGAACGGAAAAAAGGTCCTCCCTTCGTCTCCTCCCATCCCTCCATATCTGTCCACGTCTGTCTTCTGTCTGTTTAATCCTTCAGTCAGAACTGTGAACCTCTCCACAGTCCACAGATACATGCTCACTTTTTTAACCACAAACACGTTACCGTTCAACGTTCATATGTGTCCTGTGTGAGTATGGACGAACAGGGGGAAAAAGCGGGATATCATTGCAAACGTGTTGGCCCCAAAGCCAGTCGGAATGAAGAACTTTTGCTAAAACGGCAGGCAGCTGCAACAAAACTAAACTCGAACACATACACACACACACATAAACAAATCTGAGTGCTGCAAACAAATCTAGTGAGGAAAATGGGAAAATGGGGAATCGTTTAAAAGCACAATACTGGCAAATTTCATTGTAGCGTTTGATTTTCTGGAGTTGGTCTGGATGGTTGGTTTTTATACTCATAAGTGATTTATAATAAAACATAAAAAATTATATAACCTTAGTAACTGTTATAAAATATTTCACGATGCCCTTTTATTCGTTAATTTTAATATTTTCTTTGATTTTTATTTTGACTTACTTCACGGAGCGTTTCCACGATCACTGCTGCTTGACACATAATCCTTGTCAGCGCACCAACATGCTTATGAGTTTTATCGTTTCTTCGTACTCGTGAATGCCGGCAAAAACAGCAACCATAAAGGATGGCAAAAGATGCTCCAGAACCGAGCTACCTCTACCTCTTGACAGCTTCCAGTCCTCACTCTACTCTTCCACGCTTTTTCCTAACGAAAGGCGCGATTGTGTCCTTTGTGTCGCGCATTCCAACTGTCAGAGCCAAAGATAAGCAGCTACGCTCCGCACCGTACCAGGTATGTGGACTTTTCTTCAGCCAAATCATCATTATGCCAGACACGAAGCGTACCGCACTCGCAGGACACCCGTACGATACAAGACGCGCAAGATTCTGCCCAGTCCTCGAGCGAGATGAGTTTGTTGAGTTGTTTCGTCCAGGCTAAGCCGAGAAGGATAATTTGTTCAAAATGATTTCCGATTGGAACACCAATTCAAGTCAATCTCTGGGGTCCGTACAATCCAAAGCAAGCTAATGGATTCTTCTGAAATATGCTTTTCCAGCGTAAGACAACAGCCAGTGGAAAAAGGGGCCGCTTTGCTCCAAATAATTTATTCCTGCTTCCAGTATATGGCAAATTAGTTCCACTTAACACACATTTTATCGTGTTTTCAATTCCGGCAAGCACAAAACCAGATCACAAAACGCGATGGTGGCCGACCAACCATCGTGGAAAATTAGTTACCATTTGTCGGTCTTTCGCCTATTTTCCTTCGTTCCCGAGAAAAGCCCTTCGCCATCCGCACGCACTCAACTCATCGCCAAACTTTACGCCAGATCTACGACAGATTGAATACATTTTGCTCTCCCTACTAATCACTAACAGTTTATCAAAACCCTTCACGCCAGCCCGGCAATGGCCTGCCAGCTTTCCCGCCTTTCATCGCCCGACGGACCCGACCCGACCCGGAGCCAAATTTAATCTTCTCACTCTTCACTCAATCTCATCAATTTCAACGAATGCGAGCGCGCTACTTCGCCCGCGGCTCCCCAACGTCAGTAAGTTTCCTCGGGAGGCTTTACAGTGGCTGTTGATCCTTGCCCTGGTGGTGCGGCTGCCTCTCCTCTCTTCCTGTGCCTTCCTTCCCGTCCCCTACTTCAATAAGTAACATTCCACTCGATTATTAGAAGATACAATAAATAAAAACCGATTTGCGAGCGGAAGCGCTAACCCGGGATGGGTGTGGGCTTTGTGGTGGAATGTGCGGTTCACAAAACAACCGACACGGGAAAGTCGGGAAAAGTCAGGCAGCCAGTTCAGCTGCTCGGCAACACCGACTAATGTCAACCGAACCGATGACGATGGGATGCTGTGCTACTGCCGTCGTGTTTTCGACGGAAAAGTGGAAGGAATGGCTCAAGCAAAAAAGTGGCCTGCGGGCGAGATGAGGCGAGAAAATACAGAGGGAAGGTTGATGGTGGGTGGGAAGAAATTTCCTCGCAGCATGGAAAAAGCGCGTAGATAAATATGCTCCAACGCTGACTTTCGGCTTACTCCGGCTGGCTCCGGTACCAAGAGAAAATTCCAAACACGAACAAAAAACCCAATTCCACGCAAACGAGCATGTACGGCAGGGAGCGTTTCCCGGTGGGCGCTTCCCAAACACCACCCAACCAAACCCCATCCACAATCCCGTACATGGGCAGCATAATCAGTATCACCAACACCGGTTCAATCTGCTTTGCTGGGGTAGCGCTGAAGGATGTTGTCCTCTTCGCACGCCACGCATTTCCGCCCTTCCTTTGCATCGGGCCGTTGTTCGAGTGGGAAGGAAAAGGACTCTCTTGAAAGGGCGCTCCTTCTCACTTATCTCTTGTGGGTGCTCGCAGTTTAGTATAAGCTGACTGTTGCTTTTCCGACAAAAGTGAAGGATATTTTTCATGTATTATCATTCAAGAATTTCTTATCAATTATTTACCAATTAAAATAACTAACTTACAGACAGATTTTTATTTTATCTATATAAACATAAAATAATGTATAATAAACTTAAAAAGATATCATAACTGTATTAAAGACCAGTAAAACATTGTTCCACACGAATAAATTTATAAATTCACATCTTTGCACGACGCAAAGCAGCAGCGCATACAAATGAACCCCCGTAGACACGAAGATTTTCCTGCCGCTGTACAAACACTCACACACAATCCGCTGCTTATATTCTCCATCAAATCACGCGTAGAGAAATTTGCAACCTCAGTAGAAACGAAACCCACCGAATAAATGGAGAAATTTCCACACAGCCGCCCAATTCCGGTTGCTGCAGACCGCCACCATGATGAGTTTTTGCCCAAGACGCAAAGCAAGACGAGTCCTTTTATTGTTTCCTTTCACGTTGCCGCCATTGTTGCTTCCGGACGGTGATCCGCTTTACGCGCTCCACACCACACCGAGAGATACTTTCACTCTCACGTAGTCCTCATCTTCAGCCCGGTTCCCGAGCTTCGGGTCGGAAGCAATAGAGCTCCTTTTCAACGGACGATTTATACGCTCATAAAATGGCAGCGAATCGTGACCAACCCCGAGAGGGACCAATACACACACACAGAGATAGTAGTTGCTCGGTTCGGGTTGATATCTGACGGCATCAACACGGTATCCACTTTCAAATTGATTAGGTAAATAGTAAGTGACGATTAGAGGGGAGCGGGAAGGAACGATGTCCTTGGATTTTGGGGCAGTAGACGGGAGATAAAAAGAGCGAAAGGCACGATTGGGCAGGAAATAGATACACGGGAGATAAACATCTAATAGGGCAGCGGGCCACCTTAGGTGGGCCCCATCGACCATAGGCCGACCGTTTGCTTCTTCGGAATGGTTTCATCAGACCCAGCACACATAGCCGGACCTGACTGACACGCAACTCTATTAATGGATTTTTTTTCTTTGGAAGGCAAACTGTTTATCAAATCCTGCCTCGGGTGAATCAGCTGGACAAATAGGGACCACTGAGACTATATCACCCCCGAGCACGGTTGAGCAATAGACTGCACCAATCGACAACTTCATCCGTGGTGCAATGTTGAATCAACTGCCATGCCTGCCAACTCCGAAAAGCTTTATAACTGTCTGCGACACCGCCTTCCCGTCTGCAGACATAGTTTGCTGGTGGAGCTAGGTGTCAACCCAACATGGAATCGCTGCGTTACATTTGCTGGATGTTCTGTCTCGTGCAGGTAAGCCTCTGTTCAGGAAGTAATAGTGGCCCACCCATTCTTTCGCCGCCTTTTACAGATCGCTACCGTCAAGGGCCGACCGGACTTTGGCACTTCCTTCCAATTCTCGGCTTCCTCTACCATCGGCCGGATATCGGGTGAGATATCCAGCCTGTTTGCCACGATCGATGATACGCTAAACTTCATGATCTCCGGCGCGATCCCCGACAGTGCAATGAAGCGCGAGCTGATGGCAGCGTTTACCGAAGACTTTTCGATCAGCGCAAAAGCCATCACAGACCTGCTCCAGGAGGCTCCTAGTAGTACGTCCAGCATGGACACAACATTGAGTACGGTCCGCACGGCCTACAACAATTTCACGACCTATTATAACGCCAATGCAAACAGTTTTCTGCAGAGCACCTCGCAAAGCTTTGGTAACTATCTAACCACGGAGCTTTACAGTGGGTTGGAACACTTTATGCAAGGCATTTTGCCACTGTCAACTGCCCTGGGCATGCTGCAAACATCGCTCGATAGTGCCTCCGCGGCTGAGGATGTACCGAGCGAACGATTCCGAATGCTTGTCCGGGCTTTGCGACTCTTGAAGGCGCACGTCCCGCTCATGGTCTACTCATTCCAGCGGGTCGGTGTGAACCTTCAAACGGCAGACACATTTTACGCCACCTTCAAGCAACACCAGCAACAGCTGCCGGCTGAATTTATGGCCGAAACGGTTGCCTTCAGCGCGGAGCTGTCCACGATGGAGGAAGCCGTTGAGGCGAAGCTGAGTGGTGTCGAGGAATCGTTCAACTACACCGTCACTCAGATCGAAACCGAACTAACCGGGGATGTGCAGAACCAGGTCGGGTTTATGCAGTTTCAGACCGCACTGAAAACCTTCGCCAGCCTGCGTTCCTCGTTTGTAAAGAACCTGAAAGAGTCGATAGTAGTAGGAAGCACGGCCTACCGCGCATCGGTGGTGGCTTTAGTCAGCCAAACGTATTACTTCGATAGCTCCGTCCCGCTGGACTCTGCGGCCCTAGACCTGGTCACGCTTCTCATCCAGTCCAACGTGTTCGACAAGGTGTGCTACAACAAATTTGCCGCCCTGGTGGCCGATCTTCCCACTTTGGGACCGATTCGATTAGCCGAATGTCTCAATACGGAGCTGCCAAGGTTACGCAAACTGGAGGCAATGATCGAAACGTACGGGCTAATGGTGTCGTACGATGATAAGGATCTGTGGCACAACTTGAGACCCTGCCGAAGTGAATTTGCCGCAAGCAGCTGTATATCCGAGGTAAGGGCGAGCTCATCACCCCCCGCCCCAAAATAGGACATTCCAGCGTGTTCATTTGTTCTTGTCCCCGTCCAATTGCAGGTCGGCGCATTCTATCCCCGACTGGAGGCTGCACGCGACGATGACGGTGAGACCTGGGCTGGAAACTTCTTCACAGCGGCATTATCTGCCAGCCTGCACCGAATCGGGCTCTGCTTCCTCAAGACGAATTTCTTCACATTCCAAAGACAGGTGCCTACTTTTAAACGAAACATTGCGAGTTGCTTCAGTGGATTGTAATGAGCTTGTGGCCGTATCGATTGCCGAAGGATTTAATAAATTACCGCTTTTTTAACATTTTGTTTCGGAAATTTTTTCTACGGTCTTTCACTGAACGAGCGTGCACGGGTTGCTTATACGATATTTGAGTGTTGGATTTTCCTAGTCACGAGGACCTAATTCTAGAATAGTATATTCAAATACATTTACACACTCAACCTATTCTTGATGGTCAGAGTTATCTCATTACTTGTGGGGCATCGCATTCTTTTCCATACATACATTTCATCAAATGAACACAACTATGACGCTAAGAACCTCAGATATTAAAACCTCGACCACTTCTTGATGAGCTGCTAGTATGTTGGGTCATCAATTTCGTCCAACCTGAAGATCTAGCTTTCCCAGGAGTTCTGTAGTATTAAGATAAGAAATTATGGCTAGATTCTAGCTCAAGACATTAAACAACTCTTCGTTTGCTACGTCAAATTGCGTCTTTATTTGTCTTAAAAATATAAATCCATTGCACACCTCACAGCTTCCGGCTCTCCATACTGTACGGATGTTCAAGAGGTCCTTGCTCACTGCATTCAACAATATCGCTTCTCACCTGATCGATGTTCACGGTAAACACCGTCGCTTGTGTGTGGTACACACACAGACGCAAACGCGCATTACTGGCAGTCGTTTCGGCGATCGAAAACTTCTCGATAGCTTCCAGCTTTTCTTCCAACTGTGCCGCAAGCCGCTCGTACAGCATAGTCACGATGGTAACACATTCGCTACGCTGCTCCAGCACCGTGCAAAACTGAAGATGTTCTACGAGATCCTCCACGTCGTACACGAGCGTCGCGAACATGTGCACCAGCCCGGTCTGCAGAGATCTCAGGCGTGTGTGCTCTTCGTTGAAACAAACGACCAGCCCATCCGTTAGACGTGTCACGAGCTGCTCGATCAGGTGAGCAAACTTGTGGAAGCAGTAGAGTGAGTAAGGCCGCTGGCTGATAGTAACGTCGGCCAGCAACAGCCCAAGGTTGTAGATGCTGCTGAACCTGCCTACCACCTCCTGCACAAAGGCGCTTTCTTCCCTCAGGTTGTCAAAGTATCTTCTAACTACGCCCACCACTCGATCCCATTCGGTCGTCGACATCTGCACCACCGACTGGACTGCCGTTTGTAGTGCACATTCCGCAAGGTTCTTGGAAAAGCCACACAAAGTTTGCACGAAGGGTGAGGCAGCCATTGCGAGCCCACTGACTCGTTGTTTGGAGCAATCGGCCTGCAGCAAGGTTGCGTTTGCCACCAGATCGACCTGGCTCTTGAAGTAGTGTTCCTCATTTTCTACAGCCGTCTCGGCTAGTTCCAATCTGCCCGAAAGACGGCTAAGGAAGGCATCGGACTCCCGAATGTTCTCGCCCGTCGAGGCGATCGTGTAGTTTAGGGGCACAACGTTCCCTCGCACAACATTAACGGCTCGATTCAGATTATTCACAAACAGCCAATTGATGTTGGATGGACTGCTGGCTGTTTGAATGGCAGAGACCAGCTGTATCAATGCTCCGAACATTTTCTGCACCGAGTCATGCAGCGTTTCGAACGAATCCTCTAGCTGAAGGCTTAGGTACTGTCCCACAAGTCCACGGATTTCGCCAACGATATCCACTATATCGCTCACTCCAATCGTCTGAAGCCGGGACACGGAATAGATCAATGGTTCGAAGGTGCCGACCACATCGCTGTTGCTGGTGGTGGCAGAGTTTAAAGCCATAGCGAAAGCCGTCCCAATGGTGGTCAGATTGTGGACTAGGTATGTGACCTGGTTTTGTAATAAACCCAGCTTTTCGTAGGACGAAACGAGCATAAAGTCCATGTGTACTGTTAGCTCCTCGAATCGCTCCTCGACACGCACGGCTGTACGCTGAACAGCCACACTACCTCTGATCGATACATCCACTCCAAAGTCTGGTGAAGCTGCCACAAACGAGGTCTGGTGGAGAAGGAGGCGCATCTTTCAGTAGAAGAATCCACATTTCCAACATACCATTCTACCAACCTGTAGCACACACACGGCAAACACCAACAGCACGCTTGCTTTCTCCATGATCATCAACATCATCATCAACACCACGATCGAGCACGAGCAACTAACTGCAGCAGGCTGCAGTGGCACAGATGGTTTTCTTTTTAAAAATTCTTCCCACCCACCAGTTCCGATCGACTAGTTTGGTCAGACGTAATTAGGCAACGCTCATTTGTCCAACTGATAGCTCCAGAAAGGCAAACATTTGTTGAACTCAATACCAAGCGAACAACCACATTTCTTCACCTTTGTCTGCCGTTGCGGCGATATCTCAGCTCAACATTAAACAGCACATGTTGGCACCACAAATGCCGAAAGGTTCTCAAATGAATAATTTAACGTCTACGACACGACCGTTCTGGGTGGGTTCAAAGGGTCTCTCCCTCTGTAACGAACGATACACCCCATCTGAAGATCTCCACCATTTCACAACCCCAACGGGGATGTAACGCTGTTTGATTGTTTTCAAACAATATGCCGAAGTGTTTTCCGCTGCCAGTGCGGCATCTTTGTTGCACTCAACCTACCGCCCCTACACTGCACAACTATTCCGGCCCACCTCAAACCTTCGTCCTTCTCGTGCAACATGTTTCCCAAAAACAAAAACCACTCGACAAGAAATGGTTTTGCAAATGAATTACAGCGCCATCATAAATAGCAGTGTTTAGTCTGGGTGCGTACGGCAATAATAGTGTTTCCCCGAGGGCGCCCGTCTGCAACGTCGGGGACGAGGCAAACAACAGAAGGTTTTCCAGCAGCACCGCTTTCATCGGGACACTTTAATTGCGTTTCGGTTGTGAAAATTGCGGCCATGGGGCCAAGCCACACATCGCGCTAGTAGTAGTCGTAGTACAACTACGCCGCTCCATCGGCGATGGACGGGGAGGGGGGGGGGGGGGAAGCCACGCTGGTAATGAGTTGTGATGGTTTAAAAATAAATCTGATTTGTTTACATCGATACGGTCGCTGATGATGAAGGGGGAACCATCGTCAAGGACTCAAGGAATTTTGTATTTCGGTGAGCTTCGTTTCACTCACTCTTGGACTTGGCATGGTTTTGAAGGTGAAATTTTACGTCATTTTGGATAGTTTTGTACAGTTTTCATTTGACGCCTAAAGGTATGCAATATTCATGCTTCAAGAGCTTGCCTCTAGCGATTAAATTATGAAATGATTAGCGGATTGCAAACCTTCAGGGGTATTATTTATTACCATTGAACGAATTAAGAAAAATGATATCGCTTAAATTATATTAACGAATTCTTAATACGAAAATGTCCATGCTATTCCAAAACCACTACGACCTGTATCGTTTCATGGTCATTTGGCAATGTCTATCACAACGCTCCCCATATCAGGTGTAGAGATCACCGCTTCAAGAACGTACCGAAACGTGAAAAATTAATATTTAAGCAGTTGGTTCCGTTTCGGTCCTCCAGCACAATCCGTAGCTTCCTGCCAGACCGCTCTCACCTCGCCTCATTACAGCGTGAACGAACATTAAACCCCACAGAAGAATAAACCAACAGTGCCAGTCCCACCGCTTATGCCTTCGCATCGCACGCACATCCGGAACGATCTCGGCCTGTTTCGGTGTGCTTCCCACCACCCAATTCTCCCCTTTTGTTTGTAGTTATTATGTAACGCCTTGGTGGTGAATTGTAATCTTACGACCAACCTGTAACGATTCGCCAATAATTTTATCACCCTGCTTCCACCAACCACCCCAAACGCTGGAGATGGTAATGATTTATTATACCTCAGGGGTACTTCCCTCGCTTCCGGAACAGAGCAAAATGGTGAAAAGGAAGAAAAAAACTCTTCGTAAAGTGTTTTCCTCCGGTTGGAAAATAAAATCATCCCCTGTGCGGTGTTTGATAGGAGTTCGAATCTCTTTGAGGTTACAGTGAAAGTGGCACAGCCGCCTACCTTGAACGGGTTATGAAGCGTTTCAACTTTGGGTAGAAAATCAAACTCCAGCCAAGGACCAAACGTTCACCATTTAAACAGCCTCTGATCTGATCGCACCATTTGGCAACGGTACTTCCTATATTGATTTTTCTCCCACAGAAAGCCTTCCCGAGCTCGAACTCTCGGGCCCGAAACAAAAGAGTGAAGATGCTACCGCCATTTGCTCGGCGATGCTTGGAAAAGCCCTTGATTTTCCTGCTACCCTGGTACGGTGGTCGAAACGATTGAGGGAAAGTTCTCTCCCACTTTCGAGCTGAGTCCAGTGTGTGCTACTGTGTGCCAGTGTTTCTACTGCTGTATTTTCTCCTCTGGCGCGTTGAGCACTCGCCGGTTGAGCGCTGCTCGGCGCTGGAGAAGTAGCGAACTCGAGCTGGACGAGTCGTTGGGAAATTGGGGAAAAATCGAAATCTCTTCCTATTATGTCTTTGAGCAGTAAGGCGAAGGAGAACTATCTGTCAGTTCTCCTTTCAAACGTTCAAACAGAGCTTCCAAGCCGTTTAATTTTTTCTAGAAAATCCAAAAACCAACTGTTTAGCACTGTTGCTATGCTGGTTGCATACCTTCAGGCGAGTTGTTAAAAGAAGCTTGTAAAGTATGCAATTTGGTGTACAAACATCGTTTCACTATCTCCTTTTAAACCCATTTCACTATTTCACTGCATACATACTGTAAATACTGCTGAAACACCTACCATGCGAGTCCCATGTACGCATAAATTGCATACATATTATCCCAACATTGACGTATAGGCTCTTGAGAAATTATCTTCGACCGTGTGACCGCAAGCTAGTAATCGAACCATTCCCACGGCTGCCCAGTGTCTGGGCACACTAACCCGAACCCTGAAATTAATTACCAACGGCAGAGATCGAACGTTCTGATTTCATGCTCACCAGCCGACCAGGCTGCCTGGCCCTGCCTCGGGAAACAGCTCCACCGAGAGGGAAATAGTTTCTCGAAGCTTTCATTCTTGACGCGATTTGGTTCGGAAAGTTCGCCAAACAAACGGCAGAAATGCTTGCTCCGTCCGTATCGCCGCAACTACAGATTGGACGCACCGGAACACACGAGGAATCTTATCAACCCTGGCTAGCCTGTCAGCGTATGTACTGCATATCCATTAATACCACTGTCGCACGTCCTAGCGTGTGGGAGCGTGTATCCTGAATTCCGTGCAGCAAACCCCATGTACACGCTGGACAGAACGCTCCGGGCTGGCCGTGCACTTCGCACGGTACACATTCCACGGTACTGCTGTCCCCGGGAAGCAATCGGTGAGCGCTCGGTTTCGCAACGGGAGCAATACGATCCGGCAAGCAAATCAGAAGTTATCAAGTATTCCGGACCGGAACGAACGGGCAGCGGTGGCGCTGGCGCTCGAGTTCGACAACAGCAAGCCCTTTTGCTGGAAAACGGCCCCGCAAGCAAACAGATGCAGATACCGGCTCACGGGCTAGAAGAAGTTATCTCGGAAACTCAAGAAACTGTGCGCTTCGGGAAGAACCCACGCTTCCAGGAGCATGGCCCAAACTGCACCGTACACTTGATTCTAGACGTTCGATGTTGTGCATAGTTTTGCACTCGCCGTCTCAACTGCCGAACGCCATCCGCCTCAAAGTCTCGAACCGATGAGCCAGGGAACCATAGCCCCGACTCATAAACTTCTCATGGACAAGTTCGAAGAATTCAAGAATTTAAACCAATCCCACCGTACCCACCGTCGCCAGTCACACCGTGTGCTGGACGGTATCCTCAAATAGCTCACATGAAAACCCGTTTGACTCGTTTTTCCTCTCCAATGCACGGAGATCGAGCTATACACCCCACCCCCCCTCCCCCCATCCAGTCTGCCCACAACCTCAACTCAATGCACCATCTTGCATGCACTCGAAGCTGACCGAAACGCTAGATGCAAATGTATGCAAGAGCTTCGGCAAAAGGACTTGAAATAGACACCCCAGCAATGTCTTACGCCTCCTTACGAAACACACTCACACCGATTTTGCGGACGTCTTCATCAGGGGGAGAAAGTCTACGGAACTCCCTGCTTCTGGTAAATGCTAGCAGGGAAGAAGGGCCGAACAATTACTTCCGTATCCGGTGCAGGCATCCCCACCCCATGATGAGCAAGCAGAGCAAGTTTATTATTACGGCTGTAATTAAATAAATCCCCTCGCTACCAACGAACGCTGCTGGCAGCAGTGGGGAGTTTAAGTCAAAACTTTATCCCACTGAAAAGGCAGGACAAATTAGAGACAAAAAAGTTATAATAGTGTCGTCTTTGTTACCCCACATAGCAAGCTCTTTTTCTGCTCCTAAATCATTTAAAAAAACCACTTTGTTTCCGCCCGGGTTCGAACCGGGGACCTTCTGCGTGTGAAGCAGACGTGATAACCGCTACACTACGGAAACAGATGCGGAGAAGGCCGCTTGCTTAAGAACCAATGAGACATAGCCTACTATTCCAGTGTTATTTTTATATTCGTTATCTTGTTTCGCTTATCAGTGGCGCTTAACAAACGAAAGGTAGCCCGAAACGATTAATGGTTGTGGATTACTGACGTTAAGTATAAATAATGCTCGAAATGACTTGATAAAGTATCAAAAAGACTTACATATTCAACTCGTGGTTTCGAATGTTGTAATGCGTTTTGATGACGGTTTCTTTCTTTTTTCCGTACTTTTAACGTGGCTGTCTTCCTCTCTGTCAAGAAGTTATCTTAATAGCCTTATATCCTCAGTAACGTTTCTACATTCCAGCATATTATGTCAAAGTTTGTGTGCAATAGTTTTCGTCGATTGAGAGCTAGCGTTAGTCGCCCGAGGCTTAGCCTACTCTAAGCCTCCTCAAACAGTCGCATCCGCAAGATAAACAACACTTATCCACCCACTGGCAGACCGGTGGTCGGTGAACAACATAATCATCGAGCACTGATTGATAATGATAAGAAACTCTAGCAAAACATACTAATTACCATCGATTTTGCTACTTAACGCTTCACATCCAAGCCAGTCCAGTGCTTCCAAGTGCTCCTCACCTCAATCCAAGGGTGAGTCGCCGTAAGGTACTTTAATTATTTCCGCTCAGAAGCGCCAAAGGATGCTTTAAAGTTGTCCTAATTTGTGCATCTGCATCCATTTTCGTTAAATGGATTTGTGAGTGATGGGAGGTGACTTTGCTTCAATTTTAATAAATACATTATGTGTATATGAAGCCAAGAATCGAACAAGATCCTTTGAACCTTCCTCTACCAGCACCAGCAGTTTGACTGCTATTCATTCAGCAACACACGCATTCATCCGGCAGTCAAGTGTGTGCAGGGATGAGTTATTGGTGCTGGACACTAGTAACAACTCTATCGCTACACCATCCCGACCGGGACGCTCAGGTAGATTAATACGGTCCGCCTTCGCCAACTCCACCCTCCAAACAATAGTCAAAATCGGGCTGTTTGTTTAATAGTTATGCCTATCAATTATGCAAACAATCTGCTATTCACGTCCGAGCTTCTAGGGCGCTGCACAAAGGAGCCGTCTCCATCCCGCGAGGCAATGCTGCACCGATGATTAAGACGTATCGGTATCAGGGAATAGCTCGGAACGGATGGGCTTTGATGGTGGAATTCTCGCTCTAAGCCGTCCTGTGGGGTAATTTAACGTTTCACAGATCAAGAATAGTGGGCCACATACTTAAGGATACAGGGGCGGTGGCTTTCTTTTTTTGAGTATCCTGATGCATCTTGCTGATGCTCTTGAACGTCACTCAGAAAACAAAGACGATCATGAGTGCATTCCCGTCAGCCGCATTGACAGACATCCCCCCGGGGTGGTGCAGAAACTCTGGTTGGGAGAAACGGTATAAGCGATGAATCAGCTTACACTGATAGCTTCCTGTTCTGGGTGACGCTTTTCCATTTCCATCCTTAACTCTCCGTTCCTTGGGGAGCTTTGGGGACCTTTGGGGCGCCTGGGAGTCTCGGTAAGCGGGAAGTTGTCGCTCGACGACCCAATCAATAACCTAATAAATTAATTAGCTTCGAATCGCCGCTTCGCATCTCACCTTCCGCTTCCCTGCGGAACACAAACACAGCCTGCCACACCGCGTGCACCTGAACAATAGACAAAGGATTAACACCGAAGCCTGGAGTTAATGAAGGAACGGGCAGGAAGTCACGGCATCATCCGCGACTGCTGTCCTGTGTCATCCGATGATTTCTGACCCTCTCGCACTCTCGCTTCCGCGACCGGAACCGGATCCACTTGCATCGCCAGGCGTTGATTTGTCCAGCAAACAGTTACAAATGCCGAGAAGTTTCAGAAATTCTCCAGCAACTGCCTGTTGCCTGCCCTCCGACACCTCCACCCCCCACCAGAAGTCGATTTGATTAATGTTTTCAAACATAATCAACTGCAACGGGGTGTTAAATGGTTCACCAGATGGAGAACTAATGAGACGGAGAACAGGACTTGACTAGGCAGACATCAGGGCAATCCATTGAGCCGTCCTCGTCCTCTTGTTGGTAGTTACACGTTGTGAGTGAACTTTTTACTCACTTGCAAGTGTGATGGAACAACGTTCGCGTGGAGTTCCAAGGCTGTGAGAATGGACGAGGCACCCTCTCGCACCAACTGCTGTACGGCCCAATTCCCAGGACGATGATGTACCCATGGTTCTGGCTGTCGGAGCGCGGAGATTGTTTAACAGCACCAATCATTGTTGTTACGAGCCTGATTTTGTAAAACGTTACCGTCATGTGAATGTTTGTTGTTTTGGGGAATGATTCCCATTTTTTTGATGTTGGTAGATTTGTTTTTCACTGGGCTATAAAAGGATCTCTTTTTCAGTTTCACTTTTTTTAGCTTCGTATCTAATCAAATTATTGTGTTATTCTATTATCAAATGTTACCCACTCCGCCATTACTACTCGCGCAATAACTCACTCACAAAAAAAACGAAGCTGTCACTCGCTCGGTACCCAGTTCCGAAGTGAAACATGAGCTCCCTCACGCTCACTCTCACTCACCGTCGGACTTCGTCTAATCGATCTCCACGTATCGAAGGCAGATGCAAGCTGGGACGACTGTCGCAGGCAAGAAGGGATAACGTTTTTCGGTTATTGATACTGCCAAAAGTTACACATGTTTGTGCACAAGCCTCTCGCCACTTGTTGTCCCCAGCGAGCCTCGGTGGCGTATTTTGACAGCTCCCATCCACTATCCGACCGAACCGAGCATGCCAACCGGCCTGGGGACTGAGTCGGTACGGCTCAATTACACACCCGATTACAGATTTGTCGTCGGTGTCGGAGTTGTGTGTGACAGCGTTTATCAAATAAAACAAAATAGCAAACAGAAGAAAAGAAACAGAGGGATGAACAAAAAAGCAGCCCCGGTAAATAAAACCAGTTTATCATCGGATACTCCTTTTGCAGCATACACACTCACAGCCACCCCGGGGAGGTGGTGGTTCGTGTGGGATGGGTTCTTTGTTTTTATTTTTGTTATACATTCTCCCGCTTTTTTTTGTCCACGCACACGAACGCCATTCGATTTGGTAGACACATTTGGAATCGATTTGTTCTCGGTTATGCTAATGCCCAACGGGATGCCCCCTGTCCTCCGATCTTCAGCCCAGGAGGCAAATATCGGTTGGTTTGGATAGAAGCGGAGTATCGCATCACGTTCAGCACCGGACACAATTTTTAACATAAACAAAAATCTCACGCAGACACACGTTCCGCGGGCGCGCAACAGATATATTTATGTCCCGATCGATTCGTGCAGAAGTGGAAAGAACAAAAAACAAACACACCCAAGCACGGTAGATTGGAATTTTGCACAGTTGACTCCTGGGGACTTGGTGATAAATAAATTTGCCTAATTGAAACATGACAGCCACACAAACTCCGAGGTACTCTCTGTTTCGGGCAGTCCAATTTCAATTCGAAAGCCAAATTCCAATCACTAACCGCAGGAAGGGAAGAAAGAGCGCCAAATTGACAAGAAAGTATTATTTTCAAGATAAAAATTCGCTGAGCACTTGTGGCTATCTTTGTTTCAGTTGAATTATTCAATGGAATAAATCTGCAATTTTTCGGTGGTTTTTTCACCAATCGTGCTAAGCTGTGCTAAAAATAGTCACACTCTAATAAACTGCTCTTCGATCTCTGTTCGACGGCGAGTTCCGCAATTCACTTTGGCACTCGCATTCCACGGGTACAGCTTGTTGTATTCAGCATCCAGCCGTAAGCCACCGGCGTACTACCAAACCGGATGATTTATGGAGTGTTGAACGATAAAAACCCGAATTGAAACCACGCTTCGATTGCATTTTTCTCACGGGTGTGTGTGTGTGTTTGGGTGTCTGAGTGGTCCACGCGTATTTTGGGCAACAGTCAACAGAACAACCACCGTCACTCATAGACCATTTCTTGCTAATCTCACCCCAAACACATACACCCTCTCACCCAACAAATGTGGATCAAAGCCGAAAATACATGCTAAATAAAGTGCTACCACACACTACTTCATACTACTACTACGCTTTAGAAGCCCATCACGCAATGGTAAGTCTGCCTCTGTAAATAGTTTGTTTTCGTTACGCGCTGGTACGCGTGTAGTACGCATACGGACAGATTTATCGCCCACGCGTAATTGACGGCCACGGCTTGATCTCGATCGTTGCAACTCGTGCGTGTAAACGCGTGCCGTATTATTGCTCGTGCTGCGTGTAGCGGAAGATGCTGGGCTGGAGTGGTTGTCTGGATTATGACAGAGGGCCCTAACATATAAGTGCGTCGGTGGTGTAATGGTCAGCATAGTTGCCTTCCAAGCAGTTGATCCG